>NC_143018.1:101327527-101691277 GCF_055824585.1 Amblyomma mixtum
CGGAAAGGAGGTGCACGAGAGAGGTTATGTAGGTGTCTTTAAGCTGCTCCAGAAGTATTTGTGGAGAGCGTAATGAAGAGAGCACGGGGTCAATGATAGAGATGGTCGCATCGTCGGCAAGTAGCGGTGACCGGGAGAGGGCGTCGGCGTCAGAGTGCTTGCGTCCGCAACGATAGATGACTCGAATCTCGCACTCCTGAAGTCCCAGTGCCCAACGACGAAATCGGCAGGATGGATACTTCAAGGACGACAGAAAACATAAAGCATGGTTGTCGTTGACTACGTCAAACGGGCGGCCGTAGAGGTATGGTCGAAATTTGGTTATTACTCACAAAATGGCCAAACATTCTCTTTAGAACACGGAGTAATTGATCTCTTCTTTAGACAGCGTGCGGCTGGTATAGGCAACATATTCACGAAATCCAGGTTTCCGTTGTGCAAGCACAGCAGCAATGCCGATGCCACTAGCATCCGTGTGGATCTTGGTTGGCGCGTTCATGTCGCAATGGCTAAGTATGGGCGGTGAAGTAAGGAGCCGGTGCAGTGTAGCGAAAGCATCATCATATTTGGAGCACCATGAAGACTAGGAATTGTGGGCTTAAGGTCGCGTAAAAAGTGAAACGATGGTGGCGAAATTCCGGATGAGCGCCGAAAATATGAGCACAGGCCGATGAAACTCTGCAGTTCTTTGGGCGTGGATTGCTTCAGAAACTCGGCGACCGCACTAATTTATGCGGGATCCGGAACCGAGGATGGTCAGTTGGTGAGCTCCGAAATGGCATTTTTTCAAATTGAGTGGCAGTCCTATGGTGGTGAGGCAAGTCAGCACTTGGCGCAGACTAGTCAGATGTGTAGAGAAGTCGGCCGGCAACACGACGGCGTTGTCAAGGTAGCAGAAGGCACGACTTCCAGCGTAGGTCACGCAGAACATTATCCATCATTCTTTCGAATATAGCAGGGGCATTGCAAAGCCCAAATGGCATTACGTTAAACTCATAAGTTATAACCCATCAGGCATGAAGAATGCTGTTCTTTCGCGGTCATCTTCGGCCATAGGTATTTGCCAATATCCAGATCTGTGATCGAGTGACGAAAAAAATTCTGCTCCTTGTACGTAACCGAGGACGTCTATCCGGGTTACATTGTTCAGCCGTCGATAATCCACGCAAAATCGGATAGAGCCGTCTTTCTTTCGAACGAGCACGACCAGGGGAGACCATGGACTCTTCAAGGGCTGTATATATCCGCGCTCAACATGTCGTCCACTTGCTCGGTGATGACGCGACGCTCCGGAGCTGACGCGCGATATGGCCGCTGGCGCAGAGGATGGCTGCCAGTATCGATGGTATGTTTGACAGCGGAAACATGGCCGAGTGGAGTTTGGCACGCATCAAAAGACGAACGAAATTCGCAAAATGACAGAACACCTGGTCACGGCACGTCGAATGATGGTCTCGTTCGATAGCACTGCACAGGATATCAGAGGGTGGTCGGGGCGACAGGGGAGTCTGGGTGAGAGCATCGACCGACGGTGTAGGAGCGGCTTGAACGCCGTCGACGACTTGCAGGAGTTCAGGCGATGCGACGTATCCAATGCATTCACCACGAAGCAGAGTCGCAGGAGAGGGTAGATGATGCTGATGAGCATGGTTGTTGTTCCGGAGGTCACCGTGAGGACATCGAAGGGAAGCGGTAGGTTCCGGCGGTGAACGAACAATTCTGAGGGAGTAAACTGTACAGGTGTGTCGGGTGGGTCGGCTGGAGAGACATACGACAGAAGACTACAACTGACGAGGAAGCAGGAAGTTCGACATGATGGGAAAGAAGTTTGTTCAGATACTCAGGAGTTTCGGCTGTGGAGTCGTCGGATAGGACAGATAGAGCGACTTCAGCACGGGCGCAGTTGACGACAGCAGTGTTCCGAGAGAAAGTCTCACCCATGAATGACGTAATGCGAGCAGGAGGAAAGTACCACGAACTCACTTGTGTAGATGACGTCTTGGATAGCAACTCGTGCAGTGCAAGCGGCGAGCGGCTAAATTTGCTGAGTGTCAGCAGTACGGAGCGAAATTCCAGAAAATGGCGTCATAACTTTCCTGATGCGGTGGCAAAATTTCGCGCCCATAACTGATAGAGCTGCTCCGGTGTCAACAGGGCACACGTCGCAACACCGTCTACGACCACATCAACTACGTTGGCGGGGGATGTCAGAGGCCTTGTAAAGTTCGCCGAAGGCGTAGCTCTTGCCTCGGGAACTGCACTCACTAGTTTTCCGCTTCGTTGGGGCTGACGCGGCAGCGCATCGGGGAGATGGAACGGCGCCGCGAAAGGGAGCGGTGGGGCGTTGCAGATTGGCGGCCCGTTGTGAACGAAGATGGCGGCGGACTAGGCTGCATGCGGTAGTGCTGCGTGTAAGATCCGTATGCAGATGGCGTCATGACGTCAGGAGGCGGATAGGGCTGATTGCGGCAGTAGCGAGCGACATGTCCGGCAATGCCACAGGCAAAACAAATGAGCCTGTTGTCGCGAGTGCGCCATGGCGACCGTAGTTCGGAAGGGGCGCCGGCGCCATGTGCGGCAACGATGGTGGTGCGGGAGCCCGATGCGTCCGAAGGGGCCGCAGTGCCAAAGGCTGGACAGGACTGCGGCGTAGGTAAGCGAGGCAGCCACTGTCTGCTGAGCGACGGATGGCACGGCATCCGTGATCTGCAGGGCTTCCGCAACCTGTGCCTG
This sequence comes from Amblyomma mixtum, assembly GCF_055824585.1. Taxonomy (NCBI): domain Eukaryota; kingdom Metazoa; phylum Arthropoda; class Arachnida; order Ixodida; family Ixodidae; genus Amblyomma; species Amblyomma mixtum. Next base: position 101,330,261 of record NC_143018.1, read on the forward strand.
GATGGTCTGCTGAAAGGCCGGAGGAAGCGCTGGTGACAGAGCTGGAGCCCCATGCACGAGCGCGAGTTGACGTGCGACCTCTTCACGGATGAACCGTCTTACCTCCCGCGTGAACTGAGGATCTCCTGCGGCCACGGCATCGGCGAAAAGCACCTCGGCCTTTCGTTTGGAGCGACGAGCGAGGGCGCGTTGCTTGCGGAGCTCCTGTAACTCTGGCACAAGCTGATGACGGAGGCTACGGCGTCCGGCTGCCTTGCAAGAAGCATTTGAAAGGCGTCCGTGTCGTTGCCTTTCATAATGTCCCCGATCTTATCGGCCTCAGAGATTTTAGAGTTGACGCGCTTGCACAGGTACACCACGTCTTCCACGTAGCTGGTGAACGCCTCACCCGGCTGCTGCGCCCGCTCACGCAAGCGCTGTTCAGCGCGGAGCTTGCGCAGACCAGGACGGCCACCAGGACGGCCAAATTATACCTCGGTGAAATTCATCTTGAAAGCCGACAAGGTGGGGATGTCCGCTTCATGGTTGCGGAACCAGAGGTTGGCGACGTCAGCGAGGTAGAAAATGATGTTATTTAGCTTCATTGTGCCGTCCCAGCGGTTGTGCGTGCTTACCCTCTCGTAGGACGATATCGAGTCCTCGCCACCATTATCGCCGGTGCCGCTGAAGACGACTGGGTCCAGCAGCCGTGGCACACCGGCGCAGATAACAGGTGTTGGCGGTAGCGGCGATGAGGTGTCTCTCGGCATTTGGGTTGAAACGGTGCCGTTTCTCAGCTCCAAGACGGGATCAGAGTCCACCTCCAAACCTTTCAATGGGCTTTTAGGGCACAAAGCACAGCAGGGTGGAAAGCACAAAGCGCAGAACGGTGTTCAGTGACAGTCAGCGGTTCCAGCAGCACCAGCCCGAAGCACGCGCTCACAGAGTTGTTGTTGTCCTTGTCCCCAAAATAATAGCGCGTACCCACTGCGGAGGATTAGCCAAGACACAGGTGACGACTGACAGGTGCTCAAAGTGTTAAATAATGAAATAAATAAATCAATGCATATATAATGGTAATAATAGATAGATACAGAGAGGGGCCAAAAAGGCAGGGATGAATGGTAATAACTAAAATAATAATAATAGTAATAATAATAATAAGCCAATGAATAAAGGAATTTTGATATGTAAATTGAAATAAACTAAACAAATACCCACGTAGCACCGAAACATTGCGATAATGTTACATTTTTGTTACGCTAAAATGTTATTTCAATGCCCTTAATGTCCTTTTTTTACTAACGTTTTTGTAATGTTACATATAAATGTTCGAATAACCTTCCCCAAACATTCATGAAACTTGTAAACAACATAAATGAAACTTTCTCGAAAATGGTATAACAGCCAGCCCCGCACAAGGATGCAGGCCTGCCAGTGGTGACGGCACACAACTTACAACGCTTTGCAAGAACCAACGACAAGAGCGACACCGTCTTCACTACACTACAGATCAGCAACTCGTATTCACTCACCTCCAAACGGATGTCATGCCGCCGAGCTTATATACTCGCTACTGCGGGATGTCCCATGAGTGACCGTGGGGAATGGGTAATTAGTAAAGTTTTCTCACAAACTAATGGGGCTCGCCTTCATGTAATCTATGGCGAGTACTATCTAAGAGATGTGGATACCAGGTACTGTCAGTTGAAAAACATCTTTACTCTAAGAACAGCGAGAAAATGTCTGGAAACACGTGCTCGAAATATATTTGCAGTGTTGTTTTATAGTTGCGACTCTAACATTATAATAAAATTTCGAAGATTATATTAAAACAACGTTTGTTTAGAACGTGAAAGTAACGTTTCTTATGTAACTTATACCGTTATATGTTAATTTTTAATGTTAATGTAAAGTTACGATGCAACATGTAACATTACTCCAACTTACATAACATTTTTATAACACTATTCTAATGTTCGGTGCTACCTTGGTACTATGAGATCGGTGACTTAAAGAGGGAACGGGGCTAAACGCGCCATGTTTTGGGAAAGTATCGTTCGAGATAAATATTGATCATGAGAGCATTCCCGCTGCCGCGCGGGCACTTCATCGTTACACTGGCAAAAAAATTCTTGAGTCATGTATCAAGTCAGTAAGAGGAAGCATATAATGAAATTTGTTCATCAAAGCTGACGACCAAGTCGTTGCCAGCCATTGAGGAAGGTGTTCCGAAAGGAATTAACAGCACCGCTGTGACGCGGAGCTCATAGGGATCTGGATTTAATCTTTTTTATCGCGCAGTACCCCTTATGACCTTGAGCTTACCAGGAGCTTGCAAAAACGCTAACATCATCTTAATGCAGAAGAAAGGAGGCGTCAAGGACTAGAAAAATTACAGACCAATCAGCTTACTTTCCGTTGCCTACAAAGTATACTTACTGAGGTAATCGCTAATAGAGTCAGAATAACCTTAGACTTCAATCAACCAAGTGATCGGACAGGCTTTCGTAAAGGTTACTCGGCAATAGACCATATTCACATTATCAGTCAGTTTCTAGAGAAATGATCAGATTATAACCAACTCCTATATAAAGCCTTTACTGATTACAAGAAAACATTTGACTCGTTCTAAACCTCAGTAGTCATCCAGGCACTGCGGAATCAGAGTGGAGAAGCGCATTATGTGAAAATACTAAGAGATATCTATAGCGGCTGCACAGCTACCATAGTTCTCCATAAAGACAGCAATAAATTCGAATAATAAAAGGTGTCAGGCAGGGAGACACTATCTCGCCAGTGTTATTGATCGCCTGGACTGGGAACTGATGGGGTTAAGAGTTAATGACATTGCCTTTATAAGTCACACAGGAGAGGACCTGTAAAGCATGACATTGCCTTTATAAGTCACTCAGGAGATGACCTGTAAAGAATGATCAATGGCTTGGACAGGCAGAGCAGAACTGTGTGTCTGAAAATGAATGTGCAGAAAACTAAGGTCATGTTCAACAGTTTCGCAAGGGAGCAACAGTCATACAGTGTGGGTAACGAGGCACTGGAAGTGGTAAGTGAATAGGGCTACTTAGGGCATGTAGTGACCGCAGATGCTTATAACGAGAGGGAAATAACTAGAAGGATAAGAATGGGGCGAATTGCATTTGGGCGGCTTTCTCAAATGATGAATGGCAGTTTACCGAGAGCCCTCAAGATAAAAGTATGAAGCAGCTGTACTGTAGAAAGGTGGAGGATAACGGAAACGGTTCAACTTAAGTTAAGGACAACGCAGGAAGCTGTGCGAAGGAAAATGATAACGTCTCACAGACGCCGAGAGAAACTGCCTGACTGATCTCAACGCTTTCAAGATGACGAGAATTGAAATTTGCCAAGGAGCTGTGCCGGACGGTCGCCGACAGAAAAAGAAGGCTCCGAGTTGTGGTGGAACTTCGAAAGCAAGAACCACGCTCGATAGAGGAGTAAGCTTTGATAGCTGAGTTCTGTGTTGTAGATACCTGATAACTGTGGTGATTTTCGTTGCAACCTAATTTAATCTCCCGTTACTAACGTAACCTGGCATGAAGGTTCAAATTTATTGCACTACACCTTCATGAACTATGAACTTGAGAAGGCTAAGAACTATGATGCTATTTAAAGGCTGTGAACTTCTAAACCTTTATGTGGACGGTAGTGTCCTCAGTCACTTAGTTGATAAGTACGATGTTCGGCTGGATCCTCAGAAGATCAAGCTGTCACCAAATTCACAGCGCCGCAGTCAGTACTGAAGGAATTTTGCAGGTTTTAAGGATTATGCTCTTATTTTCGCTGTTATGTTCCGAGGATTGCTGACGTCGCCTCCCTTCTAAAGTGCCTCCTACACAAAGACATGTTCATTCAAGTGGACCTCTGACTGTGACTCTGCATTCCGCCTTCTGAAATTTCTCGTGACGTCAGGCCCTATCCTGCGCCATTTCTGCTTATGCTCCCATCGAAGTTCAGACCGATGCTATCGCTGCCAGAGTTCGCGCTGTGCTCATCCAGCACCACGGCGGAGATCAGCATGTGAGTGATAGCTTATGACAGCCGATCGTTATGCAAGTCGGAACGCGACTACACAGTTACCGAACATGAGTGCCTCGCGGTAGTTTTTGCTGTACAAAAACGCTTTCGTTCCTACCTCTACGGCAATGCTTTTGCCATCGTCACCGACCATCATTCTCTTTGTTGGCTCGTGAACCTGCGTGACCCATGTGGCCGGCTTGCACGCTGGGCTTTGCGCTTACAAGAGTTCAACTTCAATGTCGTGTACGAAAGCCGTCGTCAAAATGCCGACGCTGACTGTCGTTCACACTGCCGCTCCCTACAACCGGTTGCGATGGTGACAACTTCGACAACTACCTTGCTACGGTATCACCCACGTTTACTGATCTTCACCTCTTCAAGACTGAACAACGCAACGACACGACATTAACGCTACTCTTCGATGCCGCACGTGATTCCCCTGCCATTCGTTTCTGTATCCGCCCCGATTTAGGTTACAAGAAGAATTTTACGCAGTGGTGCTGCGTATAACCGCGGTGCGCGACTGCTCTGGGATGGCCGGTGCTGCCACCGGTGGAATTTCTGCGATTCGCGTTGTCATGAGCCACCTCGCGCGACCAATCATTAGTTCAACGGCCACCTGCAAGGTTTCATGAGAACGGTATCTTTTATGGGTAGCATCGAGTGTGTACACACAGGCATGGGTTTTGATGCAAAACAGCAAGTAAGGCTTACGCCTTAATGCAGTTGTAGCCTTAACCGGCCACGAGTAAACTGCGGAACATCAACATAGTTTCTTGGGGGCTGCTGCGAGAGATGAGGCAACGCAGCCATTCACTTCAAAAATTGGAAGGGACACTTATGCAGGCTTTGACGGGATAGCGTAAACGGGTAAATGCCCATGTATGCGGAATTGGTCTTTCTCCATTTAATATTCACAGATGCTTGGAAGCTCTCATAGCATGCCTGGCGCAGTGGTTGAGCGATTCGCCACTGCCCTGCGATGGCAGGTGCTGGAACCGGTGGAGCTTGTGAGACCAGCAACCTGTCGTCGTTTTACCGAGCGAACTAGCGGCTTCGCCGGCCTCACGACGACGACGCCAGGTTTTGTGCAGAACGGGAGCCTTAGCGCTGTCGCGTTAATAGCATCTTTAGCGTACCGTTTACCATGTTACCGTTACCGGAGTACCGGGATACCGCCCACTGCCAGTGAGCACGCACGCTGATTGGTCCCGATGCGGCAAGCGTACGTGCAACTGCCGGGCACGTGGCGCCATCTGACGCCTTTGAGGGGAACTGCGCATGCGCAATGGCGGTGGGGTCGCAGCTGCACCGTTTCCGGATACCTGGCGGCATTTGGCGTCCTCGACGCGATCTCTGCAGGCGCATTGGACGTGGCAGGGCTCCCGTATTCCCGGTAGGAAAGTAAACGGTATGCTATAGATGTGCAATACGGTGACCACGAAGTCCTTAACGGTGTACGCGTTGAAGCTGAAAGCGAGTAGCTTGAAATATTTCCGGTGTGCTTTTCTCAGCAATAAAGGTGGCTTTCAGCGTCAGCCTACCTAGAAAAAGCCACAGAACTAGAGGTTTGCTTTGAGTAAGAGCCGAGCGTAGTGTCCCAATTAATGCGCATAGATGTGCTGAGTTAGACTTCTTACATTATGCAATGCCAGAGTATCGTTCCCGTGGATTGTATGCAAGGTTGATCTAAAACGAAAGTGTAAATGTGCTTAGCGTATATTGGATGGCAAAATATAACTGATAATGCTGTTTTCGAGCCCCTGTATGGGAGCATTTCTCACACTCATGTTTTGTGGATAATGCAGGTGCAGTTCTTACCTAACACTTTCCTCCGAGCTTGTGGCCATCATAATGGGCTCTGGGGAGATAAAAAGAAGAACATGTTAATGTTTTCAGGGCGGTAGCTGACTGGTATAAAAGATTATTAGCAAAAAAAAAAAGATTTTATTTGCAGTGTTTAGCAACTAGCATACTTGAGCTCAGGAATGCCGAAGGCGAGGGGCTTGATAAAATAGTTGCAGAGAGAAAAGAAGGCGTTTTTCGCTAGCCATGGGGCCACTTTTTAATGTTAGTGCAGGAACTGGAGCATGTTCAGAGGCGCGCATTACGTTTCATATTCTCCCGCTTTCAGACGAAAGATTCAGTGTCTCCTTTGCACCGTAAAGCCAACTTACCGCTCCTTTCTGTTCAAAGAAAACATAAACGACTCTGTCTCTTTTATAACATTATGAATGAAACTGTAGGGATTGATAAACAATGTTACATAAAGAAGTGCACATCTCGCATAACCCGTAATAAACACACTCGATATGTCGAAGAATTCCATGCTGCTAAAGATTGCTTTAAATATTCTTTCTTTCCGCTGACCGCGCATCACTAGAATCGGCTACCTGATGACGTGGTGTCTGTGGAATCTCGTGATGAGTTTTCGTCTCAGCTTTTTGACCATTTGTGTAGGACTTATTAGTCAGCATATTTTGTTACAGGTTTATTTGGTCGTACTAGTTTGTCTTGGTATTTCTGTCACTATACATGTAATGTTTCCACTCCTACCTTAGCCCTGGAAAGGACTGGTAATATGTAATAAATAAATAAATAAATAAATAAATAAATAAATAAATAAATAAATAAATAAATAAATAAATAAATAAATAAATAAATAAATACCTTATCTTACCTTACATTAGGCAGTTTTCAGCAATATGAGCTGCATCCTATAAAGAAATCTTGGTTAAAATGTCTTGGAACAACCTGATTACCTTTTAGATTGTGGCAGGAGCTGGAAAACGAAATTGGCTCGAAATTTTTAATTTTTCAATTTAAAAATTATTTTTAGATCATTCAGGGGGAAGGCCAGATATCACTAATTATTAAAAAAACCACGTACCGTTTTCCTTGGTTAATGTCGGATATTGTAATACAAACAGCGTTATATTTACCTTATATAGTTTTAATAAGGCAGTAATTACTCATTGGCATCCACCCAAGCGTAGCCATACGGCTACAAAGGAAAGCTATACAGCTTTCTCAGAAATTTCGCAGTTAAAGAAAAATTCGTCCTGGTCCGGGGTTCGATGCCGGGACCACCGCTACAACGGAGCAGTCGCTCTACCAACTGAGCTAACCGGGACGGCAAGCTTATGGTAGGGCGAGAGCGAATTGACCAATAACTCGAAGTGGGAACAGCGTTGGTCAAATGTTTAGGGGAATCCCCCAAGATGGAGTAAATTTGTAATAAAGGAGTCATTACTCATTGCCATCCAGCCAAGCGCAGCCATACGGCTACAAAGGAAAGCTATAGAGCTTTCTCAGAAACTTCATAGTTAAAGAAAAATTCGTCCTGGTCTGGGGTTCGAACCCGGGACCACCGCTTCACCGGAGCAGTCGCTCTACCAACTGAGCTAACCGGGACGGCAAGCTTATGGTAGGGCGAGAGCGACGAATTTTTCTTTAATTACGAAGTTTCTGAGAAAGCTGTATAGCTTTCCTTTGTAGCCGTATGGCTGCGCTTGGGTGGATGCCAATGAGTAATTACTCCCTTATACAAATCTACTCCACCTTGGAGGATTCTCCTAAACATTTGACCAACACTGTTCCCACTTCGAGTTATTTATCAATTTGCTCTCGCCCTACCATAAGCTTGCCGTCCCGCTTAGCTCAGTTGGTAGAGCGACTGCTCCGGTGACGCGGTGGTCCCGGGTTCGAACCCCGGACCAGGACGAATTTTTCTTTATCTACGAAGTTTCTGAGAAAGCTGTATAGCTTTCCTTTGTAGCCGTATGGCGCGCTTGGGTGTATGCCAATGAGTAATTACTCCCTTGTTAGAAATTTACTCCACCTTGGGGGATTCCCCTAAACATTTGACCAACACTTATATAGTTTGATACGCTGGTTGAAAAATATTGTCACGTGACCGCAAGCCAATGAATACACAACAACATGACGAAAGGTGATTGCAGGATTTAATGGCAGCGGGCCTAGGGCGAGCGCTCCTGACTATGCCTCTGCCCGCTTATTCTTGTAGGCCGTAACACAATCCGAGGCCAGCGAGCGATCGCCCCGAGCGGCAGCAAGATGGGAACTGACATTGTGAAGCGCGGCATATAACATCAAAGTAACGGGGTATCGGTAACGTAGCAGGGATTGGGGAACCACTTTTATTACTACTATTATTATTACTTATTATTACTATTATTACTATTATTATTACTTATTATTATTACACTTCTATTATTACTATTACTACTTTCACTTTTAGCTCCTCGCGTGGCGAGGCCGCGGTAGCTACCATTGACCTTGAGCGGCGCGCCTATAGCGGTGTGACGTCACAGCTGGAGAGCAGGGCTCCAACTTGTGCCGTCGCGAGGCGAGGCCGCGAGTGGTGGCTGCTGCCTAACTCCTGCGCCCGCCGCGCGCGGCGCGGATTGGATTGCATTGGATTGGATTAGATAAGATTAGATTAGATTGAATTGTATAACCGATGCATCACCACAAGTCTAACCACAAGCACCACCACCAACTACACTACCAGCTGTACCATGGCGTAGGTACGGATATTGCTTTCGCAATTACCGGGCTTAACCAAGCTAAGCCACAGCCATTTTGTTGCTTCGAAGATGCGCACGACTCCAGAAAATCGGGAAAAATTTTCATTACTCCTAGCTCAAAAACAGTTAGCAAGGAAATGGCGGAGGGCGTATGTGCTGAGTTCCATAATTCGAGAAATATGATGGACTGCGTTCGCTGGATGAGAAAAAAAAACCATCCCTTTAGTGACGCGAAGGGTGGTAAAATCACCTTAAACAAAGAATTCACTGCCAGGAGTTGAAAATTTTCAAAACTGCAAGATGTTTGATTAGTAGGCTGTCGTTTACGAAGTGTCGTAGATGGTTAAGCTCCACTAGAAATTTGCCTCATGGCAGCTAGCATAATGAGACACCACGGTTTTCCAAACAGAGCACAGGAGTTAGCTAACTTATTAAAGATTTCTGGTTACTGGGCACAGGTTATGTCGCTTCCTTTTTTACAGCTCCATTATCGAAATGCGAAGCGAAATCTACCGTCCGAAGTTTTTCCATCGCTAGCATCGACTAGGCAAGACTCCAAAACCACTAGGCAAGTTTTTGAAGATAGCAAAAACGTCATTAGCAATAAAATGCAAGCCTGCCGAATCGACACCAGCGGATATTTATTTTTGTACTACAATCTTAAGGCACAAGAAAAAATTGCGTTCATAAACAAAATCCCGTGGAAAATGCGCATGCCCTGAACTCCCGGGTGTGATTAATAGGAAATCTCGGGGCAGATTAGGAAACCCTAGGAGTGATCTCTAATCATCGGATCCTGCGATGCATAAAGACAATTATACGATACTCGCTGCCGTCGAGATATGCTTCTTTAGTAGACCAGGCATTTGGCATCCGCGTCAGTGATGTTAATTTAGAGTTCTTTCAAGACATAAAAAGAAACCAGGGAGGCTTGTGTCAAATCCAAAATGAAGCATTAGTTCTACTAGTCGAAGTGAAAATACTTAAACGTCTATTTGTTGAGAAGGGCGCTTTCGGACCAAAAGAAAAATGGCAGTGGCTCAACTCGGCTGAGACAGGTCATACGGTGGGAAAGGCAACCGAATCAATGCCCGATGTCGACGCGCAGACGTTGGCAGCATCCGCTGCCCCTTTCCGCATGAGATACTCTTGTTACCTGTGCCGCTGCTTATCGAGGCGTATATCCCTTTCTTCATCGGCTCCGTCAACTTTCGCGCCAGCTTTCGGCCAGCTTTCGCGACTTATCTATAGCCAACGCGGCTTCCTGACGCTCTCTGTCGTAGGGATCGCTAGAAGCAGCCCGGGCCTTCCAATGCTCAGTAGAACAACTCGTGCCGGTGACCGGTTCTGGCTCCATGTTTCTGAGGGGCTTTGTGTTTCTTCGGCGTGCAGGTGGCGAACGCTGGAATTTCTTCAGCAATACGTGGTTAGTCACGTGAGACAACTAGCGAGAGCGAGCGGTTGGAGCGGCGCTCGGCGTAGCGGCGGAATGGGTGGTAGCAGCTGCGACAAGTCACGTGCTATGACGTTACAGCCACACCTGCGGTGAGCCTCCGGTTAGAGGTCAAATCCAAACTTCATTTGACCTTGAGCTTTGCATGCGAGAAGTGCAGCTATTCGCTCCAAAATGCTGTGGCATGTGTGTTGGTCGAAATGCAGACGTAAATACATTGTAAGGACGTTCCGCTGTCTATCCACACCTCGACATCGTTAGGATCAGCATCACCTCGCCGTAGCGCTGAAAGATAACCGAGGCAACGAGGACGCATCTGCTCTAGACCACAGGAAAAAGACAATTGGAGGATTGTAGATGGAGAAAAAAGTGAAAGGATGGACGGAGACTATTCAAGGAGGAAAATTCGGCTTAGCCTACATATGAAAAGAAATGTTTAATTCAAAAGTTGTGTTGGAGGAAAATTCCTCTCATCTGAAATATGTAAATGAATGTTTAGTTTAAAAGATGTGTTTTAAGAGACCAACACGCTGAGGTGTTATGGACACAAATGAGTGCAATGACTATCTGCCATTGATTTTGTTACTGAAGACGAATTAAGTGCTCTTCGAATCGGAACTTGGATCCTTTCTCTCCTTAGCTAACAAACTCAGTAAAGAATATGTCTCAACTGCGGCACCCCACTGTGCACTGTAATTTTATACTTAGGCAATACGGAAAAATATTTTAGAATGAGAGCTCTACTCCTCTCGATACAACTTCCAATTTTCATGTGGATGAAACAATGACCTTCAGTGCCTTACAAGGTCAAACCGAACTTAACTGCGTGGTGGTAAATGGTCCAAGCTATAGTAGTGTGATCTCATGATTATATGACTATGACCACTCGGTGCCCCACCTTCACTTCGACCTTAACCCTTGACCTTGATCCTTGGCCTTCACCTTGACATTTGATTTAGGAAAGTGGAAACCATGCCTAACAAACCTTTCGTTCGTATAACTAGGTTGAAGTCTAGTTGAACCCCTGGCATTTTTTTTCTTTGCCCAGCCCTTGAGAAAGCTTCACAGCTCTCTTCCACAAGAAAGTTGAGGTTCCCTGTTTCAGTCAGAATGGCTTCCGGACCGGTAAATTTATCTCGTGGCAGTCTCTCCATGTTAGTAATTGTGTCTATTTTTTTAGTTTTTAATCACAATGGTTAGTGGAAGACATGATTTACGACTGCAACTAATTTACGAGCTGCCAGAACACTTTGGCGCCAGATTTTTCTCATGACTAGCTGTTGTTCGGTGCTGGGTGCAATTGGCTTTTCCACTTTGCGCCGTTGCATAAAGTAAGTTTGAAATAAATCTTTATAATGAGGCGCCTCAAATACGGAGAGCAATCTCAATGGCAGCAGAAGCTGATGCACGTGGTCACAATGGCTCCAAAGAAAGCTGGTTCCAACTTGCTTAAATAACGTAGGGTTCGTGGTGAGACCGCTGAGTCAGGATGAAAAAACAGCTTACAAAAGCTTACTAAGTATGAGGAAAGAACCAAAGGCGCTCAGAGAAAATCCACGATTCTTGCCTTTATGGGACACTTTATTTCACCACTTCGCAGTAAACGCGCGACTCCACACTGCAAGCAACGTTGGAACTATGACACATTTTTTGTGGACATCTTCGACTCTTTGGTGCTGTCACGGGCTGGTCACAGCAGTCCGTAAGAAGGAACACTTTCGCAGGAAGGCAAATGAATTGTTTAAAACGAAATTCTGTGTTGTGCCGACTTGCGCCTACAAACAAATGAACAACCAGGCGATGGCGGCAGTAACAAGAGCTCCCGGCAATCTTCCAAGTATAGAATCACCGACCCCTGCGGCCGCACACATTTTAAAACTGACGAAGCAATTTCGAGGTAAAGCGCGTAACTCACCTACTACAATCTCGAATAGCTCAGAAGCATTTGCGAGCGGCTGCAATCGCTCCAGATAAATCAGGTTGCATGTCGCGTCATAAAAAACGGGCTGAAGACGAGTGCTTTTGCATTTGAGCATTCAAGAAAAAAAAATATTCAGAATTTTTGCGTCTGTATCCTTGCCCGATTTCGGCTGTTGTAATCGGTCACAGGAGCGACAAAGGAGACACGAGTTCGGTTCCCAGAATTCCGCGACCGTTTTTCATTCCGTTGTGGGAGAGCGGATATTGCGATAACGCAATAATTTACCTTTTGTTTCTTGAACAAAGAGCTTCTTATCTTCTCTCGTGTCCTTCGAATCACTTTGTCGTTTGCGCTGCACACTTCAAAGTCCTCCCTACCGCTCCAGCCATTCGCAGCTTATAATGAAGCGCGCGTGCGTTTCCATTCGTTTGTGTAAGAAAGTTTACATTTTGCTGTATGCAATGAAGGTTGGTTGGTTGGTTTATGGGGTTTAACGTCCCAAAGCGACTAAGGCTATGAGAGACGCCGTAGTGGAGGGCTCCGGAAATTTCGACCACCTGGGGTTCTTTAACGTGCACTGACATCGCACAGTACACGGGCCTCTAGAATTTCTCCTCCAAAGCAATTCCAGCCGCCGCGGCCGGGATCGAACCCGCGTCTTTCGGGCCAGCAGCCGAGCACCATAGCCACTGAGCCACCGCGGCGGCGTATGCAATGCAGGCTTAAGATATCTAACCGACACTGTCCGCAAACTGTATGACGTGAACAACAAACACACTTTCAATAGTCATCACAGTTGTAATGAAATTAATGGTTTCGGACCATGTGCTGCTCGGGGCATGGATCAGCAGGGAGCATGCACATTTTCTCTCTGCTCTGAATCGCCTGCGTGCGGTTGCTAGCTCGGCTTAACACATAGAAGAAGAAAAATATACCTGCGCGAGCTGGAATGATATCGTATTGCAAATTTAACAGCGCGATTGGCAGGGAGTGTACATGGGCCAGACTGGCCAATGTGTCGATATGCGTTTAAGGGAGTACGAGAAGTTGTAGCAAATCTGTATGGGTTCCAACTTGATCATGTGCTGGAAACATAGTAAAGGTTATCACTTAGTCCTTTCGACCAGGGTCATTTGGTAGCTGACTTCATTCACACCAGCCGAGAAATCATCGAGGCAATGCAAAGTTTACGTGAAGGTAACGAACGGCTTAGCCAGCCATATATTGCGTGAACTACTTGGGTATGCTTTCTCAACAAGGGCACTTGTCAGGGGCTTTTACGATATTTGAATCACTGAAATCCTTTTGTTGGGCTTTTTTTATTTGAGTTGTCGCTTAGAATGGATGTATATGCTTGTTCCAATAAAGTAAAGTTGCAAGTACGTCTCGAGTATTGTCTTTCTTTGTCCATGTCGTTCCCACTCTTTAGATTTGCAGTACTACCACAACGCTTATATGAGGACAAGCGTCCTCACTCAATCGCGGCAAGTGCATCCTGAGATGTTTCACACTCTCGCACCGCTCGGGAACTTAGGGTCATATTCTGTGCCTGGCCACCGGATTGCGGTACATACAGCGGCTTGCATTCGAGTTCTTCCTACACGGTGTTTGTGCACTCTAGGTCAAAAGTGGGGGTCGCGTGAGAACTGTTCAAGAAATTGGTTTGTTTTTAAATTACATATGCATTTTACAGCATGCTGAAACTGCATTAAATGCATAGTATGTTTACAACAAATGTCAAGGACTGTAACGACCGTTTTTATGTTCAGTATCCTTGCTTTGAGTTGAAGGTTCGCGCATGTTAGAGAGAAAAAATGTTGAGGCTTCAGGTTACTCTTTGCTGTCCCTCAAATGCACAGGAGACGGCGCATCATCGCGTACAGTAACCTAGCACGGCTTGAACTCTTAAGCTTCTCCTATGGCCTTAAAGGTTATTCATCCATCCATTACAGTAGCTGCGACTTAACCTTCGTCTGTATGGATCAAGCAAAACTGCGGTCAGCTTTGCATTTCCTAGAACACTAAAGTACCTGTTGTACCGGCCCTTCCAATGTGAATGGAAACAATCAGTTTGCATGAAACGACAACTTTTAAAATTATTTCTTCGCCCAAGTTGAAAATGACTACTGGACATTATAAGCGAAGAGGAAAGATAGTTATAAAAGACGGTAAAAGAGAACTAGTGACATATAAACATGGCGTTATTAATAACTCACCCTTCAAACTTTGTTTCCTTTTAGATTGGAGCGGCCTGTCCATTAAGAATTTTGTTTGCAGTAAGAAGAGCGCCTGGTCTCTAATTTTAGAAGTCCCCATATTCATTCTCAAGCAGCAACAGTGATCTTACAGAGAAGTTATCGGCCTTTCTTGGCCTTTGGGCATGCATCACAGAACTGGTGCAAGCCTGTTATCAGGCCGGTCGTAGGTAACATATATCTGCTTCTTAGAATCGTTCAAATGCAAGGCGTAGTCATTAGATGGGAATGTTGATTGCTCCCCGAGTTATCCCAGAAGCGCATGAAGATGTTTCATTCAAGATGTGATGGGGCTTATGGAATCACCGCTCAGACGTAGACGTTGTTTGTTTATTCTATACGGGTTATATATATATATATATATATATATATATATATATATATATATATATATATATATATATATATATATATATAAACGTGATTCGGTTGACACACGCTTTATTCTAACATACTTATTCTAACTTTATTCTAACATTTCAACCAGGGTCTGGCCTTCGTCAGAGTCGTCGGACCTGGTCGAAACGTTAGAATAACGTTGTTTTTCTACCGTGTGTCAACCGAATTACTTTTATGTTCTACCGGATCCATCCGATCTTCACCCCCATCTTATATATATATATATATATATATATATATATATATATATATATATATATATATATATATATATCACCATTCGATCTTGATCCTTGGCCTTAACATTTGATTATATATATGGCAGTGCAGGGAAACTCTTCAGGTATGAAGGGGGTGGTCTGCTTGTCGTCTGGTAAGTTGGAGCTTATATAAACCTCCCCCTCAGGGGAAAGGGACGGGAAAATAGATGGGGTGAGGGCGGAGAAATGAGAATACGAGTATGCAGAAGCAGGTCGCAGTTTTCTGCTCTTTTTAAGCTGCTCATTTTCTGAAACGTCTATCCTAATGAACATGGCACTGAGCACTCATTAGAGATCACAAGGTAGGTTCTGAGTAGCTATGCTTTGTTAAATCGGGATAAAACATGTCATCACAGTTTCGGCCTCACCAAGGCGATTTCCTTCGCTCATGAATGGAATCGGCCCGCGCTTGATCGCCCGAGGTTGAGGCGTAGGCTTCTTTTGCGCCGTGGAATTCTTTTGTGCTTTCCACATCTGCCATTTTATTTGACATCAATAAAAATGATGGCAGTGACCTTCAGAACTCTAAACTGAATACCTTCCAAAGCATTGCGACAAAAGTCATTTTTATTGTGTGCAAGTACGATTCAGGAGCACTTAAAGCACGGAAACAGCTGTATTGCGAGGTGTAACTCAAGAAAGTTTATTATCCCTCGCAGTTTCTCACTTGGCAAAGACTACTTGTTACGAGTCCTCGAAGAGAGATCGCCGGCCATTCAGCTAGTAATTTTGTGCGAACATACGCATTTGCTTTACGCAAGCGACCACACGAGAGATTAGCATCGATAACCCGTCGGACTTATCACGGTTCAAAATTATGCCCGATTTGTGGAATTCACTACACCGACAGCAAAACGTAGCTTCGTCATGTTGCCACCTATAAGGAGGCGCCATGAATGGCCCAAGATAGATGTTGCCAGCTCGCGGATACGCCAAGTTAGCCACATGCTCTTTCTTGCTGTCTCTCTGACATCCACTTCTGTAGTTACGAGCGGTAGGGTTATTTGCCTCCTCTCATTTATCGCGTCTGAATGTGACCTGCGTAATAACAGGAGTACAGCTGGGAAAGCATCCAACCACCACGAATATCGGCAAAGCTCTGGTGTCGAGACGTATAAGCCACCAACTGTCTGTAATCTGAACCTCCGTGTGACAGCTTCGTGGTCCAGAAATTTTGCACGGACAGAGCTCAGCGAGAGCCCCTGTTCGACTATATGCGGCAATGATTTGGCATCAGTATTGAAGAGCTTTCGGGCATGCATATAAGTCAAAACAAAAGAAGGGTCGGCTGAGTCGACAACACCAGCTATAAATGTTAGTTATGTTGCACCCACGCTAATAAGCTGCGTGACAACATATTAGGCATTAGGCGCCAAGTGACCTTACTCGCGCTGGGTCGAAAACAAACATCAAGTAAAATTACAAGAATAAATATTCTTGACTCTTACCCATTGCGCAGGCTGTGCGAACTAATTGATGTCCTCTATCGATGTCTGCTGAGCGCGTTGCTGAAAGACGGCTTAAGTCTGTGTCTACGATGCCCAGCAATTTCCAATGACTTTTTATGGCTCGTTGTCTCGACAATGATTGAAGAATTCTTGTCGCGCTCTGAAATGACCCCCGTGCGCACACATTTTATCGGATGTAATCTTTGACGAAAAAAGCAGGGCAATGTCTAAAGGTCGACGTATCAGACAGCGACCTTAGAACTTACGTGAGCGATTCATAAGGACACTGTCTTGTTCGGAGCATTGAACGAATGCCTCTCCGTTAATGTGATTGGCTGTTCCTTTCCCCGCCCAGAGAAATACGAAACACTCCTTTATCAGGACTATCTCTAGCTCCAAAGGGCAAGTCCTTGTTCGGCGGGCGTTGGCATCTATTCCTCAAATATGCAGTAGCCTTAGCGAATCATTCCATTGCATCGGAAAACCACACCGCTGTGCGGACACCTGGACAGCTGCAAGCCCGAACGTCATTGCTCCAAGCGTTGCACGAACTATAGCTCGCGGCAGTGTGGGCGTCGGAAGATGCATATATAGTTGTGCAGTTTGGCTGACAGGTGACGTAATATGAATGCCGACAGTGGAGTAAGCCTAGTGGACAAGCGCTGCAAGAGGAGTAAAGATGAACAAAATGCAGGTTTTTCAGTAAAATGCAATGGGGGAGACGAGTGCGTTGAAGAAAATGTTTGCGGTGAGAAAAGAGCTTGTCTAATTGGGAGAAGCAGCCAGGACTGCAAGGCTTCAGTGACCGAGAGGAAAGACCGGAAGACGGAGACTGCTGCTGACTCACGGGACTGTGAAGATCTGCTAAATAGGGAGGACACGCACGATCAGAGCATCCGCTCAGTAAATACGCCGAGTGAGAAACACTGCGACCAGCCAGCGCGCAGCTCATCGTCACGTTCACCAGTTCGAAAGGTAGTAAACAATTTGCTTCTGATATTCATCTTTTATTACTTCACGCTGTCTCTGAGAACCCGACTCCCACTATCGCAGCTATATAATGTTTTTTGTTTTGGGATCAAATTTCTAAAACCGGTCGTAAATATGTCGGTGAACTTTTAGCTGAAGGCATCTCGAATTCGGAATGACTTCAAATTTTCCACCACTTATTAACATGCGCAGTTAACAACTGTTGTTTACATTTAATGGGTGATACGGCATCGCTGATTACATGGGTGTTCCCGCTCTCACAAATATTTCAGAAAGGCTACAAATAGAATGGTATTTTGTAACACATTTTAAAGCTAATTTCTCCTTCATAAAAGACTTGTGACCTGTTTAGATGCACTGCCTGAATTCATATGCAAGTTGCAAACACTATTTTCAGAAAATCTTGTCGAGTTATCGATGACTGCAATCGCTAGCAACCATAGTAAATCGGGAAAACCGAGTCACTACTAATATGAGGTAACGAAAGGGAGAACAGGACACACACAATGATGGCAGCGCTCTGTCCTGTTCTCCCTTTCCTTATGTTGTTTTCGCGCTGTGTCCCCGCTACCTTAAAACTCGCCCATACTTCCACTCTCCTTCACCAATAATGTGTCTTGAGGTCTGATACTAAAAGATAAGCAGTGAACACTGTTTGTGCAGCTGCAACGGAAACGGTCCATCATCAGGGTAAGATGACCGAACAGACAAATCAGCAGATTGGGAGGATGAAATGAAGATGGAGAGGGGGAACTCTCTCGCTCTTTCTCCTTCAAAGAAACAATCACGTAACTGAGTAGACAAACACAGCGAAAGAGTGCTCCTGTCGATTAAGGGAAATATAGGAAGGTTTCAAAGCTAGCAGAAACAAGAAAGGAGGCGGAGGTAAGAGGGATATAGCGGAAGTGAAGAAGGGCAAGGCAACTGTCCGCTCTTCCACCAACCAGTTGACTAAATGTGAAAAGTAACAAAGTTACTGATCAGTAGTAATTAGCCGGCTGAGTAATTAACATTATCATCTGTTTTGTGATGTCCGTCGACGCTGGTAGTATTGCGCCGCAGAAGCCGTGTTCATACCTGAAAAAGCCTATTTGTAAATTTTTCTGCTCATTCGCTGAAGCCCCTGATGCGTGTGTATATATATATATATATATATATGCATGAAACCCTTCATTTAGGTTAACGTTTATTCCGAGTCGACGTTTCTGACAGCGCCTGTCCTTTTTCACTTACATGTAACTTACATGGTTACATGGAAGTTACATGGTTCTCGCTTCTCTTCTTAAGGGGTCTTCATCTGTGCAGGCGTTCGGCACATGAACCAGAACAACAGGAAGAAAATGCGGGAGGGAAATCCTAAAAAAATACACAAACGGAAATGGAAGGGGGGAGACCAAATGTCGCCGCCCGCCACCCACGTCGGCGGTCGCGGGGAGAAAAGAAAGACGAAGAGGGGGGAAGAAAAAAAAAGCCACATATATATATATATATATATATATATATATATATATATATATATATATATATATATATATATATATATATACGGCATCGCTGCTATCCTTATTCAGGGTGTACGCAGACGCACTCTAGACGATGCAACCAAATGCATGTTGCTAGCGATTGTGTGGAGCAAGTCACTGTATTTTTTGTGTTCTGATTAATACATAATTAGTCGTGATTGAATGAACAACTTCTCAATACACGAAGTTCTGCAAAAAATTCCAGTTAGACAATTGTACAAATGCCCGCAGAACGCGCGAATGGAAGCTTTTAACTTTCCATTCACCACATATTTTTCCCCGCTCAGTGCGGATGCCCGAAAATACAATGAACAATGCCACATGACATGCCCGCTTGCACGCCGCGATTGCAATACTCCCAAACATTCCGCGTACAAATGAACATGGCATTTAGCCGGGCGCGCTACATCTAAAATGTGACAAGGCAGGGACGTAGGCGCTGGTTTTGCGATTTAAGCCAGCGCAAGGAATAAGCGCTGCGTCTCCTTATCGCTATCATGTACCGCCGTGAGATAAGTATATCGCTGGGGTAAAGCGCACAGCCAGTGCATGTGTTGCTGCCCTGTGGCCGTAAAGGTGGTAGTCACCAACCTAATTAATGTTTGAGAGTTTGAGAGTATTTGAGAGTATTGCAAGCGGGGCGTAGAAGCGGGCATGTCAGGTATTTTTTTTTGTACTTCGCGGGCATTTAATAAGCGAAAAAGATAGTACGCAATAGATAGATATATCATCATCATCACCGTCAGCCTGACTACGCCCACTGCAGGGCAAAGGTCTCTCCCATGTCTTTCCAATTAACCCTGTCCTTCGCCAGTTGCGGCCACCGTATCCCCGCAAACTTCTTAATCTCATCCGCCCACCTAACTTTCTGCTGCCCCCTGATACGTTCGCCTTCTTTAGGAATCCAGCCTACCCTCAGGTATTAGGCCACCTCCTCAAGCACAAAGTCTTCGATCTGGTCCAGCAGCGAGCTGTTAGAGGCCGGCACCGCGAGGCTGGAAAGCGTATGTCTATAACGATGGTGCGGTTTCGGGCGATAAGCATATGAAATGCGTCAGCATCGATGCCTTTCACAACGTGCTTTAACCGGTCCGCCTCGGACATAGACGAATCCACTCGTGTGCAGAGGTTGATTACATCCTTGGTGTAAAGGCCGGGATACATGCGACGTTTTTTTCGACGACATTCGCGCGGCAGAAAGCGTCGCGGCGGCGCGACGCCCGGCTGGAGATACATGGAGCGTTGAAGCGGCGGCGCGCCGCCGCACATACCTCGACGCGAAAGCAAATGTGATCACCAAGTGGCAGACACCACTGTGCAAGGAGGTCGGTGAGAGCAGCGACGTTGACCATTCTGTTAAAATCAGGAGTTTCACTTCGACACCACTGTACAAAATTTAGCACGCGCGCTTAAGAATCTATAAAGATTTGCGTGCTCGAATGCATGCCGTCGCGTACCTTTGGACGGCCGCTCAGCCGCGGACACCAGTGGCTGCGGTTTTCTTCGACACATTCGCTTCAGCGAGGGAGCGCAGGCATTCCGATCCAAGATTCGGCCATGTTCTCTAAAAAAAAGCGGCATTTCAAGTCTGACGAAGCGTTTATTTTCACGACAAAAACATTTGCGTGCCAAAAACACGGCGTAGCTCGACGGCCATAGCGGTCATGTTGGCGGCGGCAGGCAGAGGACCGGAAGAGCGGGCTTTCTGCGCTGCTATTGGCTCGCTTCAGCCGCCGCTTCCGGTCTCACCGGACGCCGCGCGTCAAAATCTAGCCGGTCCTGATCGGCGGCGGCGGGCGTTTTTCTCGACGCCGGGCGTCAAATCTGCGCCGTCGGGCGAAAATCGACGACTCGCCGCGGTAAAAACGCTCCATGTATTCCGGCCTTAAAAGGTGAAAGATAGTGAAATGGTGAAAAGGCGCGTTTAAAGGCCGACGAGGTGGCGACGCCTGCTTCATGATTTATGTGCCATAGGCTGCCCACGTCCGAGAGATAAAACACCACGTTGGTCACTTCCATGGCATCGTCCCACTGGTTGTGGCCGCTTACCCGCGCGTAGGAGGCAAGCCAAGCCTCCACGTTGTGGTCATCGAACGCACTAAAGATAGCTGCATACCGCTGTAGGAGAGCGGCAGGGTAAATTACTGGCGTAGGTGAACGGGTAATTACTGGCTTGCTTCGGTGGGCATAGTTTTCGTGATGGTTCTGCTGTGAAGCTCCAGGAAGTAGGCCAAACTACGCCCAGCACCTCCAACAAGTTGAAACGGGATTAACAGGGAAAACAGCTTAAAAAGAGCTAACCAAAATGGTGGCCCCAACACTGAGAATCAGCGCAATGATCTCGCGCCGTAAGCTGGCGGTGCAGCTGCCGCCGCTGCCCATCTTCCACTTCATGCTTCTAATCAGTTTTGATCTTTGTCCCAAAGTGAGAAATCTCCTTGGAAAAATTATCTGTAGTGCTCTCAATATTGGGAGAGTATCATTTCTTTGCAGAGCTCCTTTCTGTAATTGCAATAGCTTTTTGTTGTTGGTTTCCGTAGTATAATTGTTATGTGACTATAGGCTGTAATAAATGCATAAATGAACCGTCAAGAACCGGACATCGGCAAAGTAGGTTAGAGGGACCAAAGATGGTCATTTGGTCTAACGAGTGCGAACAGCCATTTTTAAGGCGAAAGCCTTTAATGCCTCATCGTTGTCGACAGAAGGTTGTCAGCAGAGGGGTCACGCTTTTCTAGTCAGAGGAGGGAAAAATTTTTTGCACGATGGGATTCGAACCACCATACTTCCGTTCCATAGCCGAGCATGCTAATGGCTACGCTACTTCCTGCCAACGCGCACGTAGTTCTCCTTGTCTGCGACGCTGAAGAGTGTTTGCAGAAAGGCGTCGAATCAGACGGATGCCTACCGAACGCTCTCCAGTGTCTCCACCATTTAAGATTCACAAACAATTGTGTACTTAATTAATATCTTAACCATACACCAGTGACACAAGCAGCAACACCGCGCTAAACGCTTTCACCTCACCGCATATGGGTCAACAAAGTGCCCCCCTGAATTTTTTTCGCCTTTTGCAGGTTCTTGGAGTTGACATCGCTGGAACAACGGAGCAAATCAAAGAATTCACGCCTGCGCATATCGAAAACGGGGTTTTACCCCGAACCGCCCCCCGTTTCCACTGTACAGCTTATTCACCCGTGAGACGGAGCTCACCGCCTCGGTATCCTGGCTCTTCGCCTTCCGTGCTTCGCTGTATTCCAACAGCGCCCGCTACTCAGTGCGTAATGTTGCTGCATCGCACTACAGAGGGCTGCCTTGAAGTTACCATCCTCGGTGGTCACGGCAGAACGAAGGGCATGTGGCCCAAAATGGAAATGTTCTACATTGTCCAGGTTAGTTAGTGCGTTTTCATTCCTTTTATTTATTTACTAACGGTGCTGTCTCTTCTGTTAGAGACATAACATGCGTGGGTAACACACATTTTGATGACAATATCAAGATTACGTCATATAACTGCAGCACACTTACGAGGAACTTTCGTTGTCCATTGGTCTCTTCGAGCCTTAACACCTTGCCACAATGCCATGTGATGTGCATTTTGTTTCTCACGTGCATTCACGCTCAGTCAAAATTCCGCTCTGAAGATGACGAAGATGATGATATGTGAAGGTGATGAAGATATTATCCGTGCTTGGCTGTCGGTTGAAACAATTTGGCTACGGATGGGAAAGGCTTTGTACAGAACGAGCATAAAGGAACTGGTTGCCCGGTGCACAGAAACACAAAAACCAAGCGGTACGCATGATGATTCTCCACGTGGAGTAAAGTGCTTGAAAGCAAGGATTCAAGCAGAACATAATATAATTTATCTAGCTTGTACATACCGTATTTACTGGAGTAAGACCCGCCCATTATTTTCTGAATTCTGCCCGGGTGAGGTACTCACACCAGTTAGCCCTTCTTACATAATAGGACAACTTTATAAACAAAGTAACGCTGGCGCGACTTATGCACTGAATATTGCAAAAGCCAGTGGCTGCCCTCGGACTTTCAGTTCTTGGAGAACCGAAGCAAAGAAAAGTAATGCCTCCAAAGTGGGGTTATGTGTACGGGTGATTAAGCAGTAGTAGCGAAAATGATGATGCTAAACGGCGGAAAAGCCGCTTGCACTATGCAGTAGCGCATTGAAGATATGAGACTTGACGGTTTCGGTGTCGTTTCTTTTGTGATTTCTGCGTCCGAAAGTGGGTATGAAGGCCATACTCGAGGGCAGGACTTTAGAAGTAAATACGGCGTTCATATCTGCACTTGAAACCGCGAAAAAGCCAGGGAACTACGAGACTGCTCTGAATCACCGCTCGTTCTCTGTATGTGTTGTTGCGCTTTGAAGAGCACCAGTGAAATAATAACAATTCACAAGAGTGGGGTGAAGGCAGCACTTTGCTGACTTTTTGCGCATTAAAAAATGGTGGCCGCGAATAAATTGCACTGCACAGAAATGCTTTGGCTGACGGGGTTTTTTTTAGTTTTAATTCGCACGCCACTGAGGAGGCGGAAATAATCGCTTCTTAAGCCTGGCGAACTGCTACCAGTAGTCATCTATTTTGAAATGTTGAGATGATTAACAGCAAAACGTTGCAATTGCTTGCAAATTGAAACAAACTGAATTATGCGCACAAAAAGTTATTCCTTACAGATGCTTAACGATCCTATTAATTTACACGACGGCGCTTTAGAAGAAAGCCAACAAGAAAGAAATTCAATTTATTTATTCTTTCATTCCTTCACACTGTCGGTACAGACCCAGATATAAGTTAGATTTTTGGAAATACACATAACTGGGAAATCACCTTCAAGTTAAATGCAACAAAAGCAAGAAAATAAACGAGATCTTTCAGCATCACCAATTCTGGCACATAACTGAAGGTATCTGATATGACAATAACTGCTGTGAGGAACGAATATAATCAGGCACACAACTACTTGAAAACGAAAGCGAAAAAATGACAGCTCGCAGTAGAAAACTTGTGTGAAACGAAAAAAGGCGTAGAGTTCAATTGAAGTGACAAAACTACGAGGAACTGCAATGAAGAGAAAGTCCCAGTCAACAGCTTTGAAACTAAAAGAAAGAGACAAGCAACGTACATATAACACTTAAGCAATGACATATAACAAGAAAACTGTACTAATTACCTTTATGAACGCTTGGAATGTTATCGCAATGCAGCAAACGCAGAAACGGGCGCCAAAGGGTTGCGCTCTAGAACGCCGTTTCGGCTCCCATACGGGAGCAATGGATGAGGTTTAAACATACCTGGAAAGTAGGCGCCGGAAGCCTGCGTATGAAGGGACTCTATTATCTAGTGTTGTGATTGAGGGTGTGATTAGTCGTTTGAATAAATAATTATTCGAGTTCACGCAACGGAACAAACTCTTTTCAGTTGCGAGCACGTATGCCCTACCCCAATCGATGTAGTGGCCGGTTGATACGGAGCGTTCGGTGATAGCATTGCAATTAACTTTTCGATTTCGAACATCGTTGCAATGCCGTTTAAGAAGCCTTTTAAAATCACCTACTTCGCCAATGTATACTCTGTCACAGCCGTAATATATGGGATGCTCTACAACGCCAGAGCACTGTTCCCTGGGAAGAACGTCTTTGACATTAACCAGGGCGTGTCGCAGTTTCCTTGTCGGGACGTGGGCGATTTGAATTGTGCGACTAAAGGATGAAGGCGACTGGTACGTGGGCGACTTGAGTATGCGCGCCACAGTCCCCCAAAATGTTATTCGGCGAAGAGCTCACCCCTGTGTCATTGACAACTTTCCGAGTAAGAACGGACTTGGACACTATACTAAACAAAATAACCTTATAACTACCTGGCGGATCAGAATTATTTTAATTCTTGGTAGATCACTTCTGCCGACGTGCAATCGCCATTGCGCTCGCTGAAGATGGTTTCCAGCATTGGGATACATATAAACTGGTGCCTGCACTGTTCTAAAAATCTTCCACTGCCTTTCTAACAAAACCATCGCGGAATCGAAAGCCTCAAGCAGCAAGGTAGAAACTGAGTGGTTGGCTCTTAAATGATCGAAGTTTGACAGCGATTGATATGGCATCCTTTTTTCATCAGGTGATTTGGCTCTCTAAGGCCTTCTCTAAAATTAGTAGTTTGACGGTGAATTCTACACACCAACTCTGCGGCCCAGTGGCGCCAAAAACAACTATCCATGCTTTGAGCTGCATTGTGCTAACCAGCGGAAAACGATAACACGGGAAGATTCGTTGCGAGCATTGCCACGACGAATATGCAAGCACCGCCGGCGGTCGGCTAAGGATAGACGTGTAAGGATAGATTAGACTTGCACTGTTTTCACATTTCTCGTGCGGTGAATAAAAGGTCAACGAAAAAAAAACATTTTATTAATGAGATACTTTCTCTTCCTAACAAAGGTGATGCTTTCCCGGGCTCATAATAAAGCAAGCACCATAGAGCACCCATATAAATGCGTCGGAGAGGAACTTGAAGCTGCAGACCACCATAGCATTCTTAGCGTTACAACCTATTCGTATTTTAAGTCGAATCTACATAGGGAGAAAATAGCTATAGAACTTATGTACATCTTCAATTGCAGCAATAGCACGGACCGTGCGATTCTCACATAGAAAGTAAAAGTTTAAAACTATTATGCTTTGCTAGCATCACAAATTAATTACTGCAGTTTTGTGTGGTTCACACCTAAACAGAATTTAAACAAAATTGTCGTTTTACACAAAAAGGCTTTTTTCATCACATATTTTGCCTTGACCACTAGTCATCCACCTTACATTAATTTCGGCTCTACGAAATTTACGCACAAACCCCATATATGAACACAGACTTTTATACTTAAGTTTCATCTGCTTCCTTTCAGTCACATATATAAATCACTGCTCCATTACAGCATCATACTAAGATCGTAAACACCAAAAAGAAAGTTTTACGTCTCAACCCCCCTTTCTGTATCGATTATAGTGCCCCCTCACTGCGCCATAATCATCCGCTTATTTTACACAACTACTAACGCATTTATTTCCCAACACGTGGACAGCTACTGCACGATTTTTTCAATTTGTAATCCAAATTTTTTCCCCACTGTACTTTTCTTGAAGTTAATAATTTTTGTTTGTTAGCATTTCTTCACGGAGATGTCTTTTCATCGTTTCAAGCAGGTCGTGTAATTTCTAAAATTTTGTCATGATTATGGGGACCTTTGGTCTTCTTATCTCTAGTTATACGTATTGTGCTGTTGTAAGTTTATTATTCTTGTAAAAGAAACTTTCATCTCTACATTTTATTCAAAGTTCTCGACTGCGCTGCCTTGTAAGGGTTGCCTGGGCCTTTCTCAAGCTGTTTGATTACAGCTTTTAACCTAGGTGATCCTTCGGGATATCTTATAAAGTTCAAAGTTCAATGGAGATGGTGTTTGCATAAGCAGTTATGAATTGCTGCAATGTTGTTTTCAATTTGTTCTCTTGGGCACAGATTTTGCAGCTGCCATGACGCAGACCTGGCCGGCAACAATTAGCCATTAGCCTGTTATGTTAATCTTATCGGAACTGCAGTCTGGCTACGGAAGTATAAAGGGATAACAGACCGAAGCATAAGGAAGCTGACATCACTTTTATTGCACTGTTTTCTAATTTTATCAGCACTATTGTCTAGTCTTCCAAAAGCCGCGACATGCTAGCGTGACTTCGCATCTTCATACTTTTCCGCAATCCTAGTTTCTTTTTTAACTAATTAACAATAATGCAAATGGACAGAACACTTTCCTGAAGCTCCGACAAATATTATTTCTAATCATCGTTATAATAATTTCGAGGTTTCTTGCGGCCTTTTAGGCTTGCGTCTGTTTCGGACATTGCGTGCTTGCACTATAGCTATATTATGGTTTGGTTTATTGTGGTTTAACGTCCCAAAGCGACTCAGGCTATGAGAGACGCCGTAGTGAAGGGCTCCGGAAATTTCGACCACCTGGGGTTCTTTATCGTGCACTGACACCGCACAGCACATGGGTCTCTATAGAATTTCGCCTGCATCGAAATTCAGCCTCCGCAGCCCGGATCGAACCCGCATCTTTCCCCTTATAAAAATTTCTATAGACAGTCCATAGACTGTCTATAGACTTTAGTCTATGAAGTCTATAGACTGTCTATAGACAAATCCTTTAGACTGGTCTATAGACAGTCTATAGATTTATGGCCATACACTTTTAGTAGACTTGTCTATAGACAGTCTACAGACAAATGTCTACTGAAAGTCTATAGGTCTATAGGAAGTCTATAGACACAGGTCTATAGACAGTCTATAGACGATCTATAGACTTATGGTCATACATTTCCTATAGAGCTGTCTATAGACCGTCTATAGACACTTGTCTATAGACGGACAATAGACGACCTATAGACTTATGGCCATCGACTTCCTGTAGATTACTGTCTATAGACAGTCTACAGACAAAAGTCTACTGGTCCAGTAGACATATGTCTATAGACTGTCTATAGACATTCCATAGGTGTGTGGCCAGGCAGTGCTATAGACCTTTGTCTATAGACAGTCTATAGACCTCTGTCTACTAAACTATTAGTAGACCATTATCTATAGACAGCCTATAGACTGTCCACAATCATTGAAAAAGGTCACCAGACAGAGTTCACACATGAAACAATCAATATACTTACAAATTTTGTTTATTTCCAAGCTATCCAGGCTGGGAATATGCAATACATGCACCATAAGAATGCACCACAGTAACATAAAAGTTGAAAGTAACAGTCCGGCTAGTTTCCTCAGAAGCATTCTTGTGGCCTGTTGTCTGCAGTAAATCATCCGGACATGTTCACCTGTACAGCACGAAGGAAAAAAAATAATATAAGAGGAACTGAAAAAAAAATTCCCATTCCATCTCTACACATGTGCTTTACAATGCAAGGCATATCCTGGCTATGCCATTCTAGATAGGCAATCTTGATCTTTTGGTGTGGTTTTATGGGGTTCAAAGACCCAAGGCGACACACGCTACGAGACGCTAAAGTGAAAGGGTGGGGAATAATTTCGGTCACCTGTGCAGAGTACACAGGCCTTTAGCATTTTGCCTCTATTAAAATGCGACCACCTAGGCTGGAATCGAACCTGCATCTTTCAGGCCGCCAGGCGAACGTGATAGCCACTGAGCTATCACGCCGGCTCAATCATTTCAGTAAATACACGACAGATTATAAGTGTCGTCATAAAACATTGTAACAAAGACCCCTAATCCCTGGAGCACTCTACTCTGAATCCAGTACTAATATTGATTTCTGTATGGCAATACTGTTACAGCCAATACTGATCTCTTTATGGCAATCCTTTTACACTATTTGTAACAGAAGACTTCGAACAATTGTGCCACATATCTGCATTGACTCGCAAGGAGCTGTAAAGAATGCCACCTCCATAAAATACAGATTCAGTGCACCTTACAGAGGGATGCAAAAAGGAGAATATTGCAGCATTTATTCTTATAACCGCTATAGAAGAAGCGCTTCAGAATACCTTGCGTGAATTAAGCCTGGTACACTCGGCCAACTTTTTAACTGGCTCGGGTGTTGCATCGCTAAATGCACCTTGTAAAAAAGGTGCCTTTCGGCTACACTGCTGGCATATTCATGCTGTAATTTAACGAGTGAAATGTCATTTCGTGGTTCCTTTTTGTTCATATAATGTTTGAGTGCAGTACTTGCGTGTTTAGATCAACGTTATCAGAAACATTCGTCTGCCACTACGAACAGCTGAAACAAGCGGCATACGCAGCAATGGATCTTGTCCATATGGCCTCATCCTCTGGGTAAAGTACCACTCCTTTCATGGCGGACAAGTCGTTTACCCAGATTAGTGCAAATGCGCCACCATAACCATTGCTGCGTATTCCGCTTGTTTCGGCTCATTAGCGGCAGACGATGAATATTTCTGATAACTTTGATCTAAACATGCAAGTACTCCACTCAAACATTATATTAACAAAAAGAAACTATGAAATGCCATCTCACGCATCAAATTACAACATGAATATGCCAGCAGTGTAGCCAAAAGGCACCTTTTTACAGGTGCATTTAGCGATGCAACACCTAAGCCAGTTCAAGATTTGGCCGAGTGTACGTAAGCCGATACTCAAACGGGCACAAGCTATACAAAACCAGCAGGCAGAAGCAACCAGTTCACCACAGATTTGCGCCTATAACTTGAAGCACAAAGACGGAACAGCATACTCGTACATCTGCGCGCGCTCTTAGAAACAAGCGGGTTGCAGCGCTTCCATGCCGCGCTCATTATTCAGAAAACTAATACAGTACACAGAGGCTGCAGCTGCGCCGTTTCAAAAGCAGTCGCGAGGTTGAGACAGCAAATTACTGACTGTCACGATAAAATACCGCCTGAAATTCACTTAGTTTTTCCTTCAAGTGCAGCTCCAACAGCGCAGTAAAGAGGTGTGTTTCTTGCATGGAGGCAGCTAACCCAACGCTGCTAGAAAAATCAGCGAAAGCATTGAACGTGCTCAAAGTAGGAAGTACTTCAATGAAACAATTAACGCCTTCAACAGGCGCAGCTATAATAACACGAGAGCTTAATTTAATTTTAGGCGCAAATAAGCGGCGAGTCACATCGGCGCTTTCGTAACGTAGCAGTCTGAAATCAGAAACACATACTTTGCCTCTCGCGCAAATGGTATTCTAGAAATCTGTGCACGCGTGAGCGGGATTCATGAACGAACCACTCGGAACGAAATGTAAGCCACCACTTGTCGAGCCGACCTTTACCCAGCTTTCAAAATGAAGTGCCCGCAAGCCAGAGGCGGCGGCCAACGGCTCCGATGACAGACACGGACGAATCCATACGTGTGCAACGAAGGGGAGATGGGATGAAGCTCGTGGGTTCTTCGCGGTGTTTGAGCACGACGGCCATTCGCGCCGGCAACGAATTTTATTCACCCATCACACTATAAGCATTCCTCCAGCGCCGCTTGAATACAACTTTGACAAACGTCTCGCGCTCCAGTCTATAGCGTTACAAGACACCTTTGCTGAAACGTCGGCGTCCACGACGCGCACCGACCGAGCGTCCATACGTAGCAAGCAATGCACACCTCAAAAAGAACAGCACTCCATGGTCCAGAGAGGCGATAACACAAAGATAAGAAAACAAATGTAATCCACCACTGAGCGAGACTGTATGTAAGTACGTTTTCGGAGGTGCAAAGTAAATTGAGCCAACACGGCGCTAACTAACACAAAGTTCCATTTCGGCCGTCATTCACAGGCTAAACGACATTTCTGGCCGCGCATCTACCTTGAAACACGAAAAATCTAGTAGACAGCTCGCGAGGAGCGGCTTATCATCAAGGGCATCGCACAGACTGCCTTTCCGCGCGTTAGTAAAGACAGCGGGACAGAGATAAGCGGCATCGAGAACCCGATGGCTTCCGCCTTAGAAACGAAGATAGGACAAGATAGGACGTTTGTAACTGCGCACATTATCTGTTCTGCACACACAGCTCTGCTTAGAGTGGTTTAGGAGACCAAATGAATAAAATATAAACGTGTAGACTTACCGTAAGCGGACGATAAAGCTGGATTTTGAAGAAAACGTAATCCGCGAAAAACACTCCAACGCCATTGATGCAGCCACGCACAGGGTTGTTAGCAGCCCGAATGATTTTCCGTCGTCTAGCGGTAAAATGGGTAAAACGTGAAACAGAAACCCATTTCACGGTCGTATCTTTATCGCTCGCACTCTTGCCGTGTGCAGCTTGATCTGATATCCAAGACCACAGAAGGCAATTGGTTTACAAGCTTAAATTCTTCGCTTACCCTCTAAAAATCTTATTGTTTTCGTGAAAACAGAACCGAAATCTAACTTCTTGTCGGTATACGCGCCGCATCTCTCACCGAATAGTATGCTGAACAATTCTCAAATAATAATTATAAGGTTGCATAGCACAACGTCTTTTTTGCATGTGTTCGTGTTTAGAAAACTGATATGCGCCACATCAGCGTGTCATCGGCTCCGAAGCAACAGGTGCAAGGGTAGGAACGAAAAATACTGGCTTTGTGACTGTTGCGTCGCAGCACTTATTCACGTGAATAAAAACTGCAAAGGTAGAAATGGCAGATGTTAATCGCACAGAGGACCAGGCTCTTTGAGATTAATCTAAAGCGTTTCTAAGGCATGGGCGCTTCCTTGAATTCTCACACCCGTATTTCCCCCTTTATCTTCAGGACGTTTTAAAGAGAAATGTAGAACCTTTGATGAAATGTTTCTAATTCCAGCGCGTTGGACAGTAACGATCGAAAGATGGAATGGAATTGTGTAGAGCGATTCCTTTAAGGGACAGCGTATTCGTTCGATGTAGTACGGTTTGCGGGCGCCCTTAGTTCAAGAACAGCTGCCTTTCCTCGGCTTACTTGTTAGCATTAATATCTAATTGTATTGACAATATACGTCACGGTATAACGAAAAGGAGCTTGTCAATGCTCCTGAAAACAATATACAGGAGGGTGTTGTAATGGCCTTACGCAATACTTTTTAATTTCCGTAATAGCGAAGGAGGTGGGGGACTCCCGACATAGTTGCAGTCACTAGATGCAGCTCCCCTCAACATGCAGTGCAAAAATGAATTGACATTGTTCTGGACTTAGTCGAAAGTCATTGTATCGAACATTGTTGGATAAAATTACGATTGTTATAGACTGGTCTATAGGCAGTAGACTATCTATAGTGCACAGTCTATAGACGAAAGAAAATTGAGGTAGTTGTAGACTGTAGTCTATAGAGAGTCTATAGACCGTCTATAGACGAAAGGATATTGTGGCAGCTATAGACGGAAGAAAATTGAAGCAGTTATAGACTTTCGTCTATAGAGAGTCTATAGACAAAAGAAAATTGAGGCAGCTATAGACCTTAGTCTATAGCGAGTCTATAGACCGTCTATAGACGAAAGTAAACTGAAGCAGTTATAGACTTTAGTCTATAGACAGTCTATAGACAAAAGGAAATTGAGGCGGCTATAGACCTTAGTCTATAGCGAGTCTATAGACCGTCTATAGACGAAAGGAAATTGAAGCAATTATAGACCTTAGTCTATAGACAGTCTATAGACAGAAGGAAATTGAGGCGGCTATAGACCTTAGGCTATAGCGAGTCTATAGACCGTCTATAGACGAAAGGAAATGGAGGTATTTATAGACTTCAGTCTATAGCGAGTCTATGGACCGTCTATAGACAAAAGGAAATTGAGCCAGCTATAGACTTCAGTCTATAAAGTGTCTATAGACAGTCTATAGACAAAAGGAAATTTGAGCCAGCTATAGACTTTAGTCTATAAAGTGTCTTTAGACAGTCTATAGACAAAAGGAAATTGAGGCAGCTATAGACCTTAGTCTATAGACAGTCTATAGACAAAAGGAAAATGAGGCAGCTATAGACCTTAGTCTATAGAGGGTCTATAGACAGTCTATAGACGAAAGGAAATTGAGGCGGCTATAGACCTTTGTCTATAGAGAGTCTATAGACAAAAGGAAATTGAAGCAGCTATAGACTTTAGTCCATAGATTTTCTATAGACTGTCTATAGACAAAAGTAAAAATCTATAGGATGGCTATAGAGTCTATAAAAAGTCTATAGAAAGTCTATAGACCATTTTTATAAGGGTCGGGTCAGCAGCCGAGCGCCGTAACCACTGAGCCACCGCGGTGGGGCAGGTATATCATAATCTGAATGATGGATGTTTTATGAAGCTCTATCTGGGAAGGCTGGTGTGGCCTTAAAACGTTATGAGAAACTAGAGGGCGCCACTTCGAATTCTTAGTATGGTAGATCTTACACACATGTCTCCCGACTGCTGTCAAGCGAGCTGAGGAAGTTCTTTTACCTATTCCACGCTCCGTCACAATGATTGTGCACAAGCAGTTTAATAATTTTCTCTAAGATTCGCATAACAGCGAACTTATACTACTTAGTCCTTATTCGCGGTGGCTCAGTGGTTACGGCGCTCTGCTGCTGATCCGAAAGACGCGGGTTCGATCCCGGCGGCAGCGGCCGAATTTCGATGAAGGCGAAATTCTAGAGGCCCGTGTAGTGTGCGGTGTCAGTGCACGTTACAGAACCCCAGGTGGTCGAAATTTCCGGAGCCCTTCACTACGGCGTCCCCCATAGCCTGAGTTGCTTCGGGACGTTAAACTTCAATAAACCAAAACCAATCCTTATTGTTTGTCGAACCAGACTGCTGAAATGAATTTTTCTCCAGCTTCATTCGTGATGCCAATTTGATAGCTATGCCACGATTCATATTCCGTGTTAGAAGGTCACTAGAACATGTGGTCAAGATACCGTGGTCAAGACGATCAGCAACTAGGCTAATGCATACGCTCGAGTTGTTTTATTTATTTCCATTTCCTACTGCTTCTGTTGCAGACAATGCGCCTTGGGGGGCTTCTAACCTTCCTCGGGCAGCGCAGCAAGTGCGCAGCAGTGGAAATCCGTGAGGTATAACAATCTCCTATAAAGCTTTCCTCAGGTGCTTTACCTTAAGCTGCGATGAAGCACAATTGTTGAGCACCGCCACCCGACCCATACTGCCAGACGCTGGCGTCAGCATGTACAGTCGCGATCAATTTCAAGGTGATCGCGCGAGCATCGACCGGCGGCCCTTTCAAGCTGCATAGCGGCCGATATCGGACCTGCGAGGATAAAAATTGCATTGCCTTCTTTCCCTCGCAGGCTCTTCCGGGCAACAACCGTCGCCCCTATGACTACCTCGCCACCTTTTTTCTGTGTTTGTTCTCTTTCATGGAAACCATGTGTCCGCGTCGTTGCCTCATATCGTGGCCGATAATGAATGAGTTTGAAGGTTATCTCACGAAGGGTGACGAATCTTTAAGACAGCGTCTTCGCGTGGCACATTTTTAACACACCGTCCGGTCTAACAGTATAAACAAGATTACGACACATGCGTATCTATCTGCTGACGCGTAAAAAAAACAACGAAATTTGCGACTTGCTAGAAGGGAGTGACAGCAGTTCAAAGAACAGCGAAAAGAGAGAGGGAAGCTACTCTGATGTTCTCTTCGCCACGGAGGGTGATGACGTAACGTGGCGCTGCTCTTTGCCTCGGTCGCCGCTCGAGCGATCACCTTCATATTGATTGCCACTGTAGCTTGTTGCTCCGACTTCACACTGTCTTCTTAAACACCTTCTTTCTGGCTTATATTTTTGGTGGAATGTAAGAAAAAGTACAAGCAAAGTCATTTGAACAATACTGGGACCTGACGTCTCTATAATCAACTAACGTGTGTACTGCCGACACTAGGTTATATACAATAGAAGCTTAATATGTGCGTGCGAAAAGATTACGCGGGAATATCAAACGCAGGCAACCACCATTGTAACACAATTTCGGCACTCAAACCCTGTACTAATTGATATTATGAGATAAAGAGAGGCAGTAAATGTATTATATGAATAATTGAAGACACAGCATTTCATGAGTGCGGAGAATAACGAGGAAGTTAACAAGAAACAACGTTACGTATTTTTTCAATGAAGAACGCAATGAAACTCAGAACGCAGATGTTCAGATAACTTGTGACTTGGCCCGCAACCGCATGTACGCAGTTTAAGTATTTTTGGAGTGCAAACTGCATGAGCTTAAAAGACATGGAAATTTAATGGTAATTTATCAGTTATGTAATTCATTCCACCTTTCGTAATGCTGCATTTGAATGTCGAAGGTAATAGTGAGTACTGGTTAGATAATTTTCCTGGAATCCTTGTGCGTTGGTTTCGAGAAACTTAATACAGTAGCTAGTTCGCTTTAATATTTGTCCTAAAATTAGAAATATTATTCTCGAAATAGAGTGTAGTGTGAGTTGTTATTGGTGAATTTTTAATTGTGCGGAAAGCTGTTTTCAGATATAGCAGTGACTCTGCATTACTGCTCTGCATAATATACCCACAGTATGAAACTACAGAAATAGGCCGCAGTGTATGTGTGAATGAAATAATGAGCTGCGGACACGGAAACAGAAGCCTCGGTGCACCGATGCCGTGTGTGTAGTCTAACAAACCACTCTTTTTCCCTGTGCAGGAGCGCGATTTTGGCTTTACTGGGACAAAGAAGCGAATGGAAGAATTCTTGGCTGGAAAGTCCGACCCTCAGTATCGTTTCAACACTGAAACGTATTCCAGCTCAACAAATGACTCACTGGTGCCGAAGGGCACAACCATCCGGATATCTGCAATCATGCATGCTTTGCCTTGGGAGATTTCAACAGGGACACCTCCTGAGAACATAACGTTGCCGCTGAAGAGCACAAAAGAGAACCTTAAGGTTTCTACCTCCAATGGCCCCGGCCTAACTGGGGACATCTGTCTTAAGCAGGTTAGTAGTCATGGTTGCACTTTTACGATTAAGGGCGGTTGTCCTGTGGTCTTGTCCTGTCTTCAATATTGGCTACATCATCATAGGGCAGTTATTCCACGTGTTCACTTCTTACCTGAATGATGTTTGGTAGAAATTTTTGTCTTGAAAAAGAAAAACATGCAACTCAAGATTTTATAGAACACTTGCTGACAGTTCAGATTACGTTTACTCCTAACGTACAGCGTTTCGCACTAGAAAATTATCTAGATTACGAGATGAAATCTTGCCTTAATGAAACTAAATAATCATCATCACAAATTTTTTTCTAAATATTTTTTCACTAACACGATGCATTAAGCAGCATAACCAACAGTTTTCGCTACAACTCTGACGTACGTAAGATTGGTGAACCAGACCGTCCCCAGCTATTACAGCTTATGTATGCTACAGGAACCAGCAAGGAACAAGTAGGAACGAGCGTGGCAGCAGGACACTACAATACACAACGAACGGATGCAGTACTTAACATTGCTTTCCTTAGAATTGACAGCATACGCTGGAGCTCACCTTGCACTGGTCATTTGCGGCGCGCCATAGCTGTTGGGGGTGAATTGGTGATGTCTTCCAAAAATATTAGTCACCATACATGCTATGGCAATTAGAAGCAGGTTCAACTGCAATGTCCTCTTAGCTCAAAAAGCTTCGACCACACGCCCCACCTATGACTCGCATAACCGACGGAGCCGGGACCCGACGCCGAGGACGACGTGCAGCGCCAGAGCCAGGACATACAAATTAGAACTGGTTATCGACGGCCGTCATGTTACGGCTCTAGTCCACAAAGGAGCCGATTACTCGGCGATGAATGGAACATTCGCTGCGCAGCTGAGCAAAGTAACGACCGCTTGAGACGGCCCACCAATTCGCACCGCAGGGGGCCACCTTATTACGCCACCAGGGCTCATGCACAGCGCAAGTGACTGATATACCTATCCCGCGACCTTCATTGGGCTACGGCAATGTTCCCGCCAAGAGATCTCGGGTATGGATTTCTTTAGTGAGCATCAGGCGGTCATTGGCCTGCGATCCAATCTGATTACGCTCTCGCCGGACGAAGCCATGGTTTTGATGAGACCTCCGGAACATCAAGTTGCCCTTGAATTTCCTGGAGGAGCAAGTGAGTGTCCCACCCCACTCAAGCATCATCTTCACCGTAGGCACTACGGAAGCCAATAACACTGAAGCCATCATCGAGGGGAACATGAAATTGCTCGAGACCGAGGAATCAGTATCGCAAGACGCATCACCCATGTAAGCAATGGCAAAGCCGAGGTACTGCTCACTAACTTCAGCGAAGCATAGCGGCACGTCAACAGAGGAACGACGATTGCATTCCTCGACGAAATATCCGACGTACGAGACCTCTTCACGCTCTCGGGCCCATCCGCAGAAGATTCGCCTGAGCAAGAGAACTCGCCCACTTTCGACATCAACCAATCCCTGCCAGGCAACAGACAAGGCCAGATCCGCTGTCTCCTGTGTAGCTACAGCGAGTGTTTCTCGTCATCGCCGAAGGTGCGACAAACGCCGGCTGCCAACCATCGCACTATAACCGACCAGTACATCCGACTTCTCCGCCAAAGCCGCTACCGTGTGTCGCCTCGAGAACGACAAGCCATCCGGGACCAAGTGGGAGAAATGCTTTGCGGAGACATCATTAAGCCTTCAAAGAGCTTTTGTGTGGCACGGGTTGTTCTAGTGAGAAAGAAAGACGGCACACTTCGATTCTGCGTTGGTTTATGCTGCTTGAAAAACACAACAAAGAAGGACGGACGTCTATCCTATCCCCCGCATCGATGACGCATTGGGCCGGCTCGGTAACGCCAAGTATTTCTCATCAATGGACCTAAACAGCGACTACTGGCAAAATGAGGTCGATGAAATACATCGCGGGAAGACCTCATTAACGAAGGCGATGCCATTTAGTCTCAGTTCCGCACCAGCGACGTTTCAGCCAGTAATGGATACAGTGCTGGCAGGCGTGAAGTGTCCAATTTGTCTGGCATATATAAATGACGTCGTTGTTTACACCTCAAACTTTGAAGAGTGCCTAAAAAGGTTTGGAGCAGTACAACACGCAATCAAGTCGTCCGGCCTAACACTTAAAGCAAAGAGGTACCACATTGCCTATGAAGAGCTGCTGTTTCTAGGCCACATCGTTAGCAAGGGGGTAGTACACCCAGACCCGCAGAAAACAGCATCTATCGCACTGTTTCCGCCGCTGGCCAATAACAGAGCTGTGCACAGATTCATCGGACTGTACACGTTTGACCGACGATTTCTCAGGAACTTTTCCCGCATCGCCGAGGCTCTGACAGACGTGACAAAGGCAGACATTCTATTCAAAGAAAGGCCGCGAGTAGAAAGCAGAAAAGCCTTCAAGGAAATTCACCGTCATTTACAGTCCCCACCGATCTTCACGCACTTTGATGAAAATACCGAGACTGAAAAACGTACCGACGCATGCAGCGTGGACCTAGGCGCTGTCCTCGTTCAGAAAACTTACGGACTGGAGAAGGTAATCGCATACGCTACCCGCTCCCTCTCCAAGGCCGAGGCTAACTATTCGACAATTGAGAAGGGGTGTCTTGGGATCATCTGGCCGACGTCGAAATTCCGCCCTACCTGTACGTACGACCGTTCCAGGTGGTCAGAGATCACCACGCACTGTGCTGGCTTGCCAGTTTGAAGGGCCCCTCCGGCAGGCTTCGCCGGTGGAGCCTACGCCTCAGTTGGACGTCACCGTTGTTTAAAACTCCGTACACAAGCAGTCTGACGCCGACTGCCTGTCACGAGAGCTTGTAGATGCACCACCGCCGCACGACGATGAGGACGCCTGCCTGGGACCCATGCGCTCAAGCCCTTTTGCACAGCAGCAACGCTCAAACCCGGACCTAAAACGCCTCCTCGACTACTTGGAAGGCAAGGTTTCTACATTCCCCCACCTCGTTCGAGCGAGGGTTGCCTTGATTCTGTGCACAGAATAACATTAAAGAGAACAAAACAGCCTACGTCGTTGTTCTGTCTGGAATTCTGTAGAATTAACTTCTTTGGGCTTCACATGACGAGCCGACAGATAAACATCTCGGGTTTACTCTCTCCCTCCGCCCCATTCAAGAGTAGTATTACTGGCCCCGACTGTCTGCCGATGTCTCACATTATGTGAAAACCTGTCGAGACTTTCAGCGGCGAGAGCCCCCTTCCACCCGATTAGCAAGATCTCTGTACCCCATTGAACCGCCCTCAAGGCACTTTCAGCAGATCGGCGCAGACTTGCTTGACACATTCCCTAAGTCAGAGTCTGGCAAAGAGTGGATCATCATAGCGACTGACTACCTGGCCCGCTGCGTCACGGGAAAAGCCCTACAGAACGGAACAGCAGCAGGAGAAGCCAAATTTTTCGTGTAGTGCATTCTTCTGCGACACGGCGCCCCCGATGTGTTCATCACGGACAGGGGAACAGCATTCACGGGGAACTGACGCAAGCCATCCTGCGTTATAGCTAAACCAGCCACCGGAAAACAACTGCATGCCATCCGCCGACCAACGGACTGACCGAGCGCCCGCCTCAACAAAACCATCGCCGACATGCTCGCCATGTATGTCAGTGCCGAACACAAGACCTCAGACGTCATATTGCCTTACATCGTCTTCGCCTACAACATCGCAGTGCAGGAGACCACACAGATGACGCCTTTCAGGGACGTCCATAGCAGGGAGGCCACGACCCTGCTAGTCGCCATGCTGCCCAACGTTACCAAAGATAACGTCGACGTCGCCGCCTACATCCAACGCGCAGAAGAAGCTGAAAGGCTTGCCCGATTATGGATCAAAGACCAGCAGAGGCGCGAAGCCAGACGCAACAACCTACGAAGACGCAACGCTGAATACAAGCCAGGACACTGAGTCTCGGTGTGGACGACCATTCGCCGCTTCGGGTTGAGCGAAAAACTTGCGCCGCTATTTCGGCACGCACAATGTTCTTCGCCGCCTAGGTGAACTGGACTATGAAGTCGTCCAGACGAAATAGCCGCATCCAGCCGACAGCGCGTACGACCAGAAATTGTCCATGTCCTTCGTTTAAAGCCCTGATATTTGTGCTAAAGGACGCTATGCTTCCACACTGCATCTATTTCTCCATAATTCGTTTTATTTGGTTGTAGTTTCCCTATGTCTTAAAGCATTTGGTCGGTGGTTCTTCGAGAGCGGAGGGATGCCGAGAATCTTTGTACTGTTTGTTCATTCTCCAAAGCTGCCCGCACGCCGCTTTATCTCTTTGTTTGTGATGCTAGACGCATCCAGATTTATCTCTATTGATCGCATCCAGGCGGAGCAGATTCTACGTCGTTCCAGAATGTTGTAGTAACTTAGCACTCTTTATCTCGAAAGTTCGCTGTCAGCTTTAAATTCAGCACGGCTGAGAGCGGAGGGGATTTGGTTTGACTTTTACCGAGCGCGCTTGTTGCTACGCCGCCGTCGACTCATTCAGTTCTTTGTGGGCGAAAATCTGCCTAAATAAAGCGTTTTGTTTAGAAACCATATTCGCCGCCTTCCCGATCTCCAGACTGCCGACACCACTAGGTGACAATACCGGCCGAAGAGTTGAAAGATGCTCCAGAGGCAGTACTCTACAAGGTGTCCATTTTAGCGGGCAGTTTGTCCCTTCCTTTCTCAGAAAGCAGCCGAATGCGTGTGACACGCGATGACAACGCTTTCGCAAATAGCAAGGGCTCTTGGATCTTTCCAGTCAGCCCATCACTGATTTTCAGGACAATACGGACGTCTTGAAACGTTGGAGTTGTCACACATTCTATGCCGTGTAGCGCTAAGTTACTGCTGAAGGTCCCTTCCAGTGAAGCAACGTACTCACTTGCCTGAGTATTGATACTCCTGCCTATGAATCGTTCTAAAACAAGGTACATTTTAAGATACATTTTAGGAATAAGGCGGAGTGGGTGAAGGAACAAACGCGGGTTAATGACATCCGAGTTGAAATCAAGAGGAAGAAATGGGCTTGGGCAGCTGGGGCATGTAATGCGAAGGCAAGATAACCGCTGGTCCTTAAGGGTAACGGAATGGATTCCAAGAGAAGGCAAACGTAGCAGGCGACGGCACGAAGTTAGGCGGGTGGATGAAATTAAGAAGTTTGCGGGGATACAGTGGCCGCAAGTGGCAAAGGACAGGGTTAATTGGAGAGACATGGGAGAGACCTTTGCCCTGCAGTGGGTGTAGTCAGGCTCATGATGACGATGATGACATTTTAAGATCCATGTCCTGAAGGTAGAATAGAGGTAGCATGCAGCAGTAAGAAAATGGTTCTAAGTTTGCGCACCGGCTGAGTGCACAATCTTCGTGTTGTTCGATGCAGAAAGCGGAACTGTGTTCAGCAAACTTCCCGAAGTGTTATTATTTAGCCGTATTCTCTACCTTTACTTAGCCAGTTTATGTGAGCTACTGTGACAAGAAAAGTGGCCATGGCCCCGAGGTCCCATAAAAAGTAAATTGTGTATAATGTATGTTTTGCATCTCATTCCAGGCTTTGGTGCCCTTTTTTGCGGAGCGTGCATCTTTGAGCGATAACGGCACCATAGACCAGGCCGAAAGGTACGGTCAAGCATGGGACGTCGACTGCTGCAACAGCGACTTCTTTTCCGAGCAGAATGTAAGCATTACAAGTCTGCTATCGCCTAGAACACCGACTGTAATCCCCTGTCTCATTTTTGGACATTCAGGGGCATCACTATAAGTGAGACGGATAGAAGTCCGCGCAGTATTTTTATTGTCATTTCTCATCGTTCACTGGAATGTAAGTTCTTCTTTGCCGAGCATATAGAGAAAAGCCGATGACAGCCCACTGCGTAATGTATTATTCAGTTTTTAAGTTTCCAGGTATACTCAGAATGATCGGGTGCAAGTGAAGACTATGAGAGCTGTTTATTTTTGGACTGCGCTTGAGAAAGGTATAGGGTCAGGTCAAAAGCTGTAGGGATATAAAACTTTTGTGGCATGCTTTCATCTTTTGACTGGTGTCTAAAAGTCTAAAATTTAAATGAATATCGACGGCCTGTGGAATTAGTGTACACCCGGAGAATAATGTGGATTAAAATGCCTCTCCAATGTAGTTCAGATTTCAGCAGCTGAGCTAGACGTTAGAGGTAGACTGAGGTCACGTGGTGCGTGCACACGTTGCAGTATAGCAGCTGTTTTTTTTTTGCGAGATGGACCTATATCTACTATGGCACGCTTGCGTAAGAGTTGACGCGAATTACAAACATATAGTTGGGAATATAAATTGCTTACTAGCCACAGGCGAGCTCCATGCTGTAGGCCATGTTTGCTAGGAATTACTCACGCAACTATAAGAATAAAAGTAGCAGCGAAAATTCGGATTTCATACCGCTTTAAATTATTTGCGAATAATGGACCAAAGATTGAAAAGGTCCATGGCACTGTTATAGAATTTCGAGAGGGTATGAATTGACAAGGCTAACTGATATTACGGGTAGATATCAGTGAAGCGAATCTTACAATTAACACTAATAAACGGGAAGACAAAGGCGAATGGATCCTACGGTGTTGCACATTGTCAAAGCGGCTCTGTAAGGGGCTGTCAATAACGTTGTGGTATGCCTAGAATATTAAAGGACGCTGTTTCTCACATATTATCCAGCCAGATTTTTTAAGGCGTTTTCTGGATGCTAAGTTGTTTTTAGCTAAAATTTCAATTTCCGTGTCTTTGCGCCTTTTATCTCGTCGCCTCGCTTTTACACATTGAATTGTCGGCGCTCCAACGCTCCCCCCCGTCCAAGCCCATCATATGCGAGCCCATCAGCATATGATGGGCTTGGATTTGATGGGCTTGGCAGCACGGCAGAGATGGCCACGTCCGCTCACCTGCGTCGCCTCTTTGTTGTGCAGATTCTGGTGCTTGCTCTTGGGCCGCTAGGTCCGATTGAAGGTATCACAACCGGCACCGAGGGGGTCGTGGGCGCCTTGGTCCTTCCGGCGCCGCCGCCTGTACGTGTCGTCGCTGGAATCCACTTCACCACCCGACTACAATCGTCTGACCCAGCTCAACACTCCCAGTGCCCTCGGTCCACCCAGCTGTCCGTGTGGCCTATCTTGGACCGTTGCA
Organism: Amblyomma mixtum; assembly: GCF_055824585.1. Lineage (NCBI taxonomy): Eukaryota > Metazoa > Arthropoda > Arachnida > Ixodida > Ixodidae > Amblyomma > Amblyomma mixtum. The sequence continues at coordinate 101,372,733 of NC_143018.1, forward strand.
TCAGCAACGACTCTGCTATCTGGCTGAATGCGCGCCTCGAACCACTCCCTCCGCTCTCTACATCGATCATCGGCATACGTGCTCCTACGTCATCAACCCGTGAATGGCATAAAAGGACCACTCCACTACCCGCCACCTTTTATGGGCTTGGCAGCACGGCAGCGATGGTCACGTCCGCTCACCTGCGTCGCCTCTTTGTTGCGCAGGTAAATTACCGCTACCCATTATTTGCAAAGCGTACCAATCATGCTGCCTTGCTTGTGCTGCCAAGCCCACAGTGTTGTTTAATGATTGCCTATGACTTTATCAGTGTCATCCATCAATTACTAATCTTGGCAGGTGACGTTGAGGAAAATCCCGGACCTAACACTCGCTCTACTGATGCATCAGATGAAATAATGGAAGCCTTGAACGAAATACGTACTGGGCAAGCAACTTTGTTAGGCGAAATGAAAAGCATTCGGTCTAAATTATCTCAGAATGATAAAACATTTGAAGAAATTAAGACAAGGCTCGTCAAAATTGCAGAAGATTGTGCATTCTTTGCCGCATTCGGTCTAAATTATCTCAGAATGATAAAACATTTGAAGAAATTAAGACAAGGCTCGTCAAAATTGCAGAAGATTGTGCATTCTTTGCCGCAATTCGGGACGATATTAGCGACGTGCTAACGCTTGCGGAGCAAAATTCAGGTGAAGTTGCGAATCTATCTTCCAAACTAGCTGATTTTGAAGATAGATCACGCAGAAACAATTTATTATTTTTCGGCTTGTCAGACACTGACAATGAACCATGGGCCGAGTCTGAGAAGTTGGTTACGGAGTTATGTAGGGACAACCTCGACGTCACAATCTGCCCCATGGATGTTGAAAGAGCGCACAGGCTTGGAAAGTTTCAAAGCGACAAGAAACGGCCGATCATCGTTAAATTCCTTCACTTCAAAACTAGAGAGAAAGTTCTTTCTTGAGCCAAGAAACTAAAAAACAGTGACTACCGAATCTCGGAAGACTACTCAAAACCTACCCTATTTGTCAGGAAACAGTTACTGCAATTTGCGAAACTCCAACCACAAACATACAAACTCCGCCATAATAAACTAATCATTGATAACACTGCCTATATTTTCGACCATTCCTCACAGAAAGTGGTTCCCCTCCACCCCCCGCCCCCTTCCGTCCGCACGCCCTCCCCCGTCCGCACGCCATAGCTACTGCATAAACCTCCCGTCCGTCCGAAGCGCGGCTCCTTGGCCTTCCTTTACACGAATATCCGAAGCCTCCTGCCCAAATTTGACGCCCTTGAAAGTCTTACGCGCACAATAGATAGCAACATAATCATACTCACTGAAACTTGGTTAACATCATCTATACATGACTCCGAAATACTTTCCATTTTTCCTAACTACACCATTTTCCGTCGCGACAGAACTAATAGACGGGGAGGAGGCGTACTAATAGGAACCCATGATTCGCTTCGTTGTTCTGAAATCGAAACTTCATCTCCTCTAGAAATATTGTTCATTCAGTGCCACGCTTCATTTCCTCCTGTAATCATTGGCGTTTGCTATCGTCCACCTGATTTAACCGACTCTTTTGTTGCTAATTTTCACGAAGCACTTCGCGCGATAACCGCGGCTCACCAACATACCGCCACTGTTCTTTTCGGCGACTTTAACTTTCCTGCTATAAACTGGTCCGACCTTTCCACCACTACATGTAAAGATAACATCGAAAGTGATTTTGTCAACACGTGTCTAACCTTTGGTCAGTCCAAGCTCGTATCAAACCCGACAAGACAAAGCAATCATTCCTCCAACATACTCGACCTCGTATTAACTTCTCACCCTGATAACATCCCGCCGCTTCTTCATTTACCAGGACTCAGTGACCATTCTGTAATTCAATCCACGTACTCCTGCCAGTTGTCACGCACAAAAAAAATACGAAAAACATTAACTCTATACGACAAAGGCAACTATGCAGCCATTAATTCTGAACTAGCTGATTTCTGCATGTGGTTTCTCTGAGATTTTTCAGAGCGATCAATCGAAGTTAACTGGTCCTTTTTCAGGAACAAAATGCATCAACTTATAGATAAAGATGTCCCTACTATCACCATCACCGAAAAACCATCGTCACCATGGTTCAACAAAGAGCTGAAACGCCTCAGAAACAAAAAGAAAAGACTTTTTCGATCTGCAAAACGCTTTGACACCGCATCTGCATGGGAAAGATATTATTCTGCAGAAAAAACATACTTATCTTTATCAGGCAAAACTAAACGTACATTTTTCTCGTCTGTTCTACCTTCCATGTTGCACACCAACCCCCGCAAGTTCTGGAAAACTATAAACCCATCACATTCTAAGCCTCTAACATTACATGACGACGACAACAACCTTATCCCGGAACACGAATCTAGCCACGCTCTTAATAACTTTTTTTCTTCAGTTTTTACTAAAGAACCTGACGGTGACTTACCGGATTTCGCAGCTCTCGGCCACCCAGCTATGCCACAGATTACAATTGATGCTAATGGAATCATGAAACTCATTGAATCATTGAAACTTACTTCTTCATCTGGTGTTGACGGCATAAATTCTAAAATCCTAAAAAATACTAAAAACACTGTAAGTGTAACATTTTGCCACCTCTTTCAGCAGTCCATATCAACAGGTGTCCTTCCACAAGATTGGAAAGTTGGTAAGATCATTCCAGTCCCCAAAAAAGGCTCACCTGTTTCATGCAAAAATTACCGCCCCATTTCCCTCACAAGCGTCTGTTCGAAACTAATGGAACATATTATTTATTCGCACATAGTCAAATTCCTTGTCTCCGTAAAATTCTTTCATACTAACCAGCATGGCTTTTTGAAAGGACGTTCATGTGACTCCCAACTGGCTCTCTGTATTAATGACCTAAGCTCCAATCTTGACCTAAACGTTCCTACTGACACTCTCTTCCTTGATTTCGAAAAAGCTTTCGATAAAGTACCGCATAAAAGATTGCTACTAAAGTTATCGTGTCTAAATCTTAATCCGTTAGTATTATAATGGCTTTGTAACTTTTTGACTAACAGAGAGCAATTTGTCTATGCTAACAATCATTCTTCTCCACGTAGCCCGGTCATTTCAGGTGTTCCCCAAGGTACAGTCCTAGGACCTTTGTTGTTCCTCATATATATTAACGATCTTCCGTCCAATATTTCCTCTACCATCCGTTTATTTGCTGACGATTGTGTAATTTACCGCCCAATCACTAACAGTACTGACGCTGGCATTCTTCAACAAGATCTTAACCGAATCCAAACTTAGTGCGAACGTTGGTTAATGTCTCTCAATATTTCCAAAAAATGTTTAATCTCATTCCATCGTCGGCAGATGCATACTCCTTCTAAATACACTCTTTTCGGTTCAGAAGTGTCGTCCGTACTCTTCCTGTAAGTACTTGGGTATTACTGTAACGCAAAACCTAACATGGTCATCTCATATCACGAACATCGCTAACGAAGCTAATCGTACCCTTGGTTTCATACGGCGCAATATACGATTTGCCACCCCATCCATCAAATAATTAGCATACATAACTTTTGTCCGTCCTAAATTAGAATATGCTTCGGCAATATGGGATCCTCATCAGTCTAACCTCTCTTTAACCTTAGAAAAAATAGAAAATCGATCTATCCGCTTCATTTATTCTGACTATTCGTACTACACTAGTGTGTCTGCTTTAAAATCTAGAGCTAACTTACCCAGCCTTGTAACGCGACGTAAAATTTCTCCATTGTGCCTCTTTCATGTTTTATCATTCATCTTTAGGAGAATCAGTCATATCACCTGCTTATCGCCTCTCAAGCCGTATTAACCACAATAAGGCCGTCTACGCCCCCACCGCAAGAACTAACGCTCATTCCCGATCTTTTTTCGTCACGTCATCCCGGGACTGGAATGATCTACCACAGGACGCCGTGCATCACATCAATGCCATCCATTTTAAGAACGCTATCAAGACCATAGTTGTTTAACTGTCATGCCCATCCCTCATGTAATGCCCCATACCAGGGGCCTTTGAGGTATCAAAAAAAAATATGATGCCATCGTCGATAATTTTTTACCTATACTTTATGAAGCGCTCCTAAACCAAAGCATTAGAGCTCGACTTCCTGGGTTCCTGCAGATGCAGCTGCTCAAGGCAATGAGTGGTCCAGCAGTGAAGTGGGAGCGGCAGCATAACGGATAGCAAGCGTGGTGAATGGACTTGCCACTTAAGCCAGTACACCCACTTGCCCGCTGGGTCCCCAGCCTTCAAAGAAATTGGCTGAAGGCTTAGCTTGGTTAGGCCTGGCTGATTGCGAAAGCAATAACACCTGGCTGCGCTTGGTTCTGCTGGTAGTTTCGTTTCTCGAATTAACGCGTAGCAGACTCTAACTCGCCAACTCTTATCTCTTGTTCTTCACGTCGCTGAGATACGATATCACCGTCTCGAATCACCATAATGCTCTGCTCTTTCTACTTGGCTGTACACTGCGCTCTTCTTTTAGAAGGCCGCTCTTCTTTCTGTTTCGGCGTTTCTTCCGCACGGCGTTTTCTTCTCTTGTGATTATATCGCTCTGCACTACTCATAGATTCTTCTTCGGCATTAAGTAAAATCAATCAATTAATTGATTAAATTAAATTATATTATATTAAATTAATGAAATAAATAATTTAATTATTTAAATTAATGAACCTCCATCGATGAGACGAGTCGGGCCCCCAGCTCTCCTCCTGCCGTGACGTCACGCGGTCACGTGGTAGCGCGCCGCAGCTGCGCCGGAGCTAAGGATGAACCTCCATCGATGGCAGAAAAGTGCAATCAGTATTGCTTTCGCAATAAATATCGCAAACAAGCGGCGCTGTAAGGCCCTTCAACACCTCCTCTGTATACGAGAAGAGGAGCGTCCGGTTCCGTCTATGGCACAGGAGCTACCGAGGGGCACGCAGACTCCAGTGCGCTGCCCAGCCAATTAAACATCGCTACTCCGGTATTAAAGCGCAACGTTTTCAGCACTGACTCCGATGAAGGGATGTGCCGTCGCTACCGAATTCTGGCGTCCGCTACCTACATCGTCTATAAATGCCAGGAATAGCCTGAGCTACGTGGAAGAAAGCTCGTACAACATCCCATTGCTATCTGCCCGGCCACGCACAGCGGCTGAAATTTTCCAGCAACAGGCGATAACACGCCCTCAGCTCGACTCTTTGCAAAACTAGGGGATTTGTGGCAGAAGCTCGAGCAATAAGTCTTAGAACATTCGGCGAGGACCGAATCAGCACCCGCATCGGCCGCCGTGACAACGGTGGGGCCACACGACCGCACTAATCGCCAATCTTTTTACTTGGGGATTTCAACATGCCAAAAATAAATTGGTCTGGCGCGTTTCCTTCCACTCTAGATTCGTCGCCTGACACGATTGGCTTCACAAATCTGTGCAATGACTTCAATTTCTCCCAGCTCATTACCCAGCCAACCCGTACCACCACTACTAGCGCGAATATTCTTGATCTTGTTCTAACTACGCTTCCTGAACTAGTTCATTCATTGGCAATTCTACCAGGCCTCAGTGACCACTCCTTCATCCAGTTTGAGCTTAAAGACACTAACACACGTGTGCGACCCAATCCCAAATATATCAGAGATTATTCAAAGGCAAATTTTCCGTCGATTAACGCAGAACTCGAAATCTTCTTAGGTGAGTGCATGCCAAACTTTTATAACCGTTCTGTGGAAACGAACTGGCATCTTTTTAAAGAAAAGGTTGATTTTCTCGTCCAAAAATACATACCTTTACGCGTCATATCAGGCAAGCAACGTTCCCCGTGGTTCACTACCGCATTAAAACGCCTTTTAAGTAAAAAAAAACGAGTTTACCGCAGGGCGAAAACCACCGGTTGCTCTGATCACTGGGATTTGTATCGTGCCATAACATCTGATTATCGAAAAGCCTTAAAAAACGCCAAGCAGGTTTTTTTCCAGAGTACGCTTCCGTCTTTGTTGGTTGATAATGCCAAAAAATTTTGGAACATCATTTCTGGTCCCAAGCATAAAGCAATAGCTCTGAACGATAGCAGCGGCGCAGCCATTCCTTCATCAGAGTGCCCTCAAGTGCTCAACGACGCCTTCTCTAATGCTTTTTTACAGCAATCATCTGTTTCTCTGCCCTCTTTTCAGTCTGTGCAGAATCCACTAATGGACCCAATTGTGTTTGACAGTATTGGTATAGAAAGTCTAATTAATAATCTCAAAATTTCTTCATCTTCGGGAATCGACGACATAAATTCTAAATTTTTAAAGAATACAAGTGTTTATTCTTCCATTTACTTGTGTTCACTGTTTTCGCAATCTTTGAATTCAGGACAGCTGCCCGGGGACTGGAAGGTGGGTAAGGTGGTACCAATATTTAAGTCTGGTGATGCTCATTGTGCCCTTAATTACAGACCCATATCATTAACAAGTGTCCCGTGTAAACTGTTTGAACATGTCATTTTTTCTAATCTGGTTAAATTTCTAGAAAATCATTCGTTCTTTTTCCCTCATCAGCATGGCTTTCGTCAATCATTTTCTTGTGAAACGCAACTCATTTCCTTCACCCATGATTTATTTGACGCATTGGACAAGGGACTTTTCATTGACTGCGTATTTTTAGATTTTCAGAAAGCATTTGATCTTGTTAATCACCAACTACTTTGTTTTAAGCTCGGTAAACTGAACATCGACCCAAACATTCTTTCATGGATCGAAAGTTTTTTGCGTAACAGAACTCAATTCGTCACTGCAAATAACGCTGATTCCTCACCATGCTCTGTTACCTCCGGCGTGCCTCAAGGTTCCGTACTCGGTCCGCTATTGTTTCTAATATACATTAACGACCTGCCAATTTCTATTAACTCCACAATTAGGCTTTTCGCAGATGATTGCGTTATTTATCGAGTAATCAAATCCGCTTCAGACTCATCCATACTTCAAAGTGACCTAAATAAGGTATCTAATTGGTGTAATAGTTGGCTCATGAGACTGAATACTAACAAGTGTAAGGTCATGCGTATTTCACACCGATCTGCTAACGAAAGTCTTATTCCCTACAATATTTCAGGTACTCTCCTTGAGCAAGTTACCGCATATAAATATTTAGGGGTTCATATAACTTCTAACCTTTCATGGCAGGCACATGTTGATTATGTTGTTAACAATGCTAACCGCATGCTTGGTTACTTGCGTCGTAATTTTTCCATGGCTCCATCTTCTTTAAAGCTACTACTCTATAAAACCTTAGTTAGATCAAAATTAGAATACGCGTGCTCTGTGTGGGACCCGGGACATGAAACTCTTACTAATCAGTTAGAGTCAGTACAGAATCGTAGCGCCAGATTTATTTTGTCTAACTTTTCTCGCACTGCTAGTGTAACTGCAATGAAAAATACTTTGAACCTTCCTAGCCTTTCCCTTCGTAGAAAACTCGCGCGAATGCTAACTTTTCACAAGATTTACTACCACAATCATCAGCTAAAACGGGATCTTTTATCTGAACCATCAATCATATCACCTCGCACGGATCATCGCCACAAGGTACGCATTCCATACTGCCGAAGCAATCCATACTTCAACTCATTTATACCCAAGACGGCGAGCGATTGGAACCACCTGCCCACCTTGGTTGCCGATATTTCTGACACATGTTTATTTAAAAATGCCGCGGAAAACTATGTGTTTGACTAGGCTGTTTTGTTACCTAATCTGATATGTATTTTGTTCAAGCTTACGTTTTTTCTTGCTTTGCTGTATTACATTACATTTTGCATTTACTTTTTGTTTTCATTTTGCTGCATTGTCTATACTTTTTTAACCACTCCCTTCTGTAACGCCCCACTGGGGCTCTGAAGGTATTGTAATAAATAAATAAATAAATAAATGCCTCGAGCCATGTGCACATCAGGGCCTTTACTGAAGGGCGCATTTCAATCAATCAATGTTCTTGACACGCGTTCACGGGTTAAGCAAGAATTTTAACCACATAGGTACTATCTACTTTCAGAGTGATCTTGAAAATAGGTGATTATGCCTTACGAACGAAAATAAAAACAAACCGGCATTTGTGTTACAAATTATTTTGAGATGAAACCGTAAAATTGAAATTTACATGTCCAGGAGCGAAGGCGGAGCAAGAACATGCGTAGAACAATTTTCAGTCGGCCTAAAAAATTGATTGTGCAATAAGTTTGGGGACACCGACTCAATATGAGCACACACACAAGACCTACCTCGCTATCTGATAGCCAATCATTGGTTTCTCAGTTGTTTCGAACCCTTGTTAACGGTGAAATTTCTGGCCACGAAATAGTTCCGCCTGCTTACTAAATACGTAAACATGACCGCAGTTCTTGTAGGAGTGTTGCGATTGTCAAGTCATGTGTTAATAGCAGTTTACGACGCAAAATCTGACGATGACAGCTCTTTTTCGACTTTAACTTCAATTGAACCTCCTTGGCTTTTGTCTGTTTTTCCGATCCTGAAGAATCGACTCCAGAAGAGTAATGTTTCCTAATATCATTTCTGCGTTCTAGAGAGAAACTGCCTGTATCGAAGAGCTAATGGGAGCGCCCTAAAATTACATTAGACGTATACCTAAAAACCCCATCAACGTGAGCACAAACCTTCTCATTGAGACTAAAACATCATCTAAACATAAAATAACCTGAGAAAATAATCTCGGCTCCAAAACTACACATTCCTAAGTCTATAAAGCCCGTTCAGCAAACTTTGGCACCAAGTTCCCAAGGAGAACGAAAGGTTCTTAGTTGCAGGCAAGAAGGTGCGCCTTTTACGGTGCAATGCTAATAGCGAACAAACTTTTCGCCAAAAGATTTCTAATTTCTTCACGTTCCAGTGAGTGCGAAACACCACGAGTGGCAGCTACACACGAGTAGTAAAAATTGCTTCATAATTATCTCCTCTGAATATGGAGCTGTAGCCTCACTTTCAAAGGGCTCTTTGTATGTTCTACGTCAGGACTGGGCAGTAAATGGAAATCAATTCACACCGTGTAAGCTGCACGGTTGAAAACTATCTCTGGAAATCATATAGATCGTCATAAAGCGTAAACAAATCACAGTGCTTAAATAACGCAGATGAAACACGCAGACGAAATCGTACCTGTGTACGATTGAAGCCGCTGCAGTGTATTGTGTTGGCGTGGCCATTTGTAATAAATTTATAAAAAAACAAGAGCCTCCAAAGAGTGACTTGAGCAGAGTTATGCCGTTTAGTGTGCGAGCAATTTTACTTTCTATTGCACTCTCAAGATGGCACTGCGCAATTTTTTTTTGCAGAACCCTGACGCATCGTTCGCTCGCAAGCATGAAGTCCCAGCGTCTTCCCAGTCCAATGAAGCCATTGTGGACGAAAGTTTGGCCGAGATCCGTGCGTTGCTGCCTGATGCCAATGAGAACCACTTCGTGTGTCTGGAGAGAACGCTTCGTGAAATGGGCGTGCGTTCCAGAACATATATGGAGCAAGTCAAACCTCTGGACCTCGTCAATGCTCTTGGAACTCATAAGGCCAACAGAGTGGCGGCGCACTTCAATCGTAAGCCCAAACTCTTAGTCTATTTAGATTCCACGGTGCGAATTGTTCCAGACAGCCATCCACTCCGGACACACACCTGCCACGCGTGGCACGGTAACGAAAGCCGCGCCCCGTCTGACCGGTAAGGGTGCTTTGCACAAGACGGTTAGCAACATGGCTGAAAGGTGCACTGCAGAGGAATCTGAACTCGTCTTTTTGCCGCGGGAACTCGATCTACACGTTCCGAGCATTCTTAGAAACTTCGAATTATTGCCCTGTGTGGCCGATTTCCCTAATTAAATCGGATTAACGTCCAGCTCCCGCCTTTTTTAAAGTAGTTAAAGAAAAATTCGTCGCTCTCGCCCTACCATAAGCTTGCCGTCCCGGTTAGCACAGTTGGTAGAGCGACTGCTCCGGTGAAGCGGTGGTCCCGGGTTCGAACCCCGGACCAGGACGAATTTTTCTTTAACTATGAAGTTTCTGAGAAAGCTGTATAGCTTTCCTTTGTAGCCGTATGGCTGCGCTTGGCTGGATGGCAATGAGTAATGACTCCTTTATTACAAATTTACTCCACCTTGGGGGATTCCCCTAAACATTTGACCAACGCTGTTCCCACTTCGAGTTATTGGTCAATTCGTTCTCGCCCTACCATAAGCTTGCCGTCCCGGTTAGCTCAGTTGGTAGAGCGACTGCTCCGGTGTAGCGGTGGTCCCGGCATCGAACCCCGGACCAGGACGAATTTTTCTTTAACTACGAAATTTCTGAGAAAGCTGTATAGCTTTCCTTTGTAGCCGTATGGCTACGCTTGGGTGGATGCCAATGAGTAATTACTGCCTTATTACAAACTATATAAGGTAAATATAACGCTGTTTGTATTATAATATCCGACATTTAACCAAGGAAAACGGTACGTGGTTTTTTTAATAATTAGTGATATCTGGCCTTCCCCCTGAATGATCTAAAAATAATTTTTAAATTGAAAAATTATATATTTCGAGCCAATTTCGTTTTCCAGCTCCTGCCACAATCTAAAAGGTAATCAGGTTGTTCCAAGACATTTTAACCAAGATTTCTTTATAAGATGCAGCTCATATTGCTGAAAACTGCCTAATGTAAGGTAAGATAAGGTATTTATTTATTTATTTATTTATTTATTTATTACATACTACCAGTCCTTTCCAGGGCTAAGGTAGGAGTGGAAACATTACATGTATAGTGACAGAAATACCAAGACAAACTAGTACGAACAAATAAACCCGTAGCAAAATATGCTGACTAATAAGTACTACACAAATGGTCAAAAAGCTGAGACGAAAACTCATCACGAGATTCCACAGACACCACGTTATCAGGTAGCCGATTCTAGTGATGCACGGTGAGCGGAAAGAAAGAATATTTAAAGCAATCTTTAGCAGCATGGAATTCTTCGACATATCGAGTGTGTTTATTACGGGTTATGCGAGATGTGCACTTCTTTATGTAACATTGTTTATCAATCCCTACAATTTCATTCATAATGTTATAAAAGAGACACAGTCGTTTATGTTTTCTTTGAACAGAAAGGAGCGGTAAGTTGGCTTTACGGTGCAAAGGAGACACTGAATCTTTCGTCTCAAAGCGGGAGAATATGAAACGTAATGCGCGCCTCTGAACATGCTCCAGTTCCTGCACTAACATTAAAAAGTGGCCCCATGGCTAGCGAAAAACGCCTTCTTTTCTCTCTGCAACTATTTTATCAAGCCCCTCGCCTTCGGCATTCCTGAGCTCAAGTATGCTAGTTGCTAAACGCTGCAAATAAAATCTTTTTTTTTTGCTAATAATCTTTTATATCAGTCAGCTACCGCCCTGAAAACATTAACATGTTCTTCTTTTTATCTCACCAGAGCCCATTATGATGGCCACAAGCTCGGAGGAAAGTGTTAGGTAAGAACTGCACCTGCATTATCCACAAAACATGAGTGTGAGAAATGCTCCCATACAGGGGCTCGAAAACAGCATTATCAGTTATATTTTGCCATCCAATATACGCTAAGCACATTTACACTTTCGTTTTAGATCAACCTTGCATACAATCCACGAGAACGATACTCTGGCATTGCATAATGTAAGAAGTCTAACTCAGCACATCTATGCGCATTAATTGGGACACTACGCTCGCCTCTTACTCTAAGCAAACCTCTAGTTCTGTGGCTTTTTCTAGGTAGGCTGACATTTGTCTGGCGCTGAAAGCCACCTTTATTGCTGAGAAAAGCACACTGGAAATATTTCAAGCTACTCGCTTTCCCCATCCAACGCGTACACCGTTAAGGACTTCGTGGTCACCGTATTAGACACCTTTGGCATACCGTTTACTTTCCTACCGGGAATACCGGGAGCGCTGCCACGTCCAATGCGCATCCAGTGATCGCGTCGAGGGCGTCAGATGGCGCCAGGTGCCCGACAGCTGCGCGCACGCCTGCCGCATGGGGTCCAATCAGCGCGCGTGCTCACTGGCAGAGGGCGGGATCCCGGAACTCCGGTAACGGTAACATGCTAAAAGGTACGCTAAAGATGCTGTTAACGCGATAGCGTTCAGGCTGCCGTTCTGCACAAAACCTGTCGTCGTCGTCGTGAGGCCGGCGAAGCCGCTAGTTCGCTCGGTAAAACGACGACAGGTTGCTGGTCTCACAAGCTCCACCGGTTCCAGCACCTGCCATCGCAGGGCAGTGCTGAATCGCTCAACTACTGCGCCAGGAATGCTATGAGGGCTTCCAAGGATCTGTGAATATTAAATGGAGAAAGACCAATTCCGCCTACATGAGCATTTACCCGCTTACGCTATCCCGTCAAAGCCTGCATAAGTGTCCCTTCCAATTTTTGAAGTGAATGCCTGCGTAACCTCATCTCTCGCAGCAGCCCCCAAGAAACTATGTTGATGTTCCGCAGTTTACTCGTGGCCGGTAAAGGCTACAACTTCATTAAGGCGTCGGCTTTACTTGCTGTTTTGCATCAATACCCATGCCTGTGTGTACACACTCGATGCTACCCATAAAAGATACCGTTCTCATGAAACCTTGCAGGTGGCCGTTAAACTAATAATTGGTCGCGCAAGCTGGCCCATGACAACGCGAATCGCAGAAATTCCACCGGTGGCAGCACCTGCCACCCCAGAGAAGTCGCGCACCGCTTAACCGCAGCATCACTTCGTAAAATTCTTCTTGTAACCTAAATCGGGGCGGATACAGCAACAAATGGCAGGGGAATCACGTGCGGCATCGAAGAGTGGCGTTAATGTGGTGTCATTGTGCTGTTCAGTCTTGAAGAGGGGAAGATCAGTGAACGTGGGTGATACAGTAGCAAGGTAGTTGTCGAAGTTGTCGCCATCGCAACCGGTCGTCGGGAGCGGCAGCGTGAAAGACATTCAGCGTCGCCATTTTGACGACCGCTTTTTTACATGACATTGAAATTGAACTCTTCTAAGTGCAAAGCCCAGCATGCAAGCCGGCCGCATGTGTGACGGAAGTTCACGAGCCAACAAAGAGAATGATGGTCGGTCATGATGGCAAAAGCATTGCCATAGAGGTAGGAACGAAAGCGTTGCACAGCAAAAGCTACCGCGATGCACTCATATTCGGTAACTGTGTAGTCGCGTTCCGACTTGCTTAACGACCGGCTGCCATAAGCTATCATATGCCGGTCTTCGTCGTGGTGCTGGATGAGCAGAGCGCCAACTCTGACAGCGATAGCGTCGGTGCAAACTTCGATGGGAGCAGAAGGGCAGAAATGGCGCAGGATAGGGCCTGACGTCAGGAGAAACTTCACAAGGCGGAATGCAGAGTCACAGTCAGAGGTCCACTTGAATGAACATGTCTTTGTGTAGGAGGCACTTAAGAAGGGAGGCGACGTCAGCAATGCTCGCAACAAAACAGTGAAAATAAGAGCATAATCCTAAAAAGCTGCGAAATTCCTTCAGTACTGACTACGGCGCTGTGAATTTGGTGACAGCCTGAATCATCTGAGGATCCAGCCGAACATCGTCCTTATCAACTAATTGACTGAGGGCACCACCGCCAGCATGAAGTTTTACAAGTTCATAGCCTTTGTATAGCATCATAGTTCATAGCCTTCTCAAGTTCATAGTTCATGAAGGCGAAGTGTAATAAATTTGAACCTTCATGCTCGGTTACGTTAGTAACGGGAGATTAAATTAGGTTGCAACGAAAATCACCACCGTGATCATGTATCTACAACACAGAACTCAGCTATCAACGCTTACTTCTCTATCGAGCGTGGTTCTTGCTTTCGAAGTTCCGCCAGAACTCGAAGCCTTCTTTTTCTGTCGGCGACCGTCCGGCACAGCTCCTTGGCAAATTTTCATTCTCGTCATCTCGAAAGCGTCGAGATCAGCCAGGCAGTTTCTCTCGGCGTCTGTGAGACGTTATCATTTTCCTTCGCACAGCTTCCTGCGTTGTCCTTAACTTAAGTTGAACCGCTTTCGTTATCCTCCACCTTTCTACAGTACAGCTGCTTCATACTTTTTTCTTGAGGGCTATTTGTAAACTGCCATTCATAATTTGAGGAAGCCGCCCAAATGCGCTTCGCCCCATTCTTATCCTTCTAGTTATTTCCCTCTCGTGATTCGCATCTGCGGCCACTACATGCCCTAAGTAGACCTGATCACTTACCACGTCCAGTGCATCGCTACCCATACTGTATGACTGTTGCTCCCTTGCGAAACTGTTGAACATGACCTTAGTTTTCTGCATATTCACTTTCAGACCCACAGTTCTGCTCTGCCTGTCCAAGCCATTGATCATGCTTTACAGGCCATCTCCTGAGTGACTTATAAAGGCAATGTCATGCTTTACAGGTCCTGTCCTGAGTGACTTATAAAGGCAATGTCATTAACTTTTATCCCTATCAGTTCCCAGTCCTGGCGATCAATAACACTGGCGAGATCGCGTCTCCCTGCCTGACACCCTTTCTTATTCGAATTTATTGCTAACTTTATGAAGAACTATGGTAGCTGTGCAGCCGCTATAGATATCTCTTAGCATCTTCACATAAGGCGCTTCTCCACTCTGATTCCGCAGTGCCTGGATGACTACTGAGGTTTAGAACGAGTCAAATGTTTGCTTGTAATCATTAAAGGCTTTATATAGGAGTTGGTTATAATCTGATCATTTCTCTAGAAACTGACTGATAATGTGAATATGGTCTATTGCCGAGTAACCTTTACGAAAGCCTGTCCAATCACTTGGTTGATGGAAGTCTAAGGTTATCCTGACTGTATTAGCGATTACCTCAGTAAGTATACTTTGTAGGCAACGGAAATAAGCTGATTGGTCTGTAATTTTTCTATTCCTTGACGCCTCCTTTCTTCTGCATTAAGACCATATTAGGGTTTTTGCAAGCTCCTGGTAAGCTCAAGGTCATAAGGGGTACTGCGCGATAAAAAAGATTAAATCCAGATCCCTATGAGCTCCGCGTCACAGCAGTGCTGTTAATTCCTTTCGGAACACCTTCGTCAATGGATGGCAACGACTTAGTCGTCAGCTTTGATGAACAAATTTCGTTATATGCTTCCTCTTACTGACTTGATACATGACTCAAGAATTTTTTGGCCAGTGTAACGATGAAGAAGTGCCGGCGCGGCTGCGGGACTGCTCTCATGATGAATATTTATCTGCAACGATACCTTCCCAAAACATGGCACGTTTAGCCCCGTTTACTCTTTCAGTCACCGATCTCATAGTATTTGTTTAGTTTACTTCAATTTACATATCTGAATGCCTTTATGCATTGGCTTATTATTATTATTACTATTATTATTATTTTAGTTATTACCATTCATCCCTGCCTTTTTCCCCCTCTCTGTATCTATCTATTATTACCATTATATATACATTGATTTATTTATTTCATTGACACTTTGAGCACCTGTCAGTCGCCACCTGTGTCTTGGCTAATCCCCCGCTGTGGGTACGCGCTATTATTTTGGGGACAAGAACAACAACAACTCTGTGAGCGTATGCTTCGGGTTGGTGCTGCTGGAACCGCTGACTGTCAGTGAACACCGTTCTGCGCTTTGTGCTTTGTACCCTGCTGTGCTTTGTGCCCTAAAAGCCCATTGCAAGTTTTGGAGGTGGACTCTGATCCCGTCTTGGAGCTGAGAAACGGCACCGTTACAACCCAAATGCCGAGAGACACCTCATGGCCGCCACCGCCAGCACCTGTTGTCTGCGCCGGCGTGCCACGGCAGCGGGACCGAGTTGTCTTCAGCGGCACCGGCGATAATGGTGGCGAGGACTCGCTATCGTCCTACGAGAGGGTAAGCACGCACAACCGCTGGGACGGCACAATTAATCTAAATAACATCATTTTCTACCTCGCTGACGTCGCCAACCTCTGGTTCCGCAACCATGAAGCGGACATCCCCATCTGGTCGGCTTTCAAGATGAATTTCACCGAGGTATAATTTGGCCGTGCTTGTGTGCGCAAGCTCCGCGGTGAACAGCGCTTGCGTGAGCGGGCGCAGCAGCCGGATGAGGCGTTCACCAGCTACGTGGAAGACGTGGTGTACCTGTGCAAGCGCGTGAACTCTCAAATCTCTGAGGCCGATAAGATCGGGCACATTATGAAAGGCATCGACAAGGACACCTTTCAAATGCTTCTTGCCAGGCAGCCGGACGCCGTAGCCTCCGTCATTAGCTTGTGCCAGAGTTACGAGGAGCTCCGCAAGCAACGCGCCCTCGCTCGTCGCCCCATACGATAGGCCGAGGTACTTTTCGCCGCTGCCGTGGTCGCAGGAGATCCTCAGTTCACGCAGGAGGTAAAACGGTTCATCCGTGAAGAGGTCGCACGTCAACTCGCGCTCGTGCATGGGGCTCCAGCTCTGCTACCAGCACTTCTTCCGGCGTTTCAGCAGACCACCCAGCCACAGGTGCAGATGCCCAGCAGATCGCGGATGCCGTGCCACCCGTCGTTCACCAGACAGTGGCTGCCCCGCTTACCTACGCCGCCGCATTGTGCAGCCTCTGGCACTGCGGCCTGTTAGGACGTATAGGGCTCCGGCACCACCATCGTTGCAGCACATGTACGGCGCCGGCACCCCTTCCGAACTAACGTCGCCCATGGCGCACTCGCGACAACAGGTTCATTTGTTTTGCAGTTGTTTGGCCTCCTGACATCATGACGCCATCTCCATACGGATCTCACATGCAGCACTATCGCATGCTAGTCCGACACCATCTTCGTTCACAACTGACAGCCAATCTGCAACGCCGCACCGCTCCCTTTCGCGGCGCCGTTCCATCTCCCCCATGCGCTGCCGCGTCAGCCCCAACGAAGCGGAAAACTAGTGAGTGCAGTTCCCAAGGCAAGAGCTACGCCTCTGGCGAACTTAACAAGGCCTCTGACATCCCCCGCCAACGTCGTTGATGTGGTCGTAAACGGTGTTGCGACGTGTGCCCTGTTTACACCGGAGCAGCTCTATCAGTTATGGACGCGAAATTTTGCCGCTGCATCAGGAAAGTTATGACGCCATTTTCTGGAATTCCGCTCCGTACTGCTGACACCCAGCAAATTTAGCCGCTCGCCGCTTGCACTGCACGAGTTGTTATCCAGAACGTCATCTACACAACTGAGTTCGTGGTACTTTCCTCCGGCTCGCATTACGTCATTCATGGGTGAGACTTTCTCTCGGAACACTGCTGTCGTCAACTGCGCCCGTGCTGAAGTCGCTCTCTCTGTTCTATCCGACGACTCCACAGCCGAAACTCCTGAGTATCTGAACAAACTTCTTTCCCATCATGTCGACCTTCCTGCATCCTCGTCAGTTGTAGTCTTCCTGTCGTATGTCTCTCCAGCCGACCCACCCGACACACCTGTACAGTTTACTCCCTCAGAATTGTTCGTTCGCCGCCGGAACCTACCGCTTCCCTTCGATGTCCTCACGGTGACCTCCGGAACAATAACCATGCTCATCAGCATCATCTACCCTCTCCTGCGACTCTGCTTCGTGGTGAATGCATTGGATACGTCGCATCGCCTGAACTCCTACAAGTCGTCGACGGCATTTAAGCCGCTCCTACACCGTCGCTCGATGCTCTCACCCAGACTCCCCTGTCGCCCCGACCACCCTCTGATATCCTGTGAAGTGCTATCGATCGAGAGCATCATTCGATGTGCCGTGACCAGGTGTTCTCTCTTTTGTGCGAATTTCGTTCGTCTTTTGATGCGTGCCAAACTCGACTCGGCCATGTTTCCGCTGTCAAACATACCATCGATACTGGCACCCATCCTCTGCGCCACCGACCATATCACGTGTCAGCTCTGGAACGTCGCGTCATCACCGAGCAAGTGGACGACATGTTGAGCGCGGGATTATACAGCCCTGGAAGAGCCCATGGTGTTCCCCGGTCGTGCTCGTTCGAAAGAAAGACGGCTCTATCCGATCTTGCGGGGATTATCGACGGCTGAACACTGTAACCCGGATAGGCGTCCTCGGTTACATACAAGGAGCAGAATTTTTTTCGTCACTCCATCTGAGATCTGGATATTGGCAAATACCCATGGCCGAAGATGACCGCGAAAAAACAGCATTCGTCATGCCTGATGGGTTACGAGTTTAACGTAAAGCCATTCGCGCTTTGCAATGCCCCTGCTATATTCGAAAGAATGATGGATAATGTCCTGCGTGGCCTACGCTGGAAGGCGTGCCTTCTGCTACCTTGACAACGCCGTCGTGTTTTCGGCCGACTTCTCGACACATCTGTGTAGTCTGCGCCAAGTGCTGACTTTCCTCACCACCGTAGGACTGCCACTCAATTTGAAAAAACGCCATTTCGGAGCTCACCAACTGACCATCCTCGGTTCCGGATCCCGCTTAAATTCGTGCGGTCGCCGAGTTTCTGAAGCCATCCACGCACAACGAACTGCAGAGTTTCATCGGCCTGTGCTCATATTTTCGGCGCTCATCCGGAATTTCGCCACCATCGTTTCACTTTTGACGTGACCTTAAGTCCAAAATTCATTGTCGTCATGGTGCTGCAAATAAGATGATGCTTTCGCTACACTGCACCGGCTCCTTACTTCACCGCCCACACTTAGCCATTGCGACCCGAACGCGCCAACCAAGATCCACACGGATGCTAGTGGCATCGGCATTGCTGCTGTGCTTGCACAATGGAAACCTGGATTTCATGAATGTGTTGCCTATACCAGCCGCACGCTGTCTAAAGAAGAGATCAATTACTCCGCGTTCTAAAGAGAATGTTTGGCCATTTTTTGAGTAATAACCAAATTTCGACAATACCTCTACGGCCGCCCGTTTGACGTAGTCAACGACCACCATGCTTTGTTTTCTGTCGTCGTTGAAGTATCCATCCTGCCGATTTCGTCGTTGGGCACTGGGACTTCAGGAGTACTAGATTCGAGTCATCTACCGTTCCGGGCGCAAGCACTCTGACGCCGACTTTGTTCTTTTTACGCTACCTTGTTCTTCGCCACGGTGCTCCCCGCGAGCTTCTTAGCGACCACGGCGGCGTGTTTATATCAGATGTTTTCCAGGCGCTCCTACAAGAAGGCCGCGTAGTTCACAGAACAAGCACGGCGTACCATTCACTACGAACGGGCTGACCGAAAGGGTTAATGGGGTGCTCGGTGACATCCTCACGATGTATGTCACTCCCGACCACTCTCACTGGGACCTCGTACTCCTATTTGTCACATGCGCCTATAATACCGCCGTCCAGTCCACTATTAGGTTTTCGCCATTCGTCCTCCTTTACGGACGCGAACCTACCTCCCTGCTTGACACCATCCTGCCCTACCATTCTAACGCCTCTGACTGGTCGCCTGCTTCTGAAATCACCTAGTACGCCGAAGAATGCCACCAACTAGCCCAATCCCTCCGTTTCTACGATCAACATCGACAGAAAGGACGCCGTGATTCTAGTCAACACTTTACCCGCCTACCTGCCGGTTCTGTTGTTTGGCTCTGGGTCCCTTCTGGCCCTCCTGGCCTGTCGTCTAAATCCCTCTTCTAATATCACGGCCCTTACCGTGTTCTCTCAGAGTTCCCCCGTGAACTACGTTGTGGAAGCATTAACACCCTCCTCTCACAATCTCCGCCGTGGCCGTGAAACCGTTCATTTAATTTCATTCATTTTACCCTCAGGGCTTTCGCATTACAGAGGGAAGCCGTACCACGAACCCGTGATGTGTACTGCGCCTTCAGTTGCCAGGATGGCTCCTCTTTCACACGAGGCCATTGTAAGGACGAAGAAGTGCCCGCACGGCAGCGGGGTTGCCGCCTGTGTCTTGGCCAATCCCCCGCAGTGGGTACGCGCCTCTATTTAGAGGACAACACAACAACAACAACGACTGCTCTCGGTGAGCGCGTGCTTCGGGTTGGTGCTGCTGGAACCGCTGACTGTCAGTGAACGCCGTTCTGCGCTTTGTGCTTTGTGTCGTGCTATGCTTTTGTGCCCGAAGAGCCTAGTACAGCAGCAATTATTATTGCGAAACCAATACTACGCCAGGTCTAACCGCTCGTCGTGTGGTCCGTGGACCCCCCTTTGCCGTTGCCTAGCAATCGCTTCAGCTGCGCTCCAACAGATGGCGCCTCGCCTAGCAAACGGAGTTACCCGAGCTTGCCCGAGTTACTCGGGTGAGCTCGAGTAAGTTCGGAAGAGCGTCGCGCCAGCTGCGCGAGAGGCGGCTCGGTAAGAGCAACATGGGTCGCACAAAGCCTACGGGAGACTGTGATAGAAACATCCACCTGCCAGTGGAGTGGAAAATCTCTTAACCGCGGCGCCACTGCGCTGGTAGATGGATGGATGGATGGATGGATTGATTGATTGATTGATTGATTGATTGATTGATTGATTGATTGATTGATTGATTGATTGATTGATTGATTGATTGATTGATTGATCGATCGATCGATCGATCGATCGATGGATGGGTGGATGGATGGATGGATAGGACGCCCCCTTTGAAACGGGGTGGTGGCAATTGCCACCTGCCACCATGCTCAGCTTTTCTTTCTTTATTATTTTTTGTTTATTGTGTTGGCAATTCTCATTAAGATTCGCCATCATCTTTACCTACGGTTTCGTACAATTCTAACCTTACGCCACATCTCTCCTTTTCAGCCACCAATCCTCCAATCGCTTTTTGCTAACTTCCACTGCAGATTTATTTACATGAGCATTGTTATCTTTAAACCCCAGGGCCTCAGGAAGAGAGACTGTGTCTGCATCGACATCCGGATGGATGCCATCAGATTTGAGTATGAGGTGTTCAATTGTTTCCACAGATCTACCACACACTGCACATGTGTCATCTTCGTTAAATTTCTTTATGTAGCTGCGCGTTCTAAGACACCCTGACCTAGCTTCAAAAAGTACGGCACTGCCTCTTGAGTTATCATAGAAAAATTCTTTCCTGATCTGCCATTTCCAGTATCGATATACAGTCTAGCCCGGTTATAACGAAGTCGGCGGGAATCGGAAATCACTTCGCTATATCCGCTAATTCGTAATATGCGGACTACGAAAAAAAAATTCAAACATCGGCATAACGAGTTATTGCCGCTGAAAGAAGTCGTCCAGCGTCCCCTGAACATGTTTCGCGAGTGCGGACTTCAGTATTGCGGCTTCCATACCATCAAAAAAAAAAAAAAATCGTCTGTGTTCTTTTTTACATTTTTTCCCTGCGCGGCGTGCTCTACCGCTCTACGCCGTGACGCCGTTGAAGGACGGCGCAACACGAGACCGGCATGCCATGCGATGCAGTGAAGCAACCTTTCGCTCCGCAGGAGAGCAGACGACGCGACGAAAGTACGCCGTCAGCCGAATTTTCCTTTTATTTTCGCGGAAAAAATCGCCTCAAGGACGCAAAAATGTGTTGATTGGCAGATTATTTTTCGGTTGGTATTAAATCTCTTCTTTATATCCGCTGACGCGCTCTTATTTACTTCGTTAAAACCGTACCCTATAAGTATTGAAAATGCAAAAATGAGAATGGGAAACTGAAATCCCTTCGTTATAACCGCTATTTCGCTATAAGTGGCTTCGTTATAAACGGGCTAGACTGTAGTTCTACACTGTGTTTCTTTTCCATTGAATTCATCCAATTTTTAACTTCCGCGTTTTTAACCTATCGTTTAATGGTCTTTCTTTCTCCGTCCTCATGACCGGCATACTTACTGGTTAGTTTTCTAGTTCTTTTCCGCCACTGTGAGTCAACGCTCTTTCTGCATAAATATTTAAATACCTTAGCTGCCCACCTGTTATCGTCCAATTTCCTCAGGCGTTCATTATATAGTATTTAACTCTTAGCTTCCTGTGCTTCGAACGATGCCCAGCCCATATCCCCTTGTACTGCCTCTTTTGTGGTTTTGCCGTAGGCACCTAGTGCTGATCTTCCAACAGCTCTCTGATATAATTCTAATCTCGACTGAACTTCTGCCCTTAAGCACAGAACCGCATTGCCGAAAGTAAGCCCCGGTACCATTATTCCTTTCTAAATACCTCTTAGTACTTCATATTTGTTGTACGCCCATAATGCCCTATGTTTCATTATCCCGGCGTCTCTTCGTCCTTTTGCCTTAAGAGCCTGTTCATGCTTTTCCGTGTATATCTGCCCTTCGTTTAGCCATATCCCGATGTATTGGTATTGGTATGAGGACTCAACGCCATCTATGAATGTTAAATAGAGAATGAAAAATTCCGCATGCTTGTGCATTCACCCTCTGCTGGTATCGCGTCATGCTCTTAAGGCGGAGCTTAATTGCCCCCTCCAGTTGTAGAATAAACACCTGCTTTCGCACATGTTCTCGGTTTAACTACGTTAAACCACCACCAATTATTTACACTATGTTTTCAGAACGAAAAATGGCTAGTGGGCAGAATTGGCCTTACAATGCTATATTACACCGGAATAAAACATGCGAATAAGCCTCAGATGCAACAGGATCTCTTAACAATATCCAATCCCTAAGGAGCTCAAAAATGCACCAAATAACATTTTGCAAGTGTCTTTAGTACGCGGCGGATCAATACGTTGCATTGATTGTGTGGTGTGTCTCCACCCTAGCCTGAGTCGTCTGTGAGCCTGCGCGTTATTTTGTGTGTGTGTGTAACAAAGCTTGATTAATTCAGGAACCAGCGAAGCGTTAATCTTTTTTTTTCTCCAACGGATGCTGTAATTGAGACTACGATTAGCTCCTGATTGCGTCTCACAGTATGGGCACTAGAGGAGATTGTGTTTCAGATTTATATAAATAAACACGCCAAACTGATATTCGTAATTGCTTCATAAAGCAATTTCGGAGTGTCTCAATTCGTACGTAAACAACCGGCCCTAGCGTTCTGTGGAAGATTTTAGCGACAGTTTTTTTTACAGCGATGGAGAAATCATCTCGTGTGTGGACATTTCTGGCCCAGGTACACTGGAAACTATCAGGGAACCCAAGTAAGTAAAGTTTTCCCTGTATAAACGATGGTGTGGAGCACATCGATATAAATATCAGTTGTTGGACAACCGGAAAATATAGGCAATCTCTCGGGAAAAAAAAGATGCCCAGGCTTAGCTTGGTTAAGCCAAGAATGCGTAGCATATTGCGCGGTCTTTTTGCGCGAGGTATTGCTTGGCGGCACTCGATTTTCTCAGCAGCTTTTCCTCCGTGACGTATGGATGGATGGATGGATGGATAGGAGCGCCCCCTTTGAAACAGGGCGGTGGCAACCGCCACCATGCTCAGCCATCTTTTTTTCCTTTTTTCCCCTTTTTTTGCTGTTTTTTTTCCTTTTTTACGTGGTCACCAAAGCACGTGACGTCACGTCACGTGGTTTGGTGGCTGCTCGGCCGCGCCCAAGGGCTGAACTGAGTGATTGCAATGTGCTACGCATAAAAAATAGCGAAGAGAAGGCGGGCGCAGAAAGAACGGACAGCTGTGCTCCCAATTGAGCGCATGTGTTTGTGAGTTTCCTTCTCGAGGCGTGGCCAACTAGTTCAAATGTCGGTTTAACTTTTGGCATTCTCCATGCATGAAACATAAATGATAGGATATAAGGTTGGATGTGTGAGCGTTGCTTAATGTACTGAGTTGTGTGATCAGCGATGTTAGATAACTCCTCTTGTCAAATGCTTGTTTTAGTGCTGGGAAAACCAAATTTGCGGCCTGGAAAGGGTGCGCACACATTGATGGCCTCCGAGCCCTCGCCAGCCCCTAAGGAAGGCGATGGCGCTAAATGGACGACACAGATATTAGTAAATCCCGAGGATAAAACAAACAGAGCCCAAAAGGTTTTTCTTTTATTTTTTCATTTGTAACTAATTTCCTCCTGGCAACGGCCAAGTGGATCATGACCAGCATTCTCGGATAAAAATTTTGAAAATCAGCAAATTTTAAGATGTGGTTATGGACATATCGAAGGTAATGATCTATTATTGTGATACGCAGCAAAATCTTTCCTTAAAGTGTTTGCATCGATCGCATCCAACATCTAAGACTGCCATAGAAAACCAATGGGGAACGCGTTTGATGATAGCAAAAACGTTAAGAGAAAAAAAATGAAAGATTGCCGTCAAGTGACATGCAGATATATTGATTGTTACAGTGAAATCTTACATTCTAGGAAAAAACTCCATTCATAAACGTTTCCTCGCTCAAAAATGATTTTGTCCTGATTTTTTGAGTAAGTTACAACTATAACATCCAGAACACATTCTTATCTATTTGGCCTCACCTTGAGATGTGATGAAGTGATAGCAAATTAACTGAACTATGCATTTTTCAGTTGGATACGCATCTCTTCTCCCTAAGCCGAATGTGTGCTTTGTGGTGAAGTAAAACTTTTGCATTCCTTGTGGATTACCCACAAGAAATTCCTGTACTTTCCAGCTTGTCCCAAGCGATGTGAATAAAAGGCAGTGAACTGTTCCTTTCTTACGCTGCGATAGGCAACATGTACCTGGCAGAGCGCTCAGCGATGCCTTTAGGATTCGTAAATCGAATAAGAAAACCGCAGTGCACAGCCCTGGCACACATGAAGACGAGGCGTACAATCATTCACGCCGCTCATGGCTTGTACAGTGAAGAAACCATCATTCTCCCGTGTTGGACACTTGCAAAAGAACGTAGATATGCAGTCAGAGAAGCTTTTGGGAACATCGGCTTGATTGTTCTTACATAATTGCAGCGCAAAGAACCGACTTGTGCAAGAAAACAAACACACACACAAATGCTTCTCCCATCTGTACTCTTTTGTCATTGTTCGTTGAGAAAAAATTACGTCCAAATACAGCAAGAACCGACTCACAAAAGCCCCGACTTTCCCTTTTCTTTCACTCGTACCACATTGCTAGGTCGGAAACGTAGCACGAAGCATAAACCAAAAATATTACAGAGCGCTCCTGATCCGGTTTCGAACATCTTATCACTTATTCAGAGCATCGGCCAGAACCACCGAAGGAGCATAATATCCGTCGCGGCCTAGAAAGAACTGAGTTGCGCTTCCATAATTATGGTAGCAAGCTTCCGTAGTGTGGTCATAAGATCACCTGCTGAAGCCTTCCACAAAAACTTAAAGGCCGCCGTGAAAGTTCACATGACATCAAAAGCAGCTGTGCCTTTTGTTCCGGTCACTCACATTATGGACAAAGCGGGCGGCAGACGCCGAATGCTCTTGATAGTTTGAGCCCCCAAAAAGATCTCAGAACTTTGGCCGCGTATCTCTGGCTTAGGCAACAAGGTCTGAAAAAGAAGCATGATAACGCGTTTGTGACCAGCGCCACGGAAGGTGTTTTAAGCATGAAATGCTTTTAGCTCCCGTTGTCGGCATTGTGGTGACGTCACGCCGAGACCGAGAGCCAACATCCGGGCACTGAATTCCACTCATCCGGGCACTGAAACGAGAACATCCGGACACCACGAGATTTAACGAGACAATATAAGAGAGAGGGCCGCGTAGAGCAAGAGGGGAGCTCCAGGGCGAGAAGGGCTTTGGGCGTAAAAACTGTTTCCGCGTCGTCCCCAAGGATGGCGCTGCGGTCCCACACTTACGCATGTAAAAAACCGGCCGCTGGGCCTTCAGCTCATGACGTTTCCCCCTTTGGCAGGCAGATGTATACACGCTAGCGGAGTATTCGAACGCACTGCATATACATTCTTGTCAGGCCTGCGTCTCGTCGTGTCCGCGTGCGCTTCTGCATCGTCCTGCATTTTAATGCCGCCATTGTCGCAGCTGCTTAAGCGGAGCAATGGAGCCTTATGAAAGGAGAGGTGGGAAGCGTCTTGCGGAAAGCGATCGCTTTGCGAGTGATACGCCACAGCAGAAGACTTAAGCAGTCTTCCCTGCCGACAACGCAATCATTATGCGGCCGCTCCCGAAAGCGACTAGGCCGCCACGGTTCGCAGCTGCCTACCTAAGCCCGCACTATTCCAGGCGATCGCTTCGACGCAACAAGAAGAGTGTGGTGTGGTGTGGTGTGTTGAACACTAGACCTATTTCAAGATTTTGACTAGTACCATCTACAACCAATGTGTTATACCCACAAACATTTCATGCTTACTCTACTCTCGGTTACGGGAAAGGCAGAATTTTTTTTTCACATCTCGCTAAAATGCAGCAAGCGGTACATAGGGCAGACTGCTAGGGCAGTTTATCTCGTGATTGCTGCCCAACACAGTCGCCGCGGTGGCTCAGTGTTTACGGGGCACAGCTGCTCACTCGGAAGACGCGGGTTCGATCCCGGCCACGGCGTTCGCATTTCGATGGAGGCGAAATGCTGGACGCCTGTGTACTGTGTAATGTCAATGCACGTTAAAGATCCCCAGGTTGTCGAAATTTATCGCAGCCGTCCACTGTGGCGTTCCTCATCGAAACAGTACCGAACACGCGGTCCTTGCTCAGTAGCTCTGTGACGAACAGCATGTCAAAAGGAACAAACGGAGTTTGCGCTCCTCGTCGGCTTGATTGAAACACGAGTCAAACTGTGCGACATTCGACGCCAGTAAATAATCTGCGCAAGAAAACCAGCCTTTTATATTGCATCAACAGTCTTCAAACGCTGCAGCAAGAACAGGCTAATAAAGTGAAATATTTATTTACTTTCTATACGGGTTCCTCCGCGATGGAAATCCTTCCAATATATTGCGAACAAGAAATTCGCCAGATACACTTCAGACTGCTTAGGTGTGGGAATGCAAAAGCATTGCAGTCCCTGGGTGCACTGGCACACACTGTACATTAAACACGCTATACATATATATGCGGGCGACGTCACCATATGGACCTGTACAGGAAATGACGGTGAAATACAGGACAGCCTGAAGAAGGCAGTAGCTGTAGTGGGCAGCTATGTTAGGTCGAAAGGTCGAACCTGTTCATCCAGCAATTGGGAACTGCTGGTTATCTGGAAAATACAGAGCAACAACAGTAAACCAAGTGATGAGGGTGCCAAAATTACATTCTCGTAAATGAGGAAGAGGTCAACACGCTTAGAACTATAAGGATACTGGGTACGCTTATACAAGAAAACACCGGAAATCAGGAAGCTTGAAAACGGCTTCAAATAAAAGCTAAAGAAATAGGGGGTATGCTTAGAAGGACTGCCAATAAGCATAGAGACCTCAAAGAACATGACATGTGCAAAGTAGTGCAAGTCTTTCGCATGACTAGAATAACGTATGCCTTCCCATACGTCCTTTTGCGGCAAAGCGACCACAATTCCCTCAACTGTGCAATTCGGACGGCCCATAAGATGGCCCTGTGTTCCTCACAATATGCTAGCACTGAGGGAATGCTCAAAACTAGGGATCAACACATTTGAAGAACTGGTAGAGGCGCACAAAATATGTCAAAGGGAGAGGCTGTCGCGATAAAACACAGGTAGACATACTCTAGAGAAGCTAGGTATTAACCCGGTTCAGATGTCGGAAAGTCGGTTCCGAATCCCGAGAATTAGTCGAACTAATATAGGCATAAAGCATATTGTGAAAAGCACGCTTCCTGGGAGAGATTATGGCAGACGCCAAGCCAGAGCGTCCGCGATTTAGACGGTTTTTGGTTTAAACCCTGCAGTTCAAAATGCGGATGCCGCCAGGCAAAGCCATGACCAATATTGCCGCGAATCTTTGTATTGTTTGTTTGCTCATTCTTCAAAAGCTGCCGGCACACCGCTGTAACACCTTGTTTGTGACGCAAGACGCGACCAGATTTATCTCGATTGATCGTATCCAGGCGGAGCCGATTCTATGTTGTGCCAGGATGTTCTAGTAACTTTGCACGCTTTATCTCGAAAGTTCGCTATCAGCTTTAAATTAGCACTGCCGAGCGCAGCGGGTATTCTGTTCGACGACCGCAGAGCACGCTTGTTGCTTTCGCCGCCGCCGAGTCATTCAGTCCATTCTGGGCGCAAGTCGGCCCAGCAAACAGTTCTCTTTAAGAAGAAATTTGCGCTGTCTTCCTCACTGCTTCGACTGCCGTCACCACTACGTGACATCTCGCGGAGCTGCTTACCTGCTATCCTGCTATTCCCTCCAAGTGTAGTTACTGATAACAGTAGAATCACAAACGTAAATACAATAAAGGCTCTCTCCCCCATACAGGACGATAGGCCTGGGCATGTCACATATTATGTGGACTGTTTGTCTGTCTGTCTGTCTGTCTGTCTGTCTGTCTGTCTGTCTGTCTGTCTGTCTGTCTGTCTGTCTACAATCTATAGTACAAGTAGATGGCACGATAGGTGCTCTCTCAGCCTGATTTCTTCACTGTCTCCTATCGCAGGAACTCAGCGCCCCGGGTTGTGGAGCGGGCCTTGATTAGGAAGCAGAGCTTCAAGGAGGACTCATCTTCTTGACCCAGACCTGACGAACATGTCCCTAAGAGCAACGCCCAGACACCACGGCCAGCGCTCCAGTGCAGTGCGTCGCCTTCATCGCCGCGTGAAAAGTGCGTGCAACAAATCTCTATCCCATACCCACATCTTGTAAGCTGCTTATGCGGTAGTTGATCATGGGCAGCTGTGCACGGTTCTCGAGCTGGGCGCTGCTTCCCGACTTACGCCTCCTTTTGCAAATACACCACGCAGTGTTATTTTCACTAAATTGGTTTTCTAGATTACAACTGACAAAAAATACGATCAAAGCGGACGGCCGGGGTTGAGGGAGATGGTAGGTTAGCACCAAAAAGGAACTGTTTGTGGTCTAAACTGCGCACATGAAACAAAAATCAGAAACAGCTTATTAGCGCTAGGCATGGAGAACATACTTTGGATTTTATTAATGAACAAATAATTAAAGTAAAGAAGTAAAAGGCGAAAAGTTGCTGTAACTTAAGCGTGCTAATCAAGCTGTTTAGTTGTTTCCTCTGCTAGTGCATAAATAATATCCATAATTTCATGAAGGGGGGAGGGCAACCGCCCCCTTTGCCCCCCCCCCCCCCCGACGTGGCGATTCCACCTCGCCCGGGCGTTAACAGATGAGAACAGGTCCTAGTTTTTGCGACGAGCGAATCCGCTTCGCACGCCAGATTTTTGGACAAGTGTGAACGCGCCTTATGACAGAAAAAAGGTTTATTTCAACATTTAGTAAGGTTTCATAAAATATTTTTGTTACTTGCGCGAAACCGAACGTAGCGATTGATATGCCGCCACTCGAGCTTTGCGTAAGACGCCAGAACCATTGCAATGTCCCTTGAGGTTTGCCCTGTAGCAGCACCACAACTCCCTCGAGTTCGATGGCGATCGAAAATCTCCAAGGCCCTCGACTCGATGGTGATTGAAGCTGACCGTGTGACAGGGGTATAAAATAAGGCCAGGCAGGTTCGGAGCTAGTTGTCGACTGCATGACGCAATAGGTTCTGCGTGTGCACTCAGTTTGGGACCCGTCAGCGCGCAGCGGCCGTGCCATGGCGACCTCGATGAACGTCGGTGCAACATGCGAGGCATGTCATTACCGTGCGCGGGCTTTTAATCGCATGCTGGCAGTCCGTGGGGCGAGAGAAGAGCAAGTTAACTAATGTGAGAAATTGAAGCTGATGACAGGTTGGGGTTTGAATTGTGAAAGGGCGGTGCAAACACAATCCAATAGGTTTGATTTATGGTTTATGGGGTTTAGTGTCCTATAGCTACTAAGGCTATGAGGGACGCCGTAGTGAAGGGCTCCGGAAATTTCGACCACCTGGGGTTCTTTAACGTGCACTGATATCGCGCAGTACGCGGGCCTCTAGAATTTCGCCTCCATCGAAATTCGACCGCCGCGGCTGGGGTCGAACCCGGTGGTCGAAATTTCCGGAGCCCTTCACTACGGCGTCCCTCGTAGCATGAGTCGCTTTGGGACGTTAAACGTAGACAAACCATAAATCATTTTGACTTGACATTAAATGGCGCCTGAAAGAGCTCAAGTTAGCGTAATTAAGAACAATAGCCAGGGATAATAAAATACTTAAGTTTCTCTAAGACGCGTGGTTGGGCGAGCTACATAGTACTTAAAGGTATGGCGGGCTGAAATTCTCGGCTTTTCAGCCAATTTTACGATCACCATGGCTAAATTAGTCATTTTTTTCTCTGCTTAGAAAAAACGGCAATATTCTCAGTCTTAAGCGGAGTTGTGATGGATATGTGGTGATACGTGCCAGCGAAATATGTAATATTTATTGTGTTCAAAAGTTAGACGCTGCCAAGTTCCAAAACGGGGCATTCTGGCGCATGTGGCGCTCTACCATTGACTCCATTAAGTGTGCTTAAGACCGCTGAAAAAATTTGCTGTTTCCCATTTCACAAAATCAAGATCATCTAGAATACTTAGAAATTGGTGTTTGCTGTTCGTCGTGCCGCAAGAGCAAGAACGTCTTGAAGATCTAGTAATTCGTATTTCTCTTTTCTTACTCACTGCATTCGAAAGCACGGAGGCAGAAAGGGGCTGTTCCCTGCCGCGGCGTAAGAATGTCAGGATCGCGCCTAAAAAAAATGCTTCTGCTTCAGTTCATTCACATATAAGAAGGATCTGACATTTGCTTCTGGCACGCAAAAGTGCCTTATGCTTTCGACGTTAATTTTCAATTTCACCAAGCTTTCCACTGTCCTTGTGAATGGTCTTTGACCAAAGATGTATTCACCCTTTCCTTTTCCAGTGACAAGCCCATACCATGCAACGATGAAGAAGTCTCTTTGACCGCTACGCTGTTGAAGGTGTCGGCGACGAATGACTTTTTAGCGAACGCATTCGTACAACTAGCTGAAGAACAGAAGGAGCTTTCACGTACGATAAGAGCTGAATTCAGTTCAATGAGAGATCTCACGGAAAAGGCGAATAAGGCCTCCAAGCAAAACGAAGCTGACATAAAGGATCTGAAGACGCGTATGAATGATGAACTACAGTCATTGCGCAGGCGTGTCGAAGAAATTTCAACAACTCCCGGGCAAAGCAGAAAACGAAGAGGTTGCGAGATACAGTAAAAAGTGCTACTTTCTATATAGCGTGTAGAGAGCAGTATGGACCTGTAAAGGAAACGAGGAGGAGGACACGGGCCCGCGCCTCGCTGTATCGTCAGTCACTCGAGACTCCTCGCTCCTCCACGCCGTAAACGGGCGGTTTACTCTGACGCCGGCAACATCAAATGCCTAGCCGCTTTGCGCGTTCTCTTTGTTTTCCCTTCTGCATCAGCGCAACCTTCTCGCGTTCTTTTAGTTTGTGAGAAAATAAAGACAGTCTGCTCCGAATCTCCACGCTGTTGTTACGTGTCTGACTGGACGTCGGCCGGACCTTCCAGTCACTATAAAACTGGTGAACGGAAAGTGATCTACGCTTTATCGCCGCAATTTAACCTACCGCCTTTCAGCCAAGCAAAGGCGCTACATTGCCGCAGTGCAAATGGCCAACCGAGAGCCGCTTTCACCCATTATAGCAAAAAAAAAAAAAAATCCAGCCACATGGCTATACCAGATGGTGGCAGCCTTCCACCTGGGTGGCATCGTATCATCGGTAGAAGGGTGCATTCTTATCCGAGAGGCCCTTCCACAAGGCGTTTTAAGAGCCTGTAGCAACCGCCAACTGAGGATTTGAAATACAGAAACACAGCACCCTCAATGGTGCAGCCCATGATCACTGCGGTGTATCCTTGGCCCTGAACTTTCCACCATATGCTTCCGCCGAGCCTCCAGCCACCCTACCCCCCCCCCCTCCCTCCCCTTGCCCAAACCAGTAGCCGTGCTCGGCAACAGAACATGTTGGCAGTCTGGACCACAACATCTAAGTTTAGCAGCAGACGGAAGACACATCTGAGACACAGAAAGACGTGGAGCTGCCCCCTTTCCGTCGGTAGCATTGCACCTGGGAGCTCGCGCAAGTGGATGCACGTTTTAACGCGACAGCGCTAAGGCCCCCGTTCGGCAGAAACTCTGGCTTCGTCGTCGCCGTCGGCGTTGTGAGCGAAGAATCCCTCGAGAAGCAACCTGCGTAGGCCATCCTAGGTCACGCGACTTTGTGACGTGATCACAACCTGCCCACCGGATTGTGAGCAAACTGCGCACCGATGCAGGAGAGAGCTGAATTATTGATTGGTCGCGAGAGGCTGCCCGGAAAAAGCAACCCTGTTCGCACTGGATCCACCGGTGGCAGCCCCTGCCATCGTAGGGCAGTGGCTCATCGCTTAACCCTTACACCAGCGCGCCAGGAATGTTCTGAGGACTCGAAGCGATCTATGAATCTGAACTAGAGAATGACGAACGCCGTAAATATGGGCAAGCCCATCAACGCTGTCGTGCCATACCCTTTCGGGGGAGCTCAGGTGTCCTCTGTAGTTATTTAGGTCCTCGACGTGTCCTCACGAGTCAAGCATTACGCCAACTGCCTCGACATGCTACATCATGAAGGGACAATTGAACATCCTTACGGTCACCTCAGAGAGGCGTTCCTGAGTTCTTAGAAACTGCCACCCTCCAACGCCCTATTCAAGCCCATCCGGAACTCGGCCAGCAGTTCGCCACCGCCGACTTCCCTGAGTGGCCGACCATGAAACACAGCGCAAGAAAGCCCTCCAGCCGTCGGCAGAACTGTCATGCTCCGCGACAAGGACAAGAACAACATTGTGAACCATCGACGGATCTCTGCTAGGTGGGCTTTCTTCTGACGGCGCCCTATCGGCCGATCAGGTGCGCCCTGATCTAAGCGCTGGTCGGGCAGGAAACGTGCGCGCCTCGAAGCCGCTCACGTTTTGACCTTCCCTGTTGAAGGCTCGTCACGCTCCCATTCAACACGTTTTGGCGGGCTAGTTGGCTAAGCATCTTGAATAAACAGCGCGAACGACGACAAGCACGAGAGACAAGGAAAGCGCTGTGTCGTCCGTTTCCTTGTCTCTTGTGCTTGTCGTCGTTCGCGCTGTTTATTCAAGATGCTTCCATTCGAGTCCACGCAGGGTGAGCCCTAGAACATGAAAACATGTCAGCCTACCAAACGCATGGACTGCACACTACCGGCATCAGTGGAGTCTCGTCAAACCAACGATCTTTATGCTCTTGCAGTAGCCCAAACAGTCGTCCGCGAGCAGTGTTCCCCCAGCGACAAACCTGGCAATCCGGCAAACAGCGGCACACACAGCCCCAACCCTTGTACTGGGTCGCCTGCATCATAAGCGGTGAAGCGGTCTTCATGTGATTTAGTAAATCCTCCTCTCCTTCCCTATTCAAATATTCGTGTGATAGTTAGACCTTAACTAAAGTAACAATGTAAGTACTTTGCTCTGCTTTTCGCATATAATGTGTCTTGGTCGAAACGCATCAGACATGCAACAAGAGATTTGAAATACTTTGGTACCTGCAAAGTTCATTTAGCGTAGCCCCGCTGCATATCAAATCTTACAGGTCACAAAAGGTTCATGCGACCTCTTATTCAGTACAGCTCCATTGTATGGGGTCGCTATGGTAGTCAGACGCCAATAAAACTCAATCTGCCTAGAAGAACGCAATTTGTTATGGTCCACACACAGCGCACAACGCACGGGCATGTTTTGCAATTTGCCTGCACGAAAGCGAGAAAAATGGGTGTCTTCCACTGCGCTACTAGACGAAAAACCAAACTGTGAGTTACTAATCATTCAGAAGCGCGTATAAAGCTTGACGTCAGAAAGGTGGCGGCTTCCGCGCTAGGGAAGAAGCAGGAAAACGTCGACTTCTTGTGACTAGAAAGTCCATGTTTAATACCCCTGTCAAGCGGGCAAGTTAAGTGCACTCACGGAGAGTGTCACTCGCTGTAAGTACACTTAGCCACAGCAAAACGACGCAAGTGAAGTGTCACTCGCGGAAGAGTGCACTCCGCTAGGAGTGCGTTCACGGACCACACTTTGAGGGCTGAGTGCGTGGCCTCGCCGCCAGCGAGTTCAAAGGCACAATATGTGCAGTGCATAAAAAGTACTTACAAGTTTATTTTACGTGCTATAACACTGTTTTTGGCAAAAAAATCGTTTGTTGCAGCTACAAGCGAAGCAACAGAACGAGATCAGATGCTACATCGATGGCCGCCACCATCTTCTTTGTGGTGGCATTTCTGGGGCTGGTCTTGGCTTTTCTTCTATTTATATTTTTTTTTTATCGTTAAAAACTGTTCAACCTCGTTTTCTTTTCTCTAACGCGTTAAACAATGAATTATCATGAGTTATTTTTCTTTTCCATCGACCTCTTCAGAAATTCCGCTCATTTTCTGACGCCATTTTCTTTTCCTAAGAGTGCACTTTGCTTTCCCGTTTAGCACCGCGTAGCCCAAACTGTCACTCGGGATGCCAAAGCGCACTCCCTGTAAGCGCGCTTAACTTGTGCGCTTGGCACGGGTACTACATTCACGGAGCTCTTTCATCTTACTGACACGTGCGCGCTTCCCACATCACGGGTAAATGGCACCTGGAATGGCAAGATCCATTCAAGATTCACCTGAATGGGCAAGATGAGCAAGATGAGCCGACAAGATGGAATGGCGAAGAGCAAGCTAAGCCACATCGGCAATAACGACTGTACATCACGAAACATTCTGTTATAAAATAGTAGCGCGATGCAGGCGCAAGGAAGACACACAGAACTGCTTGCTCAACGGACGCTATGTACTACATGCCCTGTGTTCTGCCTGCTTCAGACGATACGACCGCTCTCGACTATGAGCCATTCAGGCTCCATGTTGGACGCGCATATGTTATTTGAAAAGGCATTTTAAACGGCAGAACCTCCTCAGTTTGGTCGACAAAAGGCATACGAAAGTGTGCTTTTTGAAACTCCTCAGTTTACGTGTATGCACAAAATTTTCCAGTCCTTGCTGGGATCTCTTTACGTCCCAGTACTTTCTTAAAAAAATAAGTACTCTGGCGCCGTGGTAGGAGGAGCAGCAGGGTAGTAGTGCTTACAGACTACAATCTCGGAGGCTTATGTCAGCGCCTTGCACCACTGCCGCTACATGGGAGCGTGTTCATAAATAATAGGAAAAACGCTAAATCTGAATGCGCTAAAGCTGTCCATGGATATGCAATTTCCTTAAAAGAGAAGACAAAAAATCCCATGAATTCATTGCGCTGAATGTTGTTGATTTTCGATCGCATTAAGTGGCTCACCGTGGGGCCTCTGTCGCTAACGCGAAAGGTTCTTTTCATATGGAGACACAGGGCTTTGGTGGTGGTGTAGTTGGTGGTAGACTTGTAGTGAACGCAGAAGACGTGCCGGTATGGTCCCATATCACCGGCGCTACCATCCTGAACACACACACACCGGCGCATGTCATTAATACTTACTGGAGTAGGGGCTTCATGGAAACACAAATGTGCACTCTGACGCATGTGAGACCGTAAACCAAGTAAACCATTTGATTATGACATAGCACAATGAGTTTCATTGGTGATGTCCGCACACACAAACTGACTGGCACTCGCATTGCGGTAAGTAGACGCACGTGAAATTCATGTCTTGAACACACACCGACGGATGTAATTAACGCATACTGGAGTAGGGGCTACATGAAAACAGAAATGTGCACTCTCACGCATGTGAGACCGTAAACCGAGTAAACCGTGTAAACTGTGTAGGCAGTGTACAGGCGTTCACAGACGGGTATCCAGGCCTGTTTCACATAAAAACTTGAGCCCGGCCTTCGTCACACACCACCAACACCGCCTGTTTCACCATGGCGCTTTGAAGAGTTTCTTCAGAGAGAGGGCGAGCGTCCAGTTGTCTCACGGTCACTTCCAATGTTCTCCTATCATCAGTGTAGTTCGGGCACTTGCAAAGTAGGTGTCCTATAGTCTCTGCAGTGTGGTACTGTACGGAATTTGGGTTAGTTTCTATTCCGACCTTGTTAAGGTAGTGTTTGATGTAGGCAACAATCACTTTCCCGTAGGGAGCGAACACTTTCCCGTACAGATCTAATGCTTTCCTCTAATTTTGTCTTATTCGGCGGCGTTGCTCTCAAGGCAATGCTTCAGTGATTCCAACTCCAGCATCTCGAGCCTATAGACTGAACATGCAGTTTTCTTCCTGGTCCTGCTGGTCCTGTGCTGTGTGTTCTACTTTTTTTCGTGTTCGTCACGCCGTTTTCATTACATATTCAAGCATGAACCAGCTAGCCCAAGCAAGTGTTCTACTTCAGAAGACAGACCGACAGAACCATCAGGTCGGCATGTCTATCCTGTGCACTGAACACGCTGAATGAGTTTCGTATTTGGTGGTGTTCGCAGTAATACACAGTGTCTGTGAGCAGAGCCCGCCAACACGCACCAGCAGGGTTTGGTTTCGTTTGGTTTATGGGGTTTAACGTCCCAAAGCGACTAAAGCTATGAGGGACGCCGTAGTGGAGGGCTCCGGAAATTTTGACCACCTGGGGTTCTTTAACGTGCACTGACATCGCGCAGTACACGGGCCTCTAAAATTTCTCCTCCAAAGAAATTCAACCGCCGTGGCACCAGCAGGGACGCAAAGACTCGAAACTCATGCTGGCAGGCCTAGGTTTTCTGGTTCACCACGGAGCAATAGATTCTTGTAGTTTCAGCAAATGTAGATGCTTTTGGCTGCTTTTCAACCATCATTCATACCAGGCCGGCAGCAGGACATTCTGTAATGTTGGTTGAAATCTGTTTCAGACGACTCGAAGCCTGCCGGTGAATGGCGAGTTATTCGAGTATTAAGGTGTTCGAGGTTGCCCTCAGACTCTCGAAGACGCTTGTCACATGGGACCTGCAACTGACTTAACTCCACGTCTTATGAATTACCCTAGATTGTTGAGAAGGCTTAATGGTTCAGTTTCTGTTGTCCAGAATTTGTATTTTTACATTTCCTTAGAAGGCTACTTAGCAACAGCTTATAGATTTGGATCTTTGTTATGTCGTATCTAGCATTGCGGGGAGATGTGGTAAGAGGAAAAACTATTATTGCTGCTAAATCCGACGATTATTAGTGTCAAATCATTCGATCATTCTCATAGCACGCAATAGACGGGAGCGCATGAAAGACAATTTGTGTCCTCGACAAAGCTTTATTTCCTGGCATATGGAGGTGGAGCACCAAAAAGGAGGTCACCCTCGGAGACTCTTAACGGAAACTGCAGTCTGCCCTTAATCTAATGAGCAGGCAAGAAACTTAGGTTTGCGGTGTTCCGAAAGCTCCTGCTGAAACCTGTACATTACTTGGCATAGTTGAGCAAAATTGACATACTTCGATGCAGCGTTAAATCTTAATTAGGCACTTGCGAGATATCTTAGCAGGAACTAGGGGAGAAATTGGACTCGAGAGGGGCACGCAGTGTGAAAAACCGGCAACTGATGTTCTATTACAATAAAAAAAAAAAAACTTTAAACAAGACACAGCTGAGACTTTCGATGTTGGGCGGGGTTGGTAGTTTGATGATTAAATAATTTACTCGAAGACTGGGCAAAGATAGGTGGCCAGCGTAGTTTGTGGATTATCGCGGTATGCCTTTGTCCTTTAGGACGAGTAGTGTCGTGATTGATGTTCGTGATTATGCATCTGTCTTCACGCCTTATATAAGGTGAGACATGTGCTGATTTATTTTGTTACAGCTCAGTTAGTGTGCTAATGTTAAACGCTGAAATTTAATGCTGTGGCACTTAGACTACGCCGAGAGCTAGAGAAGCGACTTTATGTTTGCGTGGCCCTGATAACGCCAGATTATTTTCTTCTTGACCATTTCGCTAGAGGAAAAAGAGTTCAAGTGAACTCAAAGGAACTGCATTCTTTCACGGGAGGAAGAACTGCTCAAGATGTTCGGAACGATAGCATGTAGGCCTAAAATTCGGCTTTGTAAAAGTATGGCATGAGAACAACAAGAATAAAAAACATACAAAACAGCGTTGAAACAAATGCGAGTAGAGAAGAAGGGAGCAGAATTACACAATAATTTATTAGCTATCCTCGTGGCTCAGTGGCTCTGGCGTTGGCTGTTCAAACACAAGGTCGCGATATCGGACTTCTAAAGCTGCAGGCGCACCTCAAAAATTTCGACAATTCAAACCCGGCAGTGTTCTCTGTTAGGTGAGCGGTGCATGCTAAAAAATTCAGGTTATCGAGATATTCGAGCCCTGCAACAAGGAGTCTCTTACAGCGAACATTCAACTTCTGACTGCTAAACACCACGTACCAACACGGAAGTCCCTTTAGTGCTGGCTACGCTACACGGACCCAATTCAGCTCTCTCAATAACTTTAGGGGCGCAGGGTTAAACTGTAGGTCCATACTTTGGTTGTTACAACTGCTAGAAAGCAAGGGGCGAGAATTAATTTCCTCTGTAAGCGTATGACGCGAGAGCGGTAATGGTTACTTGTTACCTTACTTGTTAATACATCTTTTTAATTAGTACATCTCTATAATTACACGAGCTCTTATTAGCATACATCAGTAGCATAATAGACAACGTGATGAACCACAAGAGATTCAAGGTCTCCCTTTGGCGAATAGAATATACGTGCCTGATCAGGAAACAAAACTACACATCGAAAAATCGGCTGACCAGCCGGCGGCTGACGCCAACTGTTTAAATGCGGCTTTTTCTTAGTTTAGTTAAATTATTATTTTTATTTTTGCTTCGTCAGACTAATTTAATTGTGGTTAGTCATAATAAGCTCAAAGGCCCTGATTAATTTGTCTTCTTGTTATTCTTTGAAAGCTGGTTATCTCTTTTTCAGTTCCAAAAAGTAAAACAAATTATGGCGTTTTTTTGGAGAGAGTGCTTCCGACATTGACGGAGAAGTCTAACATGCATCGCGAATCCTAAGACAGCCTCAAGTGGACATTATTAGGCTATCAAGCACTGTGGTTATTCCGGAAGACCGCCAAGAGCGCTTCGCTGTACACCTGTAAAAAAAATATTCTCATTTGCAACAAATATCTCAGAAAATGATGTGGGCGAGAAAAGGCGTTTTGTTCTCTAGTTGGATAAAAAAAATGCGCTCAGGCATTGTACTGTTTGGTTCCCATCACCCTACATGAATTTCGAAACAGCGACGATGATAGGCGCAACTAGTAAGGAAGTAAAAATTATTGGTTGAGGGTGAAGATTGGCCTGAGATGATCGCTTGCATCCATGCAGCATGAACTGTGCTGTCATGGTCCGCTTCCCGGTTGCTTTCGCAGGTTCATATGCCACAGGGCAGCTTTCGTGGAAAGCTTCTTCGAAACACTTGATGGCTGTGGTCAACGACCTGCATAAAGAGAGAACTGCTATGATTCCTTGCTTCATATTTTAGGTTTTCCGTAATGTTCCTGTAGCAGATTATCATTCGCAGAAAAGGGAAAGCTGTAAAATCTGGAAGATTTATAAAGAGTCATAACACTGTTCAGGGAAGTAGGAAAGAGATATCGATTTTTAAAATCGATGTCCTAGAGCAGCGGTTCTCAAACTTTTTTGCTTGGAGGAACCCCAAAAGCCTTCAATAAGTTCCAGGGAACCCCCCCACCCTCGGCCCCCCGCTTTCACTTACCAGCGATGTTGTCGAGTGCATTTTTGCAAAGGGAAAGTTGCAGAGGTTAAATGTTTATTGCACAGATTAATACAAATACTAATGTGATGTGTGAGGGGTGGTACTGCTTCCCTTTTAAGAGCAAGTCAAAGCGTGGCTCAGTAGCACTCAGAGCCAGTCTCATATCAGCTGCCGGGTCAGGGCTGGTGAGGGTTCTCGCGGAACACAAGAAGACAGCCCGCGAAACCCCTGTGTTCCGCGGAACCCAGTTTGAGAACCCCTGTCCTAAAGTAGTGTTCAACAATAAGTTTTACAACGCTTTTCATTTTCCGACAATACGCCAAGTAGCCCACTCATATCAGCAGCAGTGCTGCTTCCTCTGCATGTAGTACAATTGAACGAAAAGCACGTCCGAGTGCTAGTGGTTTATGACATACATTCAAAAAAAAAATGGCAGCATTCATCTTTGTTTTAAAAGTTTACTGCGCCCATCCATGGCTTTATGTTGCCACGTGTCATTGCAGTGTCCGTTCGTTCGCGCTCCAGGCCGTAGGAACGGGGCGTTATCATTTTCGTTCGTGACGCGAGAAGCGACCGGACTAATCTCCATTGATCATAGCCATGAATAACTGCATCTACGTTTTTCCAGATTACTGTAGATGATTTTGACCTGTTATCTCAAAGTTTCCTTGCCGGCATTAAATTGAGCGATGCAGCGAGCGGCGGGCATTCGTAGTTCGACGACTGACGAGCACGTTTGTTACTTACGCCACTGCCGTGCTGTTTAGTTCTTGTGCGGGCGCAAGTCAGCCGAAATAAAGAGCCTCGTTTGCTTGTCTTGTTGCTGTCTTCCTGACCGCTGGACTGCCGTCACTACAACGTGACAATATAAGTTAGAGTACAGTGGGAAGAGAGGCGGAGTTGAAAAACTAAGCAAAACTGGGAAGCATAGAACAGCTGAAGTCTTCATGCAAAGTTACTTGAAGCTCTGAAACCTTGGTATTGGTTTTCGACAACACTTTTATGTTGAAATAACCCTACGCGGCACGGTTTTCACCTGGTGTAGCACAGTTTTAGTGGAGCCAGTGATTCAGGCTATATTTCATATTCCTACTGGAAAGAATCACAGCCCCTTTCGAGCCCGGAAGAGAAGAATAGCTCTTTCAATTTCAAAGCACAAAATAAATCCTGATGTCACGAAGTTCTACGGCGCACCTGGAAAGTTCTGTACGTTGATGTCAGTTCTTTTTCCTGTGACCCATTTGAATGTTTTATTAAAGAACACTGTAGCTGATGTTTTCTTGTGGAGAACACTTCTGATGATGGCAAACATTATTAATTGTGCACAACTGTGTTTCAGACAAGAATAAGACTGGAATTTTACCTGTGTGGAACTGTGCCTCGTGAATCAGTTGGTAAAATATATGAGAGATTACATAAGCATTGACCGTCTTTTCGAGAGACAACTTAACTCCTCCACCTCCTCGAAGTATGGTCCTGTCACTTCGGGCGTCCCCCAGAACTCTGTCGTAGGGCCGCTTTTTGTAATAGATAAACGATATCAATCCTGATATTACTTCTTCATCCAGAATGTTCGCATAAGACTTCGCATACACTTGATTTATAGCGTTTTATTAAGTTCACTTGACGTGCATACCCTGCAAGATGACTTTGATAAGATAGCTGTGTGGCGTACTAATTGGGACGTCACTGTGTACTAAAAAATTTGCGCACGTCACCTTTTCGAGGAATCGCTCCTACCCATCATACCCACCTTATATATACACTATCAACCAAGTGACCTTGAACAAAGAGCACAATTAAAAATACATAGGCGTTCATCTTAATGCTCACCTGTGGCGGTCAAGGCATTTTAACTGCATCGTTAAGAAATCTGTTAGTATACTAGGACTCTTAAAAAGAAATTTCAGCTATCCTTCAAAGCATCCCTAAGAACAGTTATATTTTACTCGCGTCCGAAAGGTACTCGAATATGCGTCAGGATGCTGGGACCCAGATAATCAAGAACTTACTGCTAAACTGAAAAAATATTTAAAATACGGCAGTCTGCTTTGTCCTTGGAAATTATGACAGGAGACTCACTGTGTCAGAAAGCAAGAAGCAATCTTCAGTGGCCACACCTTAAAAATTTACACAGCATTTTCTTTTCCAAGTATGGTACAGGTGGAACAAAATATTTGAAGCCGCCGTTCTATGTATCGAAGCGAAGAGATCACATTTTAAAACGTTATGAATTTCATTTTAACGGTGATCTGCTAGGCTATTCGTTTTTTTCTGAGAAGAGTTCGTGAATGGAATGCTTTGTCGCCACATACTATTGATGTTGTACCAAATGAAGCGTTTTTTTTTTCATGCATTAGGTGCACGATTTTTTGTTCTTTGAATATGAAAGTGTCCCTTCTGCTGCAATGCCTAGAGGCGATGCAGGTACCAAATAAATAAATAAAAAAATAAGTGTCTTTCCATTAGTATGCGTGTGTCTTTCTCTCTGTTGCAGGCACTGCAGGTGAAATATGCTTTAAAAAATTGTACAAGAAATTTCAAATTTTCGTTCATTTTCACGCGACGCTTTATTGCACGTTTTGCGTGCCCCTGAAGCATCATACAGCCGCTTTGAAGCTTCGTGTTCAAGCGCTTGTGATGCCGACTATTCGTATTTCTTTTTAGTTGACATTAAGTGCACATGAAAACAACTGTACTGTTTCCGTACAAAATATTTTCCGCTTTGAAGTCCCTCAAAAAACGTACTTGAATAAGCTCTATTGCCTAGGCCACTTAATTGACATGCTTTCTTAGCATGACTCATTAGTGCCCCTCATAACGCGTACTGAGCTGTGGTTACTGTTAAATATCAGATATCTGTAATCTCTCAGCACGCTGTCACC
Source organism: Amblyomma mixtum (assembly GCF_055824585.1). NCBI lineage: Eukaryota > Metazoa > Arthropoda > Arachnida > Ixodida > Ixodidae > Amblyomma > Amblyomma mixtum. The sequence goes on from NC_143018.1 coordinate 101,415,171, forward strand.
ATCTTCGCAACAGCCAAGAGAGCCGGTTTGGGTAAAATGTAGATCAAATACACCCAAAATGATTGCCATTAGTGCTTCCTTAAGCTGGCAGCAGCCACACTACCGGTGCTCATGTTCTACTCTCAGTGATAAAACCTTTACAGCCTATTTCAGAACATGAATTTTGGGACTACAGAAAACAGCTGGTTCAGATTCCAGTTCGTAAAGGTAGCACAAATTCTACAGCATCGCGCTGTGCATATGCTTTCTCAGGAATAATTTGTCAGCTCCCATTAAAGGGGCCCAGAAACACAATCTTAGTTAACTGTTTGGCCTTTTGATTGCATACAGTGAGTTATAATGGCGCTATTAGCGCCGGTAATACCGCGTATATTCCGTTTTTTAATATTTTAATGCCCTCCCAAAAACAACTTCATGGCTCTAATGGTGTCGCCACACAGTGGCGGGTTTTTAGCAGTGGATGTGACATCACCTGGCGCGAGCTTGATGATCGGACAAACAGTAAATATACTACAAATTGTGTGAATAAATAGACACATTTTGTCATCTGTCTGCGTTTTATATTACATCAACAAAAACAACTTGTTTGTCTTAGATAAAAACCCTGCAAAGCAAGTAAAATAAAAGTACACCACCAGGGGCGCTCTGGCATGGAAACAACGCTGCCAGTCTCAGCAAGAACGAGTTACAGAGAGCAGGCAATCATGGAGTACAAACTTCCGCGACGTGCTCTGGCTGGCTGTTTTGATTGGTTGCGCCAGGTGCCGTCATTGGGAGAGCGAAATAAGAGTTGGAAGCCCCGCCAAAATTGAGTTGAGGGCAGCGTTTTGTCTTCTTGTATTTTGAAATTTCTTCACTGATTAACTCCCGTTCCTGTGCATGGATTCCTGTAATTCTTTTTAAGTCAGCATCTGTGTGACATAAAGAACCCACCTGAAGTATAGCCGGTATTCCCCCAGGCAGTGTTTCGCAGCCAATTTAAGACAGCAATTTCAGGGATTTTATGATTAACTATTCGCTTTCTGCCATACCGACCAGTTTCGGCAGGAAGACTTTCACTGCTATGCTCATAGGAATATTAAATTTTACCTCGCTTCCAACCCTCACAGTAAAGTTCCAACAACCACAGTAAAGTAGTCCCAGAAAGAAAGCGGTAATTGCTCAGAACTCCTCCTAACAAAGGAGTGATCGAAAAGCAAATGCGAATAAGATGAGCTTGAGAATGCCCCTTAAGATGCGTAAATAAACGAGGGGCTACATGTGACATATTGGCAAAAACAGCATCAGCAGCTCGGTACAGTAGTTCCCAAATTCTGCAACAACGGACCACGTGAAGGGCATACTTAGCTAACACACACAATTAGAGAACCATGCTTTGCATGGGGGACACCATTTTCGTTGTTGTAATTAGCCACACTTGCCGACTGTTGTACCATATTTTATTTATTTATTTTATTTAGTTATTTATTGGATGGGCAATACATGGCACTGCCCGTGGGGCAGGACAAAAGGAGGTAATTAGTCTCCTGACGAGGCCCTGGCCCCACTGGGCGCAACAGCAGCGGATACAAAATACATGTAGAGAGTACACATACAACTGGATAACAATCGTCACCGTACAAAAATGCACATGAAGAAAGTTAAAAAAAACACGTTATTGTTAAAACTTTGTACACAAATATAGAAACAAGAACATAATAGCTTCGCAATTAGAAATCGTTATTCGTGCGTGTTTGGCCAGCTGTTTGGAGTGAACAAAAGTTGTATTCTGCGCTTGAAAGTTCTCAGACTTCTACATGATTTTGCGATCTCGAGAATTTGTGGATAATTATTACATAGTTTCATAATTTGATAATCAATTGCCTGTTTGGCATAATTTGTCCTTGGTTTTTCTATGACAATGAAAGTCCTACTCAAATTGTAACCAGTATCTCTAGTTATATAGTGACTAACAAATCGACGGTAGTTGCTTGATACTTCAGAGAATATGTAGGCAGACAATTTAAGTGTGTATATTTCGTGAAAAGGCAGGAGATTTTGTGTTCTCATTAAGGTTACAGGGTGTACATTTTCTTTATGTAGTGTTTTAATCGCCCTTCGCTGCAGTGTAGAGAGCCTATCGTTGTCGGTCTTAATTCCGGTTCCCCATATTAAGGCACAGTAATTAAAATGTGAATGTACAAGTGAATTATAAAGCTGCTGTTTGAACCTGGCAGGGTCAAGATTTCGAAGGTGGCATAACATTCCAATAGATCTTGCTACTTTCATTCCTATATTTTCTACATGATAGGACCATGTTAGGTTCGTCTGAAAAGTAACACCTAAAAAGGAATGACAATCTACGCGCGCAAGCAGTGCATCATTAAAGTTCAGGTTTATATTGAAGACATTGGGCTTATTTTTTGAAGAAAATATCATGTATTTTGTTTCCTTTGTATTCATTTGAAGCTTGTTTGTTCATACCCATAAACTGAGCTTATGCAGCGATGCGTTTGACGTGTCCTCAAGTTCCTCAAGGCTCTCTTTGGTAAAAAATACACTCGTGTCATCAGCATACAGCAACACTTCTCCCGATGACGAAATGTTAACGATGTCATTTATATACAGGACGAATAACAGCGGCCCGAGTATACAGCCCTGAGGAACGCCGTATTTAATGCTACCTTTCCCCGAAGCAATGCCGTGTATGGATGTGAACTGGGACCTCGCATTAATAAAACTGCGTATAAGACTTTGTTTGATGCCTCTAAAGCCATATGCTTCAAGCTTGTTGAACAAGATATGGTGCTGTATAGAATCAAATGCCTTTCGAAAATTTAAGTAAATTCCAACTGTACATAAATAAGCTTGAATATTACGAATGATTTTGTCTTTAATGCGGAGCAGGGCCGTTTCGGTTATTACCGTCGAACATTTACCCTTTCTGCTTTCTTGCTGTCAACGAGTGCATGCAGCGTTTACCCTTGTACTTCTTGTTGTTCTTTTGACACATTTCTCAACATCTCTTACCATGTTTTATTTCTCGTGTTATTACTATGGGCCTTTATGATTTGAGTTTTATCGCGGGAGCAATACTACGCCAGGTCTAACCGTTCGTCGCGTGGTCCGTGGACCCCCCGGCTCCTCGAGGAGCCACCGCCGCGCCTAACAGATGGTGTGACGTCAGCCTCTTCGTGGCTATGGCGATGCGTGACGTCATCTTGCTCTCTCCACCGCAGCCAGGAGCAGCCGGTCGTGCCGCGCTCCTCGAGGAGTCTCGCCATGGAAGTCACCGACGAAGGGTCTATATCTGAATCTAGTTGCTCTACTGCTTCTGAACAGTTTAACTCTAAGGCGACAGCCAAGCAAGCTAGGAAGAATGCAAGAAAGAGGTTACAACGTGCCCAAGAAAAGGAAGAACAACGAGAAGAACGACTGCGGAAACGACGAGAAGCCGAAGCAGCTAAACGAGCTGTATCGAGTTCAGAAGCTGGGATTAGGCAAGCTGAACGGAATGAAGCCAAGCGGAAACAACGTGCCCAGGAAACAGGAACAACGAGAAGAACGTTTGCGAAAACGACAAGAATCAGAAGCAGCTAAGCAAGCCACTTCAAGTTCAGAATGTGAGTCCAGCCGTGCTATGCGAAATGAGCTAGGAGACGAAGACGTGCCGAGGAAACAGAATAACAACGCTCCGAACGTCTCGAAAAGCGGAGGAGGAGAGGCTTTCGAAACCAACCAGGTTTAACCACAGCTAAACCACACCGATTTTTTTTCTGTGACTTATGTTCGCCCCTCGCCTCTATTATGCATTTTATCCTGAGGGTATTGCAAATAAATTATGAATAAAATAAATAAATAAGCAAAGTTACCTATGTTTCAAACAAGCATGGATTTCGCAGTGTCGCTAAAGTGATACACGTTGAGGTGGCGCCATGACTTCCTGTGCCGCACAAAACTGAAACACGGTGAGCCCTCCTAAGCCAGTGCTCCCGCGGTGAATAAAGATGGAATACGCAAAGATTTGAAGAAACGGAAAGCAGGGTGCCGAGCACCGTGTGGCGTAGAAACTAGAGTCAGCCATGAGGCCCTACCACTCCCCGGCTACCTTCGTCGTGTTCACAATTTGCGTCTTCAAAGTACCCCATAGAGGAACGACAACAGAGGTGCACTTGTGTTGGGTTAATACTTTTCGGTTGTAAAACATTCTGTGCGATGGAGAGAGCTAGCCAGCACAGTCTCCCGGCTGGCTAGCTGCATTGTCATAAAATTGTTTTAAGAATTTGAGGCCAAAGGATAAAGGACTTCTTCATCTTCCAAAAAATATTTTTAGGTGGTGGCCAGCCGAAGGTTGAGACGAGATGTACGATGAACAAGAGATGATTTAATGCCCGCTGGCTTATCGCGAGCGCTCCGTCCTGTGCCACTGCCAGCATTGTCTTCTTTGTCACAATATATTATTCTTGGGTATTCGCGATTTCGTAGGCAATTTTTTGTCGTTTTTTGTAGTCAAGTCGAACAGAAAAGTGGGAGTTTTCAGAGAATTTATTTTCGTTTTTTTTTTAAAGTTATATTAAGGGTTTTGTGCGTCTTCTTCATGGGATCTATAGCGCATAAGCGAACGAAATTTTTAGCAGACGTTAATCAATGCTATTTACATAATTCGTACCAATATCAATCGCTTAATTCATTGTATTTTTCTGACTCAGCGGCTCAGTGGTTATGGCTCAGTGGTTATGGCAGTGGTGGCTCAGTGGTTATGGTGCTCGGCAGCTGACCCGAAAGACGCGGGTTCGATCCCGCCCGCGGCGGCTGGAATGTCTTTGGAGGAGAAATTCTAGAGGCCCGTGTACTGTGCAATGTCAGTGCACGTTAAAGAACCCCAGGTGGTCGAAATTTCCGGAGCCCTTCACTACGGCGTCCCTCATAGCCTGAGTCGCTTTGGGACGTTAGACCCTATAAACCAAACCGAACCGGAAAATCCATCGGTGGCAGTTTTATCGCATTAAGAAAGAAGAAAAACACAATAAATCTAGTTTTTGTTCGATCACATAATTTCGGTACAAGCTGTGGAAAGCATCGGTAGCTACTCTCATAGAAAATTTCAACACTGCAAAATGTAGAGATTTAGAAAAAAGTACATGAGTAGAAAAATGTATAAAAAAATCTTAGACTAAACATTAATCTAGCTTTGAGCTATACTGCAAGCTGCGTCTATCTTCAAGAGTGTTTGCAAATTTTGTAGGCATTGACTTTATCACAGCTGCGGTACAGCCAAAATTTAAAAATCATTTTCAAAGTCTTACGTCACATGGGATCGACCAAGACAAAAATTAGGCATATTTTGAGCTACAGTGAACAAGAACTCGCAACGACGACTACATCTAATTACTCCCCTAAATCGCCATATGATAAGTGCCGGTGAAAGACATTCGTTATATTTGGCAAAAAAATTAATAAAAAAAAATAATGCCCTGCTCCACAGCAAAGTAGCCATTTAACAACGGGATGACCTTCAGAAGGCCAACGCTTTCCTGCGTGCCCAACAGGCTGTATAAAAACAGCACTGCCAAAGGGACAGAACAAGGACAGGCTCGAGTTGGGCTTTTTCTATTATAATTGGCGTGCATTGTGCGTAACGCTGCCGAATTTTTGCGGCCTGACGCTGCATAGTCTATTTCAGTTTTTCAGTCGAAGAGATCAACGCATGTCTATTTGCTCTTTAAATGTAGAGACATCAAAACTGAGTGGAGGTCTAAAAAATTGGCAGTGGCTTTGCTCGGCTATGCCAGAATATACAGCGAAAGCGGGCATGCTACACAGCTGGCGAAGCGAGCGGAGGCAAGCGCAACGACGAACGAGGCAAGCGGTGTGACGTCACACCAAACGGCGGCGCCGGCTCCGCGTCGAGACACGCGGTGTGTCGTCATGCATGATGGCGCGGCGAGCGCGTGGAATCCGCCATCTGCGGCGGTTGCTAAGCAACGGCTGAAGGTCGGTCTCTCTGCCTCCTCGGAGCACCACCACAGCGAAATCGCAAGTTCGTGGCCAATGTAGCTTTCGCTACAAAAATTACTCTGCGAGGCAGAATGTAGCATTGCCGCAGATGTAGGCCAAAGATGCTGCATTTGCAGCGTCAGCGTTCTTAAACAGTGGCACACTGCACTAGACCGGTGGTCCAATTCGGGAGTTATTAGCTCTGTCAAGCTAGATTCACAATGCTACACCGCACACTTGAACGGAATTTGCACGCACGAAGGACGGAGATAGCTGCTTTCGACTTCTAATGACCGGCTAAAATGACTGACTAAATGTTTAGCGCTAGTTCCGTGTTGTCTTTTGTTGTGCTCGTCTTGGTTGCGCTAGAGTTCTTTTGTTTCAACATGCACCATCTAGCTCAGCAAGAAGTTCTAAAAGCAACCAAGTTCATAGCTCAAGCTTTTCTCTAAAAACCGTTAATGAAGTGAAAGCTCGGAAAGAATTGAAGTACGTCCGAACGCCAAGCCGATTTAAGAGATAGAAAAAATGTTCGGAACCTTCGAATGGAGCTTTAAAACGAGCCTCCGTATGCTGAAGCACGCTTTGACGCTCAATAACAGCTATATCGGATGTAACTGCAGGCGCTGCGTGAATGGAATGTGCAGCAGTAATGTAATAGCCCGCACCTGCTCAATAGAGTACTCTATGTACTGCACCGATTCTTCCATCGGCCATTTTACCTGGGGTCTTTTTTTTCATTTTCTTACCTACATAAGTCGGCGTGTGTTTCGACCTTTGTAGGTGCGTTTTTTCGTCTACATGCCAGCTCCAACTCCTGATCGATACAACTTAGAATATTCTTTGTATCTGGAAAAGAAAGAAGGTTTTGATTCAGAACAGCAATTTAGACATTTATATTGCGTCAGAATTCATGAAAGCGATGAGCCTTAATCCTGTGTGATCACATCTGCACTAACCAATTGCGCTTACTGTGTACAACGCACACTTCGTTGTACAACTTCAATTGTGGAAGTGGTACAAAGTACAACTGGCAAAGAAAGCCAGAAGTGGTTATGATGTAGAAACATTGGGCCTAATTACAGACGCTTATTCCAGGCTCATTGTTTGCTTACTGAGAAAAAAAATGCACCGAAGCTTTTGTCTCATGACCACCTCGAATTTCTCACAAAGCCATAATGCCGTACGTAACATACCTGGTGTCGCTGGTAAGCCGGCGCTGATTTTTAAAAATAGGTTTTTTGAGATGAAGAGAAGCGTTTCATGGCAGAGTAATGCCAGTTTTTGGCGGACGCCAGAAAACCGGCGAATCTGGTCAGCTAGTAACGAGATTCAGGGTGTGGCACGTGTCACGCATACAGTGTGCGAACCCGCAACTCATCACTCACCTCCCCAAGTGTAGGGTCGCCTACTGAGCATCGCCTGGTTAACCTCCCTGCCTTTACGTCCATTTCTCTCTCTCTCTCTCTTGTCAGCTCGTAAAGGGATGTACCAAATTTAAATCATTAACTTGTTAACTAATACATATAGGTGGTTGATTCTGATTAGATATTTGTAACCGGCCGTTAGTAATAGCAACATCAGTTTTTAGAATGTCGAAAGCGGGATTTGCCCTCACCGGTGAGACTCGGCAATTTTGGGCCACTAATTGCGAAATTCGAAAACCGCGCGCCTGCGGAGAGCGCAGGGCGACATCTATCAAATGACGTCATTCCGTGGTGTAATCGCCACGTGACAGTCAATGCCGCGCCCGCGTTAGAGCAGCGAGGAGGGTGAGGACTGGTGGGCTCCGTAGAGCTGGCGGGGTAGAGATTGTCACGTGGCGATTACACCACGGAATGACGTCATTTGATGGACGTCGCCCTGCGCTCTCCGCAGGCGCCCGGTTCTGCGAATTTCGCAATTAGCGTCCCAAAATGGTCGAGTCGTACTGGTGAGGGTTATCACGCTATTATTTTAAACAGGAGTGGCGGGATTCCCTGGAAGAACTTGTATATTCATGCAACAGTGCCTCGCCATGGATGCTAGTCATCGTCTCCCTTTTAAAGTTCCCACTAAAGAAACTGAATTTATATCGGCTCAAACGAGGGATTCATATAAAAAAATCACAAACCTTTGAGAAAATTTTTGTCGCAATATGAATCTCGAAGAAGTGTGTAACCCTCTTCGAAAGAAGTAATATTTTTCTTGGCTTCTTCCGCGCAGATGCTGAATTCATGGTAGCACTGAGATCGCGACGGAAATTTTCTGTGCAGAAAATAGGGGGTTCAAAGCAGTTTTAGCATCAGTAGGACCGAAAACTTAAGTGAAGAGTTGAGAGATATAGATAATTCAGAGCTGCGACTAAAAGGACATTGAGGAAAATACGCCCAATTATACTCGGCAGTACAGTCGGTAGCACGAAATTTGAGTGCAGTTCTTCACATATTTTCCTGCCACCTGCCACTGCTCGTAGGTGGCGTATTACGCTGCTAGCCATTAGAGTTACTGTATAAGTACGTACTTAGAATTGCGCGTAGGTCTGCGGAGTTGCCGCAGAAAGCATCTTAATTCTGAGGGAAAGCCGCGGCTCTAACAATGCAGGAGGCGCACTTGGTACAGTAGTTAGAACGAGCGCAGCCTCCATCCGTTTCGTGTTGAGTGCCGAACTTGCTTTACATCGGGCAGATTACTGTTGCACTAAATGACACAGGTTGCTAGTAATGCGTCGGCTGCACCATGGCATATCGCAATGAGTTACTAACAAATTACTTGCAACATCCATTGGTGGTGATATCTGTTGCAAACGCCACAAATCACACAGGTTTTATTTTTAATACTTAACGAACACATATCAATAACACTTACGTGTTATTGAAAGAAAACATGGTTTGCAGTGAACACGTGCACTCGGAAAAAATAAAATGTCGCATAGCACGATAACAGTGGGTGTATGAATGTACTGCCAGCAACGGTCTAGTGCTAAACGATGCAAGGCAGTTGGGTTCACGAAAGTAAAAACAGCGCTAAATTCTACACAACCACACAGAAAGACGCACAGGACAGGCGCTGACGCCGACTACATCTAGAGAATTTTTCGTGAAAAAAGGCTCAGAAACGTGCAAATCCCTCAGGTTCTTAAGCAAAAAGCGGCCGATGTGTTGCTTCCAAGTACCTTTCTCACTAACTATGGCCCTAAACGGTGCATCTGGTTTATGGGTCTTAACAGCAAAGAAGATTGACAAATTATTCACAGAAGAGTTCAAAACACCTCTTGCCAGGCTCTACAGCTCCATGGATTAGCAAAGGTCAACAGCCTCGCCTTTGATCCTGGTAGCGGACGTCTTGATTTCCACAAAGTTCTTCGAAATTGCTTGACAGGCTTTCTCGTTGTAAAGGCCTGAAGGCAAGAGAACAAAGTTCCCTTCTTTGTCCGCCTGCAGCAGGGACATGCCGTTCTCCTTGCAATATGCGATCACCTTGTTAGTCAAGGCTCTCCCTCTCGGAGCGGGTTTCTTCAGAAGTATGGTCCTTGCCAAACTTGACACCGTCGAGAACGTACCTTTGTTCATTTTCTTTTTCTGCTTTCCTTGCGACGCGGCGATTAAAAACCAACAGCTCGTGTGCCGGTAAGCAAGGTTCAAACCTGTATTTTGGTCCTTTTGCAAAAGGACCAAAATACAGTCATGCTCATAATTTTTAGCTCACAACGCCGACGCTGACGCCGAGGCCGAAAACGCCGACACAGGATTTTCCGGACAACGGGAGTTTTAACGTTATCGCGTAAAACAAGAGAGGCTTTCTTTCCGCCACGAAAAAGCGCAGTGCCAAATCTCAATTCGACATGAGAAAGCGGCTTACCGGCAGACCACGGCCATTACTTCTTCATTCAACTTTTCTAAAATCTCTTTTTGTGAATGATTATGTGGAGGTGGAACAAACTGGGCGTAGCAATCTTTGGCTGCCATCCAGGAGCAAAGATGTTGCACAGAAGGAGCTCGTTCCGTGTCTGAAAAAAAGAACCAGTGCGTAGTCAATTGTTTTACGCAATCGAGCATGGTTATACACACCACATTCAAGCAGCCACTGAGCAGGTCAAAATATATCGAATTGCGTATAAAAATTGATGCACACCTTATTTGCACATCGCGATTTCTGCAGTTATCTTAAAGACAACCACTGGTCATGGAACCAATCGGGTTGTGTTGAATCACACATCCGGTTCCCGCATTTTGCTTTTGTCGTCGTCTGCAACCCTTTTCGGTAATTTTCTAAGAAATGAACTTCGGCAAAGGATGTGTTTTGAAACGCGTTATTTTATTCTCCTTTACTTGGTTATGGAGTGTGCTCGCGCCATTGGCACCGTAATACTTGACACGAAAAGCCTTTGATTTTTCTAATCAAAGATTTTCTGGTTGATTGCGTCCACCGAAAGTCAGACAATTGCTGGTTTCCCAACCTTTGTTATCATCAAAACCGTCTCCTTGTCTTCTTTCTCAACCCGCCTCCCCTCCTAAATTACCGAACGCCCACAGCGCGAATTCGCTAGGTCTCGTCAACAACGGCTATCTCCCAAATAGGAAACCAAAGTCTTGGCACTCTAAGTTGAAATTTCTCTGTACTTCCATTTGCGGAGAAAAACATTTTTTGTGACCTTAAAAGTTACTGTTTCGCGAAAAACGTTTCTCGGCCAGTTATACTATTTTTGGTCATAAAAATATTTTCTACATACACGCTAAATTGATTATGAAGTCTTTGTTTTTTCTAATCAAGGTTTTCTGATTGGTTGCGTCCATCGAAAGTTAGACAATTGCTGGTTATCCAACCTTTGTTTCCTTTGCGGCCTTTGCGGCCGCTTATTCGAAGCAAAGTTCCTGCCGTTCCCTGGGTAAGCCCACCGATGAACGTCGAGGCAAGGCTCTATAAAGGCGTCATCTCTGAACCGTATTAACAGTTCCTTCAAGAGATGACTTGGCCACCACCATCAAACCCCAAAATTACCCTCCCCAAGTCGCACGTACCATCCATAATCTTTCTTATTTTTATTTGCAGCCTATACAATTGCCTTTGAGGAGGCCGTGGATAAAGGCTCAGTATTCCACTGACAGGGCCACAGGATTCTTCTACTTGACTAACAAAAATGAAAAAATACAGCTCTGCGCCCGCTGGCATTAAAGTGTGTTCTTGATGAGGACATGAAATCAGAAGTAAAACAGGCACAAATGTACCAATAGTCTATGGAAGAAATATATAAAGATGCCATCTGAAAGGGTCCAAAGCACTTGACAAGACATTTCAACTTATATTTTAGGTATCTACAACACGTCAGTGTGAAAGCACGGATTTGGGCTATGTAGAAGCCGACCATAAGGGGCAGCGCCGTTGGATGGAGCGCTCGCGGCAAGACATCTGCGGACAAGGAAGAGATGATTTTGCTCGCGTCAAAACCACCGAATTAGCGTCACGTAGAAGACAACGATGAGCGGGCCGTAATCTGGCACGAAGCGCTGGCGCTAGGACAGCTGCCAAAAGACAAGAGAACAAAGAACGGACGATTTTGCTTGGGGTTGATATCCATCGGATTAAGAAATGCATGACCGGCATAAAACACTAATAGCGATTTGTTTTGTTTTGAGAAAGAAAACAGAAAAAGGCCCCATGGACAAGTATTCCGAACAAGTAATCAGACATTTCTGGTACGAAAATGCACTTTTGAGAAAAAAAAATCAGTGGTTGGTGGCTTGCGAATGCTTGCGCAGAGGGAATTTTAAAATGAGGAATAGACAATATAGCTACTTAACAGAAATGTCTTACAATATTTTTTGAAGAGAAGAGAAATGGCGCATTCTAAGCTGATACTATCCTTACCCACATCATAAAAAGCTATCTCTACGGGTTCCTCAGTGATTCTTCCAGCCCCTCCGGCCCCTTCCTTCCTGTATGCTTACTTGGAGCATTGCCTCTACCAGTGTCCCGCCCCTATAAGATGCCACCACTTCTCCACTCCTCTTCATTTATCCTTGTGTGCCTGGTGGGCGTCTCACCAACGAGATAATCAGGAAGTTTCGGAGCGCCAATGTATGGACGTTGTGGATGCTGAAAATACGTCCGAAGTAAAGTAGTTCCTCCTCTACACTTAAAGCAATGCAACGGGAGTCGATGACCACATATGAGCAGTAGTCGGAGAGAAACCATCGAAATTGAACCTACTTTGCAGACGGGCAGACGAAGTATTATTGCGATTTCTGCGAAGAAGATGGAACCTAGCCTAAAAACAAAGTTCGTAAGAATTACCAAAAGCGCCTGAAATCCTTCCAATCGTGCAGAAAACCACTGCGCATCCAGCGTGATGACGAAGGGGGGACTTGTGCGGGCTGGAGACACGTCCTTGTAGCCGCGGCTACCTATCTAAATTTCTCGCAATTATTTTTTTCCTAAATTACTGCGTCATTTCTTGAGTTTCCAGGGAGTACATTCTGCCCTGAAAGCCATCTTAGCTGGTTACTTGAAGTGAAGTAATAAACTTGGCCAGGACTGACCAAGATGCTCATATCTGATACCGTCTTCGATATTTATCTAACCTAGAAAAACCAATATCTTGACTGTAATGTGCAGCAAGCGTCTGAATAATGTACTCACCTTCCGCTGCTGTAACGACTCGCTGAAGAACTAACAGCACTGCGGCTGTGAAGATCATGGCTCTAGCCATGCTGAGGTCACCTATTTACAGAATTACTCTTGTAGAACAGCGGCCTGGTCCGCTTCGAGTTTTCTTTGTCTAGCTCGTCGGCGCTGTGCCCCAGTTCACCTCTGTGCGACGCCCAAGAAAGTGAGGTGGCTTAGAGCCCCACAAGAAGTCCTGATCCAGTCCTTATCTCGTCTCCGTCCGCCCCCGAGGTAACGAAACAGCGTATTGACCACCTCCTCCCCCAATGTGTTCTGTCCATGAAGAGAAACGTCTTGGGGACTCGAGGGCGCTGTTCGAGCGATAGACAGCGAATAAGTCACGATGCGCTCAATGCGAGGATAAATTAAATACGAAATGATAAGCGTGAAAGTCTTGTAGCTGCCATTTCCGACAAACTCAGTCGTTACTTTGTACTTGACGCATTATAATGAATGAATAAGTAAGTAAATAAATCAAACAGTATTGAAATCGGGTGGGAGTTGATGCTGAAACTAGTGCCGCAACAGACGCGCTACAGAGCCAAAATTTCTGTCCGATCAGACTGTCAGCCCGAAACGAACGTCTAAAATACTCCAACGGGGATTAGAAACCAAACGCCGCTACTTGAGTATGAGTTATGAGTATGAGTTTATTTCAAACAAGCATGTTTACATACATGTTTGGGGTGTATGGGAGTAAAAGCCGCTCAAGAGCAGCTTGACAAAGCTCCCATTACCCTTCTATACTCGGCAATGCAGGGCAGAAAACACAGATTACACTAAAAAGATATCAGATAACAAAAATCAGCCAGAAGCAGTGCAATACAACCAAAATTGTGCAAATACAATACAATACATTATTATATGTTCACTTTATAATGGTACTCATGCAACAGATATACAGGTGCATACAGGCGCTTCCCGGTCCCCAAAACCACAGGGTTATCCCGAATATTTTCCTGTTATTATGTGTTTTACAGAGAAATATGCGTGCACAGATCAGTAGCTATATGCTCTTTCGGTAATGCGCACTGTGTCTACAGGCAGGTATTGCTGCATCAAGCTACTTGGGTGCTTCATGCAACACTGGCTGGTTTATCCGGTGTAGATACTTGTACTTCGAACAATACTCTACACTTAACGAAATGCTTCACCTGAGAGGAGGAATCTAAAGATATGGTTCTATTAATCGAACAAATTCATCGATGATTGCTTTAAGCTTTAATGTTTGAGTTGAGGAAGTTGTGGAGATCGTTCTTTTCTTTCGCCCTCAGTATTGCTGATGTATGTACAGGATGTGGCAGGCTTCTTGCTGGCATTTAGGCCCTCTCATATTTCCCTATGCTCCTTTGTTTCGGTAGGATTTAGGTGGCAGAAAAAATTCAGGGTGCGCTTTGTTTACCTAAAGCCTTAAGCGCAATGTTCTGCTTGTTGTTAAGCTTCGCCTCTAACAGTGGAACGTGAGAGCGTCTTGCAACGCTGCCAGGGAGTCCACAGAACGCCATCGCCCGTTCGGCTTTACACCTTGCTCGACGTTAAATTGGTTTTTTGAGGAAAGGAAATTTATCTCTCTCGCATATCTCGGTGGACACCTGAACCTCGCCGCAAAGAAAGGGAGGAAGATGGGAGTGAACGAAGACGCCGTATTAGCTAGACGCGCCTTTTTGCATTCCAAACCATCGAGCTGACATGCAGGAGTGGTTAGCGCGCTCGTCTCGCACTCCGGAGACCCTGGTTCGATTCCCCAGCTCGACCAATTTCCGACTCGGTTTTATTTATTTATGTGGTCTGACTAGAAAGGTTAAATAGGTTGACTGGTCTTTACCATTGTTCTAATGCCACCCATCATGTCCTGCGACTCACCTGTCAAGTGATGAACTCTCTGGAATGCTCGACACAATGTCTATGAAACATCTAGAAACGTCTATTAATGATGGCTAATGATAGTTAAGCATCACTTGCACATTTCGTGATGCTAGTTAATGTATAGTTAGTGATAGTTAACGTGACCTTAACTAGTACACTGATTAAGTAGTGTCACCTAATAATTTAGGCGTTAAGTACAATCATATAATCATGAAATCTCTTTATATCATGTTCCGATGTCTTTCGATTGCACCCAATTAAGTATCGATGCCCATATAAGGCATGGATCCGAAACGCGCACACATTTGCTAACATTTCTTGGTCACGAGAGTATGAGATATTAACGGCTTTCGCCTTAAAACTTTAACTTGATCACCGGCCCTTACAGAAGCACCACCACTTGCGGTGCTTGTGGTGAATTGTGCGTTACAGTTAAATCGGCCATCGCTGTTACTCCAACTGTGCGCTGCAATTTATATTCGGCGGAGATGGTGACAGCTGCTAGAGACTGAATCGGTTTCCATGGAACCCATGGTGCTAGTTCGCGTTGGTCGGCAATTGCCGCGTGGCGCCCCCGATGGCATAGAAAGAAATTGGAAAGGCATATAACATCAGCGTCGCAGCCATCATCCATCATTCATTCGCTTGCGCTTCGAATCGCTCGGTCGGTACGAGGTTGCAGTCGCACAGTGGAGATGGTATGAGAGAGAGAGAGAGAAAGAGAGAGAAAGTCTTTAATGAATAAACGAGAGGTCTGCCTGGTTATAGGCCTGGCATGTTACTCCAGATGAGGGTGAGAGAACAGGGTGGAAAAAGGAAAAAAGGTGACATCAAGTATACTCAACACTCCGCACACACGAACACACATGATTATCAAAGTATGTCCACTAAACTTGTGTCCCCTAGATGATTATCAAAGTATGTCCACTAAACCCGTGTCCCTTAGAAAAACTAAGAATGCTTTTGTCCCTCGCGCAGCCGAAGTCGCATCAGTCCAGGGTAGAAGGACATGCTCCAGGTGCTCGGAGCCGTCCTGATGGAGTCCTAAAAGACATAACAGTAACTCGCGATGGATATTAAAGATTCGGAAGCGGCAGATGAAGTGCTGAAGATCTTCGAGCACACCACATGTCAATCACAGATGGCTACCCCTTAGCGAAAAAGAGGATGTGCTAAAAATGCATTTCAAACGTATTGTATTAATTTCATATTTATTTCGCATTTTTTTGTCCCTATGCTTAAACTGCAATACGAATGCTTTCTAAGTATACTAGGAATAATATTTTAAACGTTCTTAAAAATACGTGAAAAGTACATTTTTGCCCGCTTAGCATATTTATAATGCATTAAAAATATAATAAAAATATACATTAGAAATATACTAAAAATATACATTTAATACATTAAAGATATGTTTACTCGGGCTTAAAAAAAGTCTGCTGGGCGGCTCCATGGAATGACACGGGTTAATTCAACTGGAGAACAAATCGTAAACGGGTATTTATCATTAATCAACAGGAGTCTGATATTATAAGGTCACGTGATTGAATGGGAACGGCAGATACCTACACACAGCTTACCAAGACGACGGCGACACAGCAAACAACAAACCCTACGACAAGCGCTATATTTGGCTTGCCGTATATATACCCAGCGAAAGCGACGCACTATTTTGCACGGTGAGGCCTTTTTTTGCGCAAATACTGTGGGCTGCCAAATTATCGTAGAAGTACCCTACTGGTCGCGTTCGAATCTGGGGTTAATTGAGAACGGAATTGCTAGTTGAAACTTGCCTCCGGCACAGGTCAGGAGTCGGGCTGTCAACCAACAGATACATGGGCGTGTAAGCGAGCCGGTCTGCCCTGCCAGACGGGGTCCTTTCCGCTGGCTTATTCGGACCCAGAAGTACCCAAGGCGCTTTTGCTGGTATAATGCTATCACGTTCTCACACGGAAATGTTCGAATGACATTAAGTGGAATGATATTCGAGAATAGGAATGACATTCGGTCTCGACGGACTGCCGCGGTGCTGCACGACACTTTCGAAACGCATTCGACAGCCTCAGCTCGTTTTTTACTCGTTTTCAGTGTACAGCGACGACGACGACGGCGGTCACACTAGTCCGACAACGACAGTATATATCACGCTGAACAACAGCATGTAATTATAGTGCAATATCTAGTTTACTATAATATGATTCTAGAGGGACACGTTTTTCAGGCCAACGACACCGACGAATCCGGTCGGCGGACGGTCAGCCTTGTCGGCGGCTGAGCGAGAGCACGGTGATGAGGCGGCGGTGTGTGTATGCTCGCGCTTCTAAATGAGCGAAACGAACGGCTATATTTCACGTGTGCATACCTGAACACTCACCAGCGATAAGCGCTTGCCAAATCAGTTTCAATCGACGACGGCTCTGTTCCCTTCCGCGACGACTAGGCCCAGCGAGTTCGCAGGGTTGGATCAGTGATTGCGGCGGTTGTGAAGAGCGAATCACAAGCTTTAGCGAATGCAAATGGTCACCGGGTGTAATTTTGGCAACAGTGACCTGAAATCAACTATTGCTTAGATGGCAGGGCACGCGTACGATGAACGGGAAACGCCGGTGTGACCCAGACCGCCAAGCCGTGCTTTACGGCCAGCAGCAGTAGTCGCCGTCGCTAGTTTGTGGATAACAAGTTAGACCGTTTCAGTTAAAGCGAACAGTCGCCAAACATACTTCTGGATGAAGTAGTTTAAAAAAAAGTACTGGTCACGTCGGAGAAACCCGGGACAAGAAGCCAGAAGCGCCGATACTGCGCGATGCCAACAACCCGTCTGCCAAGTGTTTCTCAGGAGTGCGATCGCATCATCGCTTCCCACACATTGTCGCACTGAGTGAACAAGCACGAGTACAACCAGTAAAAAAGAAAACAGATTGTTTAATAGAACTAAAGCGCAGATTGCGTTTTATGTTATGAAGAGAGCACTAGCTGTTCGTACGCAGCGATGTAAACAACAGTATGAGTGCAGTCGTCCTCATCGGTGCACTCCTGGGGAAATTTCATGCTGACGTGGTTAATATTCATTGGCGTAATATTATCTTCAAGCACTCCCTTATACAGAACATGCGTAGCAGAGTTGGATGACATTCGGTTGGAAGGCATTCGAAGCGCCCGTGTAGCAGGGGTATAAGCGGTGATCACCTTCCTGCTGGAAGTTACCATAAACGAAAGGATGACAAGAAAGCGAAAGTTTTCACTCTTCGCTGAAACGTCATTTCGAGCCCTAGATTGTTCCACGGTAGCTTGAAGTGCAATGCGAAGATGTTTACGCGGACTACCCATTTGTTAGAATATACTTCAGACGGATTAATTGCGTATTTGCAAAAGTACACTTTAATTACATGGCCAACACCTAAATGCGATTTGACGAAACTCGATTTCGAGCATTAGATTGTTCAACGACAGCTTGTAGTGCGCTGTAAACATGCTAATGCGGACTGCCAATTTGCTAGAATTTTAGTATTCTTTGGATGAATTAATTGCGTAGTTACGGAAGCACACTTCAAATACATTGACAACAAGCAATTACCATTTCCCGAAACGCGATTTCGAGCACTCGACTGTTCAACGGCAGCTAGAAGTGTGCTGCAACTACGTTTAAAAGGACTGCCCGTTTGTTAGAATTGAAGTATACTCCGGATGAATTAATTTCATATTTACGAAAGTACGCTTTTAATACATTGACAAGATGCTGAAACTGCATACATATGTTTACAAGGACTGCCCGTTTTTTAGAATTGAACTATACTTTGGATGAATTAATTTAATATTTCCGAAAATACACTTTTAATACACTGACAAGGTGCTAAAACTGCATACATATTTTTTCACGTATTTGAAAAGTGCTCGAAATATGCTTTAAGTGAGGTATTTTTTGCACATTTTAAAAATATATTTCGAATACCAAGCATGAAATTTCAGGAACGTATTTCTTACATATTTTTAGTGCATTCATGAATACAAAATATGTTTAAAATACAATTTAAATAGCCCACCGTATATTCCAAACGTATTAGTTTTTGCTAAGGGACTTGATACGCCAATTTTATAAATATAGAATTTAGTAAAGGTGCCCCTTATCGCCGACATGAATGCTTACGACGATACACCTCACACATCGCACGATGCCTTACCATACGATGCCCTATCGTACCGTACAGTACCATATCATCTCCAGTGGAGATGGTATGGTACCGTACGGTACGATACGGCATCGTATAGTAAGGCACTGTGCGATGTGTGAGGTGTGAGTGGAGATGATATGGTACTGTACGATACAATACTATATCGTATGGTAAGGCATCGTGGGATGTGTGAGGTGTATCACCGTAAGGATTCATGTCGGCGATAAGAGGCACCATAGTAGTGGAGGGCTCCAGGTCAATTTCGACCCAGTGTACTTACATCGTAAAGCACAGTTCACGTATCTATTTCGTCAGCTTAAAGTGCCGTCGCCGCACAGGATTCCATACCATGACCTTTTGGTCAACACCACAACGCCAAAGACAGCGACGGTTCAGTGAAAGGATAGCAAGCGTCCTCTCGGTAGATCACGCTACAGCCGCGCTATTTAAAGCACAGTTTAGCGCCATTATTACCTCATGTGCAATTGAGCAACAGCGTTGCTCAAGCTAGACATACTGTTCACCTAAGGATGCCAAAAAATCAACTTCTAGAGTAAGCCAACAGTAGTACTCCTCGACGTTGCTTTAATGCTTGCCATTGGAAATCTCGATAATTAATTTTCGGTGCTCGTTCGTATGGCGGGCTGGCCACTGTTTTCTACTGTTTCTTTTCCATAGTGAGTTTGAAACCCCTGCTTTACAACATGACCCGCGTAAACAAAGGAAATCCTGCTGAAAACTGTCATATTTAAACTTTTCATTAGGGCTAGAAGAGGAGAAACCAACGTGGTACGCGAGTACTCTAGTTGGTGCCGAAGATTTACCATACAATGTCTTTTTGTCTGGCGCTGGAGATGGCGCCCCTGACATTTGTAGCCATCCTATTCTATCGGTGCGCATTCCGATAAAGGTAACACTCTGCCAAACTCTTACTTCGTATCACCCTGCATCAGATAAGTGCTCCGCACTTAAAGCATTCGATAATGTCATTCTCTCTCTGACCTATGTCGCATATCTTCGGCAAAAAAAACGACATTATAATAAGCTTGGCTGGACACAATGCGAAACAGATGCGCTAGCATCGTTTCGCTGTGGTTTTGGGTGGTTTTGCATGGTTGATTATGTTGCTTTTGCATCGTTTATCTGGATATTGCTTGAATTCGTAGTTTCGCACTGCTCAAATGCCTTGATTATCTTGGCTTTGCTGGGTTGGCTTGATTTTGATTGGCTTATCTTGGTATATGTGCACCTGTTGTGATTATGCATTGTTTAGCACGGTTCACTACTGTTGTACATCGTTTTGCTTTCTTTACATGTATATTGAAAGTGTTTGTGAAACTTTCAGCAGTGATATGCAAGGAGTACAAGCCGTTATTTAAGGACATCACACATGGTAGCAACAATGTAGTCGGCAGCGTCTTGTAGTATTTAAACTAGTTTAACCGCACAACTGACAGCGGACATCACCGCTTCAGTTTGCAACATCAGGTCTACGTGCCTTGCCACAATGTTAGGCGGCATGGCGAATCATAGATTGCAATACTGCTCCAATTGTTTGAGAATTTCAGGAATTTCATATAGTCTCTGTAAATCTCCCTCCAGTATCATAAGCTCTATTTCTTTAACAGAGTGCAAAGACCGGTATACAGAGTCTCAATGACCGTCGTTTGACATGCCTGTGGTGAAAAGTGGTCTACGAACACAATCACACTGTTAGACAGTGTCAGCACACATATCTCCTTCTTCCATGGGATCATCAGGTAGTTCCAGTGCAAGTTGTAAGATATTAGAGCTAAGTGTGCAGTCCGGCGCTTCGGCAATATTTCGTTCAGGCACTGGCTTGTCTGTCATATATAGCACTTGCCAGAAAACAATGGAATTAGATAACCTACTCTAATGTAGCTGTACACAAAGCGCCTGACATGTTTAATCCCGGAGGCTTGAACCTCCTCAATGTTCTCGACCACTCGACAGGTCTTTCACATCTTTTAAGCCGTCGAGAGGAACGACACAAATGTTGCACTTTCCCGCCACCTTCCTGAGGCGATGGGACAGGCTGTGCACGTAAGGTGTAGATTCAGGACGTCCGTGGTGACCATCCTTGCTGGAGCTAGCTTTATTGCTTCCATGCCTGATATCGTATTAAAAAGATCAGGCATGGAAGCAACACATCGGTCTCAAGGATGGTCACCACGGACACCTGAATCTACACCCTACGTGCATAGACTGTCCCATCGCCTCAGGAAGGTGGCGGGAAAGTGCAATATTTGTGTTGCTGAGAGCCTTATTAAGGCTCTCCGCAACGAACGTAAATACGCCGTCATGAAGCGCAGCGTTGCGCAGATGGAAACGCTCTTTGCCCAACACTCGAGTTTATCTTGTGTGCGTAAGATTCCTGAAGGGCAGCTCTTGGGCCGTTCAAAGATATCGCTGTCTTGACTGTACTGCTATCTCTCTAGCAAAAGCTGTCTCTCGTTATTGCTGCTTAAAAAAGTGCAAGAAGAGTTCACATTTGGACCTAAATATTGCACTTATGTTAAGGAAACGCGTGTTTCTGCTTAAACAGAGCGAGCAGCAGTGAGAAAGAGAGCAGGTGTGTCCCAGAAACCGTCCAATGGCACCCTTCAAAAACACAGAAATCAGCTCTAAGGTTTGGGGATCGATGATGCTGTGAAGTATCTAAAAGGGAATGTTGTAGACTCTTCAATTCATTTTAAACAGGCACCTCAGGATAAAACGTCAAGGGTTTGCCACTCCGTACGGTACTAAATGCTGTAGACTAGCTTCCGTGTGTCTAAAACTGCCCATGTTTTTGCTTGCAATGTGCTTGTGTCGTGAGCTAGCATGTGCATCATATATAGCCACTCGAAATTGAAGGTCTCGTTCTACTGAAAGAAACGAGCATGTCGTCGTTTGACGTTTTTCTTTTTGAATATGCTTAATTATAATTTACGCACGTGGCCATTCGCAACATCAAAGGATGTACGGAGGCCTGGTACCTGAAATTAATTGCAAACGTACAACGTTTCAGCAAAGCTTGAGTAGTAAAATCACTTTGTATTGAATCGCAAAAACAGTAAAGTATGTTGCTTAGCAACACGATTAAACCTTTATGTGAACAACGTAAATAGCAACTCTGTATGAAAGTTCATACGTGGTAATCTGAATATCCTTGCCGACGAAGACGTTGATGTTACAAATCAGTACAGGAAGAAGCGGGAGTAAAGCTTACTGTTTAATGGGGCACGTACTTTCTAATATTGCTGACAACAGGGAACAGTGGTTGGTTCTAAATCGGCAATTCTCTTACTAGAATGCGGTGCTAAAAGCTAAGATCATTGCTGTGCAATACCGTTAGTAGCCTCAAACTGACCCCTTGAAAACGTAGGACATGGGGCCTGTGAAGAAACTTTCAGCATGCGATTTGTGCTTCTCGCTTCCAACGAAGTTGGGTGCACTGTACAGTGGTTGTATAATAAACCCACCGGCTTTAAAATTAAATAAACTATTTATACCGCGTAACCAAGCAAAACGATATTTGGCTTCTTTACATTCACCTGTTGTGAGCAACTGGAATGGAAAAGTGAGCAGAAGAAAATGCATTCCGTTCTACAACGTACACTAATGTTCGAATCTGCTGCCGCAGTTATTTGACACACATCACCAGCGGTCTCTGCGTTAGCATCGAACTTCCCGCACGCCTAATGCGTTCAGCTTTAGCATTGAGCTCAAAAGATGTGGTGGTTTTTCTCTCTCTGAAGATCTTTAGATAAGAACTATTTCCACGCTTCGAAAGCTGATATGCTAACGTCTTAGTCGTTGCTGCGAACGGGCTACTATCAATAACAAAAGAGAGCGTTCATTAAACAGTTAAGTATTCCTTCTTAGCCATGGAGCCAGTTAGCATGAGTTTTAAATAACTGACGCTTGCCTCGACGGGCAGCATTTTAATAAAGAGATTTTATTTATGCTTTGAAAATTACTAATGTGTTCTATAAAAGACCCGTTGTGTCCATCCAATGGTTACATATGAACTTTATGCCATAAATTAGAAAAATTGCATACAGGACACTCAGCGCTGGAATGCGAACCGATAGCACGTTATACGGTACCAGTGTAAAAGAGCCTAATGTTCTGTTTCATCACACAACTAGTGACAGACACTAGGCTTGCGTTTATAACGACGACCAGGAGACGGTGTTAGTAGAGCACTGCAAATTAGTCCTTGTCGTCAAGGTGCATAGTTTCATGCATTTAATCTCTTGATCACTTCTATATTTCTCCTGGTGGCGGTAAGACCAACAGCGACGTCTGCTGCACCGCACTTCTGGTTACTCCTGTCTATTTCGCATGCTATCATGGAACAAAGGGTTTGGGCGCTAGAGCGCCTTGAATGCGAAAAGAAACGACTGCAAGAGCCGGACCTCGGGAGTTGATAAAAAATTCCATTGATTTTGTATCTTAAAGCGACAGTGACTTTTCCCTTTATTGAATCCCTTTTGTGATTGAGCTGGATCTGCCTCTTTGATTAGAGTTTCGTCATTGAGCGCTGGATTTCGGCTCATTCTCACAACTTTTCCTTTTAGAATATCTGGAAGTCATGGCAGAGAATGTTAGTATGAGAAGCGAAAAACGGATGAAACTGTTTTGTTCAGGCAGAAAGACCGAACATATTGAATTAAGTTTACCACACTATGTGAGAAATGCGCCTACAATATTGTATGCCAAATTTGTCGCTCGCCTAAATAAACAGTCAGCAAAAAGATAGGAGATCTCAAAAGCATTGTCTGCGTCACGAAATAGCTTCGTTTTCAGGAGATCAGATTGGCCGCAACGCTTCTTATCGCAGTCTTTAGAGAAACCCTGCACTTGATTTCAGTGTGGACAGGTTATATAAACGGAACGCACTCTTTTGAAACATTTATGTAACGAATACTGGTGAAGCCCTTTCAAGTCAATTCAGTAGTGAATTCGAGAGCAAGGAGTATGCCTTGAAGGAGCCATCCCATGTATGAAAAATCGGGATTTTGAGAAGAAACCTTTAGAATGGAACTTCGTTCCACCTTCTTGGTTGCTGTTTTTGGAAAAAAAAATTGCATTTGACCAGCATGTTATTTTCGCCATGAACTTAAGACACTAATGTTCTGTTTGTGAACTGATAAAGCTCTAGGGATCGCTTATCGCGGCTATTTTGGAAGGGCCAAAAGGTGAAGGAAAGCTGGCACCTTTACCTCGCCGCAAAGAGCAAGCTAAATTCAGGCATCTTTTAAGCACCACAATTTCTTGTGTACAGTCCGCACCTTGTGTGGCGTCGGCACGGCCTAGTGCTTGCTGAAAAAAGAATTGTTTGCCTAGATTGTACCCATATCGGTAAATAAAACGCGAGAGCAGGCATGCAACTGGCAAATTTATTTATTTGATATTGTCAATTCTATTCGGGATTGCAACGAACAGGACAGAAAGGTTTAATAATATAGAAATATGGCAAGCATCAATCATTCAAAGTGCACATTTGGCGCTGCATAAAAATATGCGTGATTAATACAGAAGTTAAGTTATGAATGAGCAGCATGTGATAAAATTTGGCTGGGCAAATAACAAATAATCATACAACAATATAGGCATTTATTGACGCAGTGGTAACAGTGCACGTGCTCAAGATAGATTGGCTTGGAGTCTGCGGAAAGAATGTACAGCTTGAATGCGCCAGTATGGAAGGGAAACTTGTCTATTGTCTGTATGAGGCTCTAACACCTTCGCCTCGTTTGGGCCTTCAATTCTCTTTTTGCAGTATTCAGTTATAATTGATTGTGCATGAGTTGGTACATTGTTTTTGTGGCTGGCTAGTTTGGCGTTGTTTTCAAGGATTAGCAGTCCTGCGTTTTGAGTAATGGGGGAAATCAAATGCTGAAATTTCTACTGCCCACACTTCTGAATCGCTTATTAAAAGAAACTAACATTGATATATCTGTTATATCACCAAAAGAACTGCGTAAAATGTTTGTATAATGATGCCATACAGTGACTTGTTTTTGCCTGATGCTTTCCAGTTTATAGCGATTTTGCTTAACTAATGTATGTGTTTTTGGCCAAGTGCATTGTACTTCCTTAGCCGCACGCTTCTATGCTGCCCCGTGTGCTAGGGGGTCAGAGCTCCTCAAGCTGTTTTTCACAGCTTTTACCTGCCCTCCTCGCAACTTTTTTTTTGTTGCCGATTAAAAATTGATTTGATTTCATTTGATTCGAGTAACCTGCATTTGTTAATACACACCTCTAGGCCCTTCTTTAAACTGCTTCAAGTTTTTAATAATCTTGGTATTGATAGGAAACGAAACTATATTTGCGTAGTCTTCAACTGGTATGGCGAATGGTTTATGCGCAAGTAACTTTGTTTCAGATACTACTAGTTTGCGGCATCTAATAATGAAAAATAATTGATTTACTGCTGCTGATGTGACATTGTTAACATGAGAATCACATCTTAGGCCAGACATTAGTATACATAAAAATGAGTGTGCACGCGCAGAGCCTGTATTAGAAAACATCGTAATATAGGAGCTGTATTTCAGCCGTATTCGGCAGTGTTAAAAAGTAAGTACTTCAAAGCCCGCGCCAACAGAGATTCCACAAAGCGCCAAAATAAGGACTTTCAGACATGTACTGCTTGTGGACTGGGCACCCGCAATTACGGTAATAGTCTGGGTGTCAGTGCGTCTCTGAGGGACTACAATATCTGGAGTTGACCTTTCATAGCCATATAGCATAAACATTGCATTTCGCAGCCTCTTGAAGGTCGCTATGAACGCTGCGTGGTCCGGAGGACAACTCTCGTGGAACGTCTCGTCGATACAGAGCAAGTGTGCTTGGTTCGCTCTGTCTAGAAAAAAGAGATATACACGTCAGCTTTATAAGCACATCGGCAAACAACACTTACCGCTATATTTCTTAGAGATCCAGCGCAACAACACAAGGCCAAAAAGGACAGGACGGGACGAGACTCAGCCCACTGTTCCGTACCGTCCTCTCCTTTTTGACTTCGTCTCTTTGCTCTGGTTCACTATGTCTGACCAACACTCGCATCAGTTCATGTTGTGCAGGATTTACTGGGAAGGCCTACTCGAGCGTTCATGTGCGAAAATGTTTAACCTGTCTTCGGTAACGCCGGAGATATCAGCGAATAACAATGATTCTTCTCACATGACCCGTCAACTCATTGACGTTGACCCTCCAGAAAAAAATATATATATCTGCGGACTGTACGCCACCGCGCTCCGTTCCTGCCATGTCACTCAGGAACCCCCAGTGAGAAGGCTCATCCGGAATATATTTGGAACAGTTCACTAGGGGCGACTAAAAATTGCGTTGATGTGTCGCCGTAATCGGTTGCGAGCAGCAATTTAAAAACAAATTATTTGTAAGTTATAAATTCTACGGAGAGCTTCAAAATTTCGATAGAATATTAGCGAAGACGAGCTCTACATTTGCTGCTTTAGAATACGACCAGACTTATCCTAGAGTCCCTTTAAAGCTTCCGTATTATTTTGGGGTCGTGGAATATTATTTTGGACAAAAAGAAAGAACTCGCCTCTTTACGCCAGTAGTAGTTCTTCCAACTCGCTTTAAATTTGAAGGAGGGCTTAGTTTCTTACCTGTAACTCTTCTCATGGAGAGAATAACCTTCGGGTAGATATTTTTGGGCACATTTCGTCATCAAATTATCATCAAGGCATGTAAAAAGCTTGCGTATTTCTATAAAAGTAGAAGAGCCGTAATTAAGATCAAGCGATTTGTCATACTCTGTAATATGCTGTTTCGAAGAAATACTAAATTTAGGTTTCATGTTTGGCTTTCAGAGAAGTGCCCATAGAAATAAAATGTACATAAGCCGCATTGATTACATTCATATCAAGAGGAGATGCGGCCTGCAAAAAGTATATTGCCGCGAATCTTTGTAGCGTTTGTTTTTTGTGTTTATTTGTTCATGCTTCAAGGCTGCCGGCACGCCGCTTTATCGCTTCGTCTGTGACGCAAGACGCGTCTAGTTTTATCTCGATTGATAGCATCCAGGCGGAGCCGATTCTACTTTGTGCCAGAATGTTCTAGTAACTTTCGAAGCTTTATCTCGAATGTTCGCTATCAGCTTTAAAAAGAGCACGGCCGACAGCGGCGGTCATTCTGTTCGACGACCGCCCAGCACGCTTGTTGCTACGCCGCCGCCGAGTGATTAAGTTCTTTGCGGGCGCAAGTCAGCCCGAATAAAGAGTTTCGTTTCGAAGACACTCTCGCTGGTTTCCTCTTCGCCGGACTGCAGTCACCACTACGTGACAATATGCATCATCTACGCATGAAGTGCACGCAACAGATATGCAACTTTGTATTTGGAAATGCATTTCATTTCAAGCCGAACCCTCATATCTCCTCAATACATAAAATTAAATCACTCCTAGGGCCATAAGGGTGACCTTAGATTTTTGAAAATCACAAGGTTTTTTTGTCACTATGTTTACAAAGATTTGTTCCGTGGAATAAAGCTATTTTTTAAATGCCCAATATTAATGAAAATACAGTTTAACGCTAGCCTATTTATTTACATGAAAACGTTACTCTCAGAAACGACCTTTAAAATAATTGCACTTGTACACAAAAATATCGAGCGCTTTATCGCTCTCCACAACGTCTCAGGATTCATTTTAAAAGCATAATTATTTGAATATCATTCCCTGCGAGTTGCCACAAGAATACAATGAATACACTTTATTCACCACTTTTTCATTCGCAGAATTCCGAAGGTCAGCCTAAGTGCATAGCGCTCGTTCGCTGCCCTAATCATCATGATGAATTAAATCGCAACATTTGCGCAAAGCAATGATCAGATTGCAGGATTCTGTCTTGCCCGGAAAAAAGAAAAGGTTAGATCAAGAGGGAAAGGACAGTAAATCTTGATAAGCACAGAGAAGAAGGCCAGACACATCAGGTATAAAAATAATAAGGAACGGTTGAGACATGCAAAGCCGCAAAGATATCATTGTTGCTTAGCACCACTTTCTAACGTTTTTCATTATTGTTTTTTTTTGTTCAGTATTGCAGAGATCGTCATTAAGCTCGATGAATACCGCAAGAACAAAATACTTCTAATTTTTTCCCCTGTAGTTTGTAATAACATTTCGCTTATTGTACATTTCTGGTTTGCTGAGAGTGACTTTTTTGTGTAGAGGTACTCGAAATCACTTGTGAAATAGCGCCTCACAACAAGCGAAACCTAAACATTTTGCGTACCTTGAGTATGCCTAGTTTGGTCTACTTTTCTTTTGTAGACGCCCTGTGTAAGTGTTTGCCGTAAGTGATACTATTTACTATTCCTTTCCTGGTTAAATGGTGCTTTAACGTCCCACAGAGACTCAGGCTTTGAGGGACGCAGTAGTGAAGGGCTACGGAAATTTTGACCGCCTGGAGTTCTTTAACGTCCATTGACATCGCACGGTGCACGGGCTTCTAGAATTTCGCCTCCATTGAAATTCGACCACCGCGGCCTGGAACGCACTTGCGTCTTTCGGGACAGCAGCCGAGTGCCATAACCACTGCTCTACCGCGGCGGGTAAGAGCGTGTCAATTTTTTGTGCTTTGAATTCTGAACATGTGCCGTATAAAGTGGTTTCATAGCGTAAAGAAGACTCCACTAATGCTCCTTGTAGTGCACTTACTAAATTAATTAATTATTGATGGGAATTGCAAAAAAAGTGAAAGGTGAAAAAATCAACCTTAACGTTTTCTTCCTTGTCTAGCCCCTTTATAGCCCCGTTTGGTTTTGCTTCTGCTTACATATATTCTGATGTGCAGCCAGCACGAACTCTGATTTTTGCTTTTTATGCTCATACTAGGGATGGTGCCACTCCTACGATGAAAACCCGGTGAATCCGCAGTACACAAAGCCCATAAAAACGTGATTAGCTCCCAATTTTCGACTCGCCCCCACACACAAAAAACGTCCTTTTTTAGAATTTGTACTACATACTTCACTATAACGTTTCGTAACAAAACAGGTGAAGACCCGAGGACTCGGAAAAATTATTACAGTAATCTAAATTTTTCGCCAATCTACCCATTTTATTTGTCGCTTCCCTCGTCAACCCCCCTTGTATAGAATATATTGTAATACGGTGTTTGAAGCGCCGGAGAACCGCAAGCCACCTGTAACCTGCCCCAATTTGCAGGAGGAAGGGATAGAAAGACGTAAAATTTTCTTTCCATTTCCGGGGTAGAAGACGCAGAGGTAGGAGTGTGGCCGCCACGGGAAGAACCCAGTGGGTGGTTACCGTAGATAGGAAGAGGTTCTGATGCAGGCGGAGGAATGGGCCACCTTGGGCAGGTTGCCACGGTAGCAACCCAGTGGTTACTGCGGAAGGTGGAGTGTGAGGTGGAAAGTGAGCGGAGAAGAGCGGAGACAGAGCGGCGCCCCCCGCGCATCACTGTATCTTTCCATAAGCAGTTAGCAGCGTTAGTTCTACATAAGCAGCATTAAATCAAGTTAGCGGGTGTCTGGTGGCGCCGGACCTACTGGCTCCGATATTACATGGCCACCACTACGGATGCCTTGTACGCCAGCTGGGTAAGGAGCATTGTCACACTCCCAATATCCAACCTTGATGATCCAACCTTGATGAATGACATGATACAAAGCACCGCCATTGCTGGAAGTGTTACGTCCAGTTCTTGAGGCTCGGCTGAAGGGCTACAGTTGAGTTGATCAGCCAAGAAACTCCACATGAATGTAGTCTGCGCTAACAAAAGAAACCGCACTGTTTTGCTACGGGAGAGAAACTGGCTCGAGTGACCATTTGGGACGATGCTCTTCGTCCTTTCTTCCTTTCCCTTTTCACTCCCCTCATCCCTCTTCCCCAGCGCAGGGTAGTCAACCAGAACACCCTTTTGGTTAACATACATACTTCGCCTAACAGCGTTAACAGCATACTTCGCCTGTCTGAAAGCCATGATTGCAACGTTGCCCGACAAGGCTCGTTAGAATGGAGTGCAGATGGATACTAAGGATAAGACATGGAATAGAAGACCAAGTGTGTTCGGGAGTCTAGTGTAAAATACGCATAAGATTAAGTGCGCAATGAAGCTTGATGTGTCGTGTGTCGTGTCATGTGTCGTGTCATGCAAAGGGGAATGAACGTCTTATGCTACGCATGTCAGTCACATCGGCCCAACGATTTCCTGTCAATTTTTTACGCTACAGCGCTAAGGGTCCTGCTCAGAGGAGGACCTGGCGCCGTAGCTGGCGTGTAGAGAAAATCGGAATTGGTTGAAACGGCCGTGACGTCCCAACTACGACGATCGTTCAACGCCCTTAACTTTTCACAGAACAAGAGACAAAACAACAACCCCAACACTGAGCGCGAACTTACAATTCCTACGTACTAAGCCCAATTTTGGCCATTTTAGCAGCAGTCCCAACCCCATAACCTCACGAGGCAAATACAAA
Organism: Amblyomma mixtum; assembly: GCF_055824585.1. Lineage (NCBI taxonomy): Eukaryota > Metazoa > Arthropoda > Arachnida > Ixodida > Ixodidae > Amblyomma > Amblyomma mixtum. The sequence continues at coordinate 101,445,312 of NC_143018.1, forward strand.
CACCCCACAGCGACAGCTGAGTACAACAGTGACGCCTTCACTACGCAATTCCTGATATGTCTGCTGGGTCGTGATGTCTTTCCGCCACCGTTAACTAGTGCCTCTGAAGTGAGGAAAGCAATTGCACTTAAAAGAAAAATTGTAGAGCCCGGATTCCAACCGGTGCCTATTGGATCGTGGGTCGGGCTCCCTGCCCCTCTGCCACCGAGGAAAGTTTGTTTGAATTGCTTGAACGGAGGTATTGTGTCTGTCGCAATAAATAAAAAGAGTAAAGAACAGTGGCCGTATCTGGGAAATAATATGCAAAGAGGACTACCGGTCTCTCAAGGGAGCCAATAATCAAACATGCCCTACCCTTAAGGCAGAGCTAAGGGTCCCCCGAAATTTTTAGCATACAACCTATTGCTGACTCATTTTGGGATGTAAGTTACTCTGGCAATGGCTTCAAAGAAACAAATGTTTATCTGCGTAGGGAACGCAAAGCTTACATGCATTCTAACAATATTCTAGCTTGTGCTCGACATTGTTTAAAACTAAGCACGTGATAAATGAATTCTCGTATACAAATTAAAAACACAAGAAAACAAATGGTCAACTAGTTCGACTAACGCCGACATATGGTTGAAAATAGATTTTTGGTAGAGAACTTCGAGGACATTTTGTCTAGAAACATTCTTGTCACCTCACGGGAATGTGACAAATCGCGCGATGTTACAAAAGGAATTACAGTGACTGGACAAGAAGCGGAAGATGTTAAGCAGAACAGAACCCAATATTCACAATATTTTTCAAAATTTTATGGAAAGGAGCCTGCGCAGTGGCTCAGTGGTTATGACGCCTGGCTGCTGACCCGGACGACGCGGATTAAATCCCGGCCGTGGCGGTCGCATTTGGTTGGAGGCGAAATGCGAGATGTTCGTGATTTGAACGCTAAGTACACCACCTTCCTCAAATGATTGATTGACCTGGGTGAATCTGGTCGAATGTAGCGGCTCCACTGCATAGTACTTCACTCACCTTCCAAACCATTCCTATCGCAGATGCAATGACGAGTGCGTCTGTAACCGTCTTCAAAAAAGCTCAAGTTTGCCTTGACCTCTATAGGACAGAGGGTGAGTATACCATAACACTTGGACGGCAGCGTCAGCTTCCTGCGTAGAAAGTGCAGTGAAATTAAATACATCCTTACTTCTTTATAACTGATCACGTGAAGAACAAAGACAGGCAAACGGGCTGTTTTTCTGCAGTCTTTGCAGTCTTTTTGTGTGAAGAATGTTGAGACAGAAGTATTGAGGTATGAAATCATATACTTCGCAATTTCAACAACTTGAAAGATCGGAAGGGAAAAAAGAATGCCTCGTTAATTAGTTTAGCGTGATTTACTTTTCTTCTTAAACTGCATGATTGATTGGCGCTGCTTGGTTGTTATCTAGAATAAATTGAGCGACGTCGTCGATTTTGGCCTTGCAAAGCAGGCATACGCAAGGAATTTTTTTTTGATCGTCGCAGTGTCATAAGGAAGCGAGGCCTTTCTAAGGCCGTTGCACGTACATTGAGGACAAGCTAAAAATGTGACCACCCTTGGGAACTCGAACTGCAGTTTGTTTACCTTTTCAAGCGCAATCCGCCACGGTGCTTCATTGGCTTTGACGCTCGGCTGCTCATCCCTAAAGTCGCGGCAGTGAATCCTGCCTGCGGCGGCTGTATTTCGATGTAGGTAAAAAGCAAAGCCTGCGCTGTCTAACCCCAGTGGAAGGTAAATAAACTATGGTGGTCTAAGTTAATCCGGGACCCTGTACAACAACGTCTCTCTGGGATGTCGAAACGCATTGTTTGAAATATTTAACTTTCAGGCGCCATTTATCATTTCGATTGATTTACGAATGCGATTTCTTAAAGCGTGGACATACTACATAGCTATAACGAGGCCACCCTCTTTCGCATGGATGGCCAGGTTTAATACCATTCACAAAATCATTTGCTTTATATGCCCTGAGGCTTTAAACACGACACAAAAAAGACATGCGTGTCCCGAATTTCCACAGCTGTATGAAGCGTTAAGCACGAATGTCTTGCATTTACCTTGGGGAATCAGCCTGTTGATCAAGCCTGGATTCAAAAAAAGTTTCTCAACCAAGCTTCGGTGTCAAAATGGTAGTGCCAAAAAAAAGCTTTTCTCGGTGTAATTCTCTTTGACATGGCGTGACTGGTTTTGCTTTGTGTATGAGAAAAGGAAAGAACACGTGCAATGCAATACAGGGCCTGGATAAGGAAGGAACGGTTATTTTCCACCAATAGTATTCCATTTTTGTAAATCGTTGTTACAAATGGCGAATTGGGGAGCGCCTCTTTTTCCCTGAAACCATGAGAAGCCAACAGGAGCAGCGGAGCCAAATGACCATGCCAATCCTGCCTCAGAATAACAACACATGAGCTAATGAAACGCCTACCTTGTCATAAAGGCTGTCAGTGCGGGGGTACCTACACGCGAAAATTTCGCCAGTCGTTAAGGGCGCTTCATAGGTTACTGCCAACTTTAACCACCTGAAATAAGGAATTATCCACAAGACAGCCTCGTGTTCATTGGTTGCATACATTTCGACCCGCGAACGTTACTGTCGCGTACCTTGCGTTCATATGCGCTTGTTTAAGTCCACAAACTTTACGTTTAGTGAGCCAAAGTTCCCGCCAGGCCAGGCGTAAGTATTGACCGCATGCACTTTGAGAGAAAAACAAAGCAATTCTACACCAGAGATCATATTCAGTCAGAAAACTGAATACGACCCTTCAGAGAAAAACAATGTTGACTGTCCCTCTGCTAACTTTAGATGTGCAAAGGGCGTTTTAAATTTCGTCATCTTCAAAACTCACCCGGCAAAAATTTATTTTTTTTGCATGTGCTCGTAATTCACTAAGACTTCGAGGTTTGAAGAGCCCAACATCGATAATGCCATTCCTTAGTAATATGCTGACCAACATCTAGCATCGTGTACCTCTCAATTTAGACGCCTATATTTTCACTGGCAGATGCCGTAGCTGCCGCTGAGCCCATCCCTGTAGGAGTTCTATTATTTCAACGTCACACTGAGTGAAGGTAGGTTTCGAAAACTTTGACATTAATGCAAGAATATTAGGCACAGAACTAATGTATTAATGACCGATTAATAGTTTTTATTAGTAAATCGTGTCGAGCCGACCAGCGCCACCGGATTAATCGTACCACAGTAATGAACTAATATTCAGTGTCCCCAGATCACTGGAATACGGTGCTTTCGGCCAAGTGCGTAACTGTCATTTGGAGTCTGCAATTACAACACAATTAATGCGGCGGGATTTTTAAATTGCTTTTTCCTTGTTTTGAATGCTACGTGCATGTTGCTACCAAACATGAAATTAACGTTCTCATTTTATTTGTACGGTCCCTGTAAAGATATTTGGTTGATAACACCCAATAAAATACGTAACGACTCGTGACCCCGTGCTTACTCAGTCGTGAGAACTTGGGCAAATTAAAACATTGTCCGAGGTTTAAGTGGCTTCACACTAAGTAACTGGATATTACTTGAAATGTTAGAATTTCCATTAAGGCTAATAGTCTCGCGTAGAAGCCCTGCTTTTCTGCAGACGAGAAGTTATTGTCCCTAATATAGAAAGGCGACAAGGCTGGGATTCACGTATAGCCAGTGATTGAGCGGCCTGAAAACGTTCGTCGCGTTCCCTAATTGGCGCCAACCAGTATCAACCCGGTCGTTTTACGTAGAAAAGAAAACTGTCGTGCAAAGAGCGGAGGGTACACTTAAGTTCTGCCTTCAGGGCATGACGCGCTAGCTTTAATGGGGAAATGTACATATACGCGAATTTTCTACTTGAGAGTCATAGATCCGTGTGTATCCTCGTCCCACTCCTGGCACAGGAGTGCAGAGGTAAAGTGATGCTCCTGTACCTCCCCATGGGAGGTTGTGCCACTGCTGGGATATATGAGATCAAGCTTGATTTTTCCCACCAACCTCTGGCGACTGATCATGAATTGAACAGGCACATGCCACGGTGGGCAGTTTGCTTTCAATCCGGTTGGCAGGTTGTGGTGGAGTCAAAAGGTCACGTGTCGAAGGCGGCCTACGTGCTGCCTTGATTGCTTGTACGGGGATTTTTTTTTTGTAGATTTTTCGCTCACGGACCATAACGCTGACGTCGACGCCGATGACGAAGTCGGCTTTTCTGAGACACGGCACCCTTAACGCTATTGCATTAAAATCGAAGCTCTTCTTACGCGCAGCTCGCGGCGTACTTTTCGAATGCATTCCATCCTCTGCCATCTTCACCGATCTTGACGTCCATTATGTCGTAAACAAGACTGGCGTAGCAGTTCCTCGTAGCAATCCAGGAACAGGAAAATGGGACCGGCGGCCCCGGAAGCACAACTGGAAATAATTGTAAGCAATCTATATGTAGCGTGTTTCAGTAAAGAAAATAAAAAGAATAAAGGATGATTACGCCCACAGCAATGAAGATTTCCAGGTCTGGCTGTTCTGTTCAGCATTTACATTTTCCTTCGCGTTCGGGTTGTGCATTCGTTTGAAAATCTGTATTTATTGAGACCCGAACCTTCAACTCGACGTCATCACAGCTTTCACATACTGCATTGTGTCAAAATAAGTAAAGAAAAAAAATTTGCACAACGTTTCGACGTCGCGCTTTAGCCTTTAAGAGTCTTTACAATGCCCGATATGCGTGGCTTTAAGAATCCGTAGCTCAAGGTGTTGGAGCATCTCTAGGTTTAGCTCAACGTTCCAAGCACTGGCTTTGGCTCTGCAACTGTCTCGCTTCTGGGCGGACACCTCAAGCGCACCGTAAGAGAAGGAAGGAAGGTTGGTGTGAAAGAAGAAACGTAAAGATTTACTTTTTTGGAGTTTAACGTCCCAGAGCGACTCAGGCTAGGAGGGACGCCGTAGTGAAGGGCTCCGGAAATTTCCACCACCTGGGGTTCTTTAACGCGCACTAACATCGCACAGTACACGGGCTTCTAGAATTTCGCCTCCACCGAAATTCAGCCGCCGCGGCCGAGATCGAACCCGCGTCTTTCGGGCCAGCAGCTGAGCACCGTAACCATTGAGCCACCGCAGCGGGTCGTGAAAGAAGCAATAAAGAAATGGATGCCGTAGTGGAGGGCTGCGGAAAAACTTAAGAGATCATTGTGGCACCCGCACTGGCGAAATGCATAAGCATGATGTCACACCTTATGACATCTCACGAAGATGTTGACGTACCACTTCGACACTTTTCACGCCGACTGAGACTCGTGACAGGAAGTCTAGACCCTCCAACGAGAAGTCGATATCTTATCAATCAGTTATCTATTACTTATCGACCAGTGATCGATCACCTATCGATAAATTACTGAAACCACAATTAATTCTCTTACTCAAGTTCCATCAATTGCCTATCTTAGTTTTAGAACTTCGTTCAATGCTTCGTTCTCAAATTTAATGCCACGCATTGCTCCGCCCACACTTCCTGTCATCAGGTGCCACACTTTCGGCGTTTTCCAAATTGGTGTCACTTTTGCTCCGGCCCCGCCTACTTTCTGGACATATTTAGCTTTAATTAATTACCGAATTAACCCACCTTAACCATCTTGTCACTTACACATCCTCTTTCGATGTTTTATCCGAAGATGCTATTCGCTTTCCGATATACCAACTAGTTCCTCCATTATAGGACTGAGGTTATCTATTCCACGCCGAAACCGCCTACATAGCCGTACAATGCTCACGCATTAATAATGTCGACTACGTGGGGATCTTCAACGTGCGCTGATATCGCAGAGCACACGGTCGCAAAGCGCCGGTCTATTATCAACCCACACGCCTCGCTTTCCGATGTCCGAGACCACTGGGGGATCCTCGCAGTTTTTTGCCCGCATGATATTTATTACATTGACATAAATGCACGCTGTTCAGACACTATACGCTCTTCGAATTAATGTTCACTGTGTTTGCAGCTATTTCGCCGCCGCGGTGGCACAGTGGTTATAGTGCTCGGCTGCTGACCCGAAAGACACGGGTTCGATCCCGGCCGCGGAGGCTAGAATTTCTTTGGAGCAGAAATTCTAGAGGCCCGTGTACTGTGCGATGTCAGTGCATATTAAATAACCACAGGTGGTCGAAATTTCCGGTGCCCTCCACTACGGCGTCTCTCATAGCCTGAGTCGCTTTGGGACGTTAAACCCCATAAATCAAACCAACCAAACCTGTTTGCAGCTATTTATTGCGACACCAAGGTGCTTGCGATGCTCAAGCAGTTTAGATACATAGAGTTCAAACAATAATCCACCTGTTCTGGAAGGATTCGTCTAAGCACATTAAGCCGAAAGAAATTTTCCTCTCAATCGGGTATCTACATCGATGCTTGTCTTCATGTTACGTGTTTGAGTTTGAAGAAGGCTGCATGTTTTCCTTTACTGCTCCCCTAAAATTAAGTTGTCCCTTCTCTACACTTGGACAGTGATATGCAATGGGATGATCACATATGAGCATTAGTGTAAGGGATGCCATGAAAATTTTGGTTACTTCGCAAAGAGGCAGAAGAAGCATCCCCAGCAGCATAGCTAATCGACCCAACACTGGAAATGTATTGGCAGAGGCGTGTACTGCAAAGGACCCGAGTAGAACCATTCATTTCCATTATTGGGACGATCACCTGCGCTTCGTAAGAGTTCCCTTTCGGTCATGAAACTTCTAATATAAAAACAGCGTTCTTAAGAAAAATAAAAAAATGCTGAAATCCTAATAAACTTGGAGGAAACTACCACATTTTTTTCCCAATGTGATGACAACTAAGTGTCGGCTTTCGCGAGCTGAAGTCAAGTCCTTGGTTATTCCTTGCGTTATTCGTTGCATTATTCCTTCAGCGGGCAAGCAGAATGCACCCTCCGTGGACGCCCTATATTTTCGGTTATTATAAGTGCAGTAGTAAGCTTGGTCAGCAGTCATCAAATGGCTCATACCTGATTCATTTTTTTTAGATAGACAGGACTTTTATTCATGTCAATTGTCATACAACATAAATCAGGCCTACCAAAGCCTCAAAGGGCTTGAGTGGCAGCGCCCGGCAGACAGCGAACATTGGCAAAACAAAAGAAAATATAGACGTTGCAATGAACTTTGCAATAAAAGAGAAAGGTGAACAAACGTAGTGAGACAAATATATAATTATTACAACATAAAGAGAGATTACAGTAATTTGAAATTCATACAGTAATATAGATGAAATAACTACGGGGCAGGAAGCAACGCGGAGACATACCGCAAAGTTTTTTTCAGGGTGTATCATGCGGAGTACACTAGGTGGCAAGCTATTGAAAGAGGCAGGTGTACAGTACTGACGTGTGCGCTTTCCGTACCGGGTTGAGGAGCGAGGAATGCAGTAGCGGTATTTTGGTCTTAAATCCCGAGCAGGAACATATGGAATGGTGAACTGACTGTACCAGAAGTGTTTTAACACAATAGTTTCTGTTAATAAAGCGTTAAAACTTGGAAGCTTTCACACTTCTAGGTTATTTATGCGTTTTGAATAAAAAAAATATCTCGAGTGAAAAGCTCAGCAGGCGTGTGATTAATGCACGCACCTTCCGCTGCGGTGACGACTCGCTGTAGAAGCAGCAGCAATGCCGTTGCGAACATCATGCTTCTCGCCATGCTGAGGCCGCCTATTTGCAGAATTAGACTTGTGGAACAGCGGCCTGATCAGCTTAGAGTTTTCTTTGTCCGACTCTTCGGCGATGTGCACCAGGTCCCCTCTGTGTAATGCCCAAGAAAGTCAGGCGTCTTTGCGGCCCCAAAAGAAGTCCTGACCGAGTCCTTATCACATCTCCGCCCGCCCACCGGGTGACGAAATAGCGTACTGACTACCTCCTCCCCAATGTCTTCTGTCCATGAGGATAAACGTCTCTGTACTCAAGGACGCTTTCCGAGCTACGGATAAACCATAATTCAAAGTTCACTATTTGCGAGGCTTTTCTAAGTGGAAAACGATTGGCGTGAAATGGTTTTCACCGCTATTCTCGAAAAACTCAGTCCAGCCTTCGAATCTCGTAGAAGTTCGCGCTGGAAGTAGCGTCCTATTCAACTGGCTGAAAAGCTACATTTTTCGTGGTATATGACGTACAGGACAAAACAAACGTTTCTAACGCTCAAAGGGGGATCAAAACCCAACTACGCGACTTCTATTTTTACACTTCTGGACCACTGACTGATTTCTGGACCCGGAGCTGATTTTTTATTTTTTTTCCGTAGTGTATGTATTACAGTGAAACAAGTGAACATTGTTCAGCCGCTATCCCTTCTTGTACTAATGTGCATTGTGTTTATAGGCATTTATTGCCGCACCTACTTTGGCGTTTATTGCGACACCAGCTTTTTTACCCGGTGTAAATACCTACCATTCGAAAAATACACCACGCCTCATTTAAGGGCTGATCTGAGATCATCTTTTCATTGATCGTTTTGTTCACATCTTATATTTCAGTTCGAAAAATTGAGTGCGTCGTTCTTTACTGCTACATCCTGTTTGCTGATGTCGGGTATGCTCATTTTTCTTGCCGCTTGTTGTGTGGTTTAAGGTGATGAGTGCTTTTCAATAAGGCCTCTTTAACTTTAGTAGATTTATAACTTTCACTTCATCACTGTGAGCTGTACATATCTACGCCGCGTGATTGTGTATGGTGCATATTACATGGCATTTAAATCGGCCATTGCTGCAGTGTCTTATGCTGCAGTTTTTATGCGCCAGAGACGGTGAGACTTGCTAGTTACTGAACCGACATGCAGGAAACACATGGCACCCCTTCAGATGGGCTGGCAACTGTTGCGTGGAGCCCCCGACGGTAATGAAAGAAAGCGGAAAGGCATAAAACATCAAAGTCGCTTTCATAATCAATCATTTCTTCGTTTTGCGCTTCAAAACGCTCGGTCGGTACAGGGCTGCAGCCACGCTCTGGAGAAGGTATGGTACGCTACGGTACGATATGGTATGGTATGACAAGACGTGGTATGGATGGTTGTGGGGGCTCTCTCAATTCATGAATGGCAATTTACCAATATGCCTCAAGAGAAACGTATACAACACTTGTATCTTACCGGTACTCAAGTATCGGGTAGAAACGTGGAGGTTAACGAAGAGGGTTAAGCTTAAGTTAGGGACAACGCAACGAGCTATCGAAAGAAGAATTATATGTGTAACATTAAGAGACCGGAAGCGGGCGGAGTGGGTGAGGGAACAAACGCGTTTTAGTGACATCCTAGCTGAAATCAAGTGGAAAAAATTGGACTGGGCAGGGCATGGAATGCGAAAGGAAGGTAACCGCTGGTCCTTTAGGGTAACGGAGTGGATTCCAAGAGAAGGCAAGCGATGGAGGGGGAGGCAGAAAGTTAGGTGGGCGGATTAGATTAAGAAGTTTGCGGGGATACGGTGGCCGCAGCTGGCAAAGGACAGGGTTAATTGGAGAGACATGGGAGAGGCCTTTGCCCTGCAGTGGGTGTAGTCAGGCTGATGATGTAGATGGTGCTTGGTGTCGCATCGCATGGTGCGTGAGATATATCGTCGTAAGGACGAATGGGCTATAAGGGTCACTGTCGCTATGGAGGGCTGCAGGTCAATTTCGACCCATTGCACTTGGACCGTACAGCACACAGATGTGTATCTATTTCGCCCGCATCGGATACGATCGGCGCAGAACGTATTTGATCACGTGACCTTTTGGCGAGCAGCCGAACATCATAGGCACTGAGCCGCAGCTCAGGGCACAACGAAGACGGTTCACTGAAAGGATTAGAAGCATGTTCTTGGTAGATGCGGTACGCAGGTATGTTGGCGCATTCGAACCATAATTTAGTGCTATTTACATTCACAAACCGAGAGTGCAAATGAGTAAGAGCCGGCGCAAACTGGGGATGCTATTCTGTGAAGCATTGGAAGAAATCAACTTCCAAAGTGAGCCGACAACAGCACTCATTGTCGTTGCTTGGACGCTTGATGAAGTAAATTTCTATAAATAATCTTTGGCGTTTGTGCGAAAGTGTTATGTTCGGATGGGCACAGTTTACTGCTGGTGCTTCTCGCTAGTGAGTTTGAAAGCCATGCTTTACATTGTGGTCCTCTAAAACTGCCGAAATAAAGTAGAGAACTGCGATATCTAAACTTTTCTTAAGGGCTAGAAGAAGAGCAAACCACCGAGGTATGCGAGTACTTTAGTTCGTGTCGAAACGTTACCATTCGCCATATTTTTGTCTCTCGCTGGGATGTGTTTGCCTTAAAACCTTGTGCTCTTCATATATGTTGACATCCTCTTCTATCGGTGCGCATCACGATGACGCTCCTCCAAAAGCGTTCATTGCGTTTATCCACGCCCATGACAAGTGAAGTGCTCCGCTCTTGTGACATTCGCTAAAAGTCGTTTTCCCTGTGACCTATGTCACATATCTTTGATAAAAAATCGCCAACAGCCAAGGGATCAACGGAATCGAATTTTGGCATCCCGCCCAGTGCAAATGTAGCCCGCAAGTAAATATGTTGCTTCGGTAATGTGCTCACTCTAAGGCACCTGAGGAAACCGAGCCATGGTTTCTGACACCACTATTTCTAATCATGACGTTTCCATCGCCTAGGGGCCGCTCAGAAGGTCACATTTAACAAACATCCTTCGACGCGTGCCCGAAGAACGGCATCACCTCACCTAAGGGGAGAAGCAACTGATCCTTGTCTTATGGAACGCAGAGAGAGAGAGTAGAAAAGAACTGTCGCTGTAGAAGCTTTTAGGCTATAATTAACTGCTCCTTACTTTCCCTGGCCACAATTTGTAGCAATGGCTTCACGAGGTACCTTTTGTAAAATTTACTGATTCACTCCTAAGGAATTACGTGGAACTGAGATCTAAGCTACATACCTATCTTGGGGCGATGGGGACGAAGAAAAACACTTGGTGAAAAAGGGACGCGTATTTCGTCCGGCAGGCGGGTTTACAGACACAGGCTAATGGACTGTGATGAATCTATCCGCGACTACATGAATAAAGGTTTGCTGAAAAGGTTCCAGGAGACGAAACTGACAGCACTTCTGGTCGGGTGTACTACATGCCTCATCGTTGGAAGTACCGAAGGCACCTGACCTAAATGCCCGTGGAAACGGTGGCGAACCCATATATTTGTGTTCTCTGATGTCACACCTCCACTACGCTGCGACAGCAACAAATGGCCTTCAAGTGAAAGATCTGGTGCTTCATCATGATTATTTCTACCCTCGACAGACCTGGAAAACTAGCCGCATCAAGGAGGTATTTCCTGGACGAGATGGAAGGACGCTCTTCTGTGTGATACGCTTACCAGGTGGTACGACAGTGAGGCGCCCGATAGAACTCCTACACCCGTTAGAGGCTCAAAATTAACGAGTCAACACTCATTCGGCGGGAAGAATGTTAAAGATACCGCGCCAGTGACGCCCCCCAAGATATCGTCACTGCACAACACAACTAGCCATCCACGGTGGCCGAGAGAAGGACCTCTCGGGTCGTTCCAAGAAAATTTGAGAAGCGCCCATTACTAAGCGGAGTTGATGTGTGATGGTTTTTATGCGAAGCATACTAGCCAAACAACCGAGCTCTTCCTTGCTGCGCCGCGCGCGGCCGCGTAGCTACCACTTGACCTACATCGGCGCACCACGTGATGATGTCACAACAGCTGTGAAAGCTTGGGCTCAACTCGTGCGCTCGCTTGCGGACGCGCAGCCTCCGCCGGCGGTATGCTTCGCATCCTAGGCTTAACCATAAGCTAAGCCAGGCATTTTATTTTTTTCGTTCGAGGGCGGGCGCGCAGAAAGGACGATTACTACGTCAAGGTCCGGAAAAACCGAGCCTCTCGCTTTCGACGCTCTCCGGCCAGTGTTTCCTTGCTTAGTGTTGTTGCAAATAAATGCTCTTTCGTTGTTTTTAAAAGTATATTCCAATCTCCCTCATGTCATTCAAAACGAACAAAGGAAGGGTGTCAGGCAGGAAGACAGGTCTCGCCAATGCTTTTCATCGCCTGTTTACAGGTAGTGTCCCGAGGCCTGGATTAGGAACAGTTGGGGATAAGAGTTAATGGAAATTACCCTGTGTGGGACAGCGGGACTCGTAAGTCCCACCTTTTTCATGGTCATGTTTTGCTTTTTGAGCAGAAAACCGCTCAATTAATTTAACTTAAATTTCCACTGCAACGTGATGGAGGTCCAAAGAAGCTGTTTTAATACAGATGCTTGGGCAAGTTGGTAACTCATTTTCACCGGAACAGCGCGCACTAAGACACGGACAAGAAGGGAGACACCACACACACGAGCGCTGACTTTCAACTGGTGTTTATTGTTTGGAACGAGGCATATATACACAGTTCCAACAACACAAGGAAAACAACCATCCATTCATAGATTCATAGTCAATTCATGCATGTCACACTGAACAAGGAGTCACACTGCATGTCACACTGAACAATAAACACCAGTTGAAAGTCAGCGCTCGTGTCTCCCTTCTTGTCCGTGTATTAGTGCGCGCTGTTCCGGTGAAAACTGTTTTAATAGCTATGTTAAATGTAGCGGCGCGCTTACAGCGCAGACATGTGTATCAAACGAACCGTTACACTTGCGCGCGCTGCATGCTGTTTTCAACCGATTTTGGCGCTCTGTCCAGCCGGTTCATTATGAACGATAAGTTTCAAAAGTTCGCTTTTTAATGACTAATTCTTAAATGTGCTTTATACATCGTTTTCTTTTGTCCCGTGTGTATTGTTTGCAAAAAAAAAATTTCCAAAGTCAAGTTCACCATTTCTCAGCAATATATTTCGTTAAGCATGGCAGTCTAATGTTGTGTGCGGCTCATCGGTGCATGGGAGTTTCATTCTGCTTCTTGCACGGAAGTCTCTGTTCATGCAATTAGTTGAGCTGGTGTTGAGACTCCTGGACGACTTATGTGGTAGTGGAATCCATGCCGACAGTGCGGAGAATGAAGATGATGAAAATCCATCGTTAGCGACTCATGTCCAGCCTTTTTTGTGGTTACACTGACTTTTGAGGTGAAAACTGCGTGAATCAATTTCGTTTCAACTTCTACTGACAGCTCGTGGATGTTCAAAGAAGTGGCCTAGATGGCTGTTTAGAAGGTAGCCGAGCGGTGCCAGCACATAAAATCAGGGACCAAAGGGTGCGGGATGTGGATTTGCGAAAACAAAAATATTTCTGCATCGCCTCACTAGACAGGCAGATTGTATTTTTGCAGCAGATGGAGCACATATGTCTCTTTATGTTCCTATGCACTTCAGTGATGCACTGTGCGTGACCTCCCAGCAATAACTTTTTTTCCGTCAATTTGCATCCAGCAAACTTTTGTCCATGACTGTACTTGTGTCTCAAGCGAACCCAGCCCCTTGCGCGCGCTGCATGCTGTTTTAGAACACGGTTAACCTGCAAAGTCTGTGACGTGCTCCTTTGTGCAACTTGCTTCTTGCCTTTCCACGACAGAAGGTAGACAGTGGAAGGCGCGCCCGCGTTCGTTCTCCGAATGTGACAGTGAGTGCATGGATATAGAATGACATTCTCTAAATTTTTCGTCTTAGAAAGTAGGCTTTCATACGCTCTGTCCTTTGATGCATGTATGCCCACAGCAATTTCACATCACAAAATAAAACTACTTTTTTTTTCTTAAGTGGCTGCGCTTCACTGGTCAGTGGGACACATACATCCCACTTTCTCAAACGTGCTTATGGCACGGTGGGACTCATATGTCCCACTTTTATCTCGAAATCCGCTAGCTCTAGAGACGCACAATTTGGATAATTCATAAGTAGCTGATAACAACGAGAATCGCGCCGTGAATAGCCGGTGTGCATTGCTCACAACTCCATGTCTTATAAAGGGTTAAATAATTTGCTTTTCGCAGACGACATTGCCTTGCTAAGACATTCGGAGATCCGCTGCAAAGGATGATCAATGATTTGGACAGCCAGAGGAGAACTGTAGTTCTAGAAATTATTATGCATAAAACTTAAAGGTACACTGAGGAGAGCTCTATTAATATTTTTTTTATAGCAAAATCCGATAGTTCGGCATTTCATGGCTTTGTTGCCACTTGGCCGGCAGCGAAAGATGCATTTATTTCTAAGAAATTTGGATTCGAAGTTGAAATAGTTTTTCCCGCTGCTCTGATTCAAACTTGGGATTCTGCTATGACGACACAGAACTAAGTGACGTGAAACATGACTATCACATGACGTAACGCAGACTCCGTGATTTCTGGCGGCCAGCAGTGCGGCCCAGCAGCAGCCGAAAAGAAAGCTACCGCCGGCCGCACGTTGAAGGCATCTATCGGCTATTGCGGCCGTCGCTTCGTTTACATTTGCACCGGCGTTTTGCCAGCGTTACAATGGATCCCGTTCTCGAAGTCGTCAACGAAGTTCTCGCAAATAGACGCCTTTAGCATACCGTGTACCTTGTTACCGTTAGCGGAATACCGGGAGCCGCCATACCGCTGAGAGCAAGCGCTGATTGGTCCCGGCGCTGCAGGAGCGCGCGTAGCTATCGGGTACGTGGCGCCATCTGGCGACGACAAGGAGATTTGCGTATGCATTTGCTGCGCCTCAGTGATTCGTAGCTTCTCGTGTCCTAGTGTTGCTAGAACTGGTTCTAGCAACACTGTTTTGTCCTATGACGCCATGAAGCTTGTACTTGCGAGTTTGGCCTGTGGCGGCGATACCTGTATTTTGGTTCTTGCTCTTTTCTATGTTACAGGAGCTTTGTTGTCAGTATGAATGGCGTTTTTGTAATCAGGAGCTGGTATTCTGTCGATGCAAGTCAACTTCAATTTCTCCTCAGTGTCCCTTTAAGGTAATATTCAAGAGTGTCGGAAAGGAACAGCAGTTTACAACTGCTAGCGAGACGCTGGCAGCGGTAAAGGAATACGTATACTAAGGGCAGGCAGTGACGGCAGATCCGGATCTTGAGAGGGAAATAGGATTGGGGGGGGGGGGGTGATTAGCGTCCCAAAGCGACTCGGGCTATGAGGGCCACCGCAGTGAACGGCTCCTGAAATTTCGACCACCCGGAGTTCTTTATCGATCGTGCACTTACGTCACACAGTACACGGGCCTCTAGAATTTCGCCTCCATCGAAATTCGACTGCCGCGACCGGGTCGAACCTCCGCCTTTCGGGTCAGCAGCCGAGCGCCATAACCACTGCGGCGGCGTGAGAGGGAAGTAAATGGAAGAATAAGAAGGGGGTAGAGCGCATCTGACATGTTTCTTTCAAATGATGACTTGCAGTTTACTTGCAGAGAAAAGGGGTCAGAAAGGTGGAGGGTTCAACCTACGTTAAGGACAACGCAGTAAGTTATCGGAAAGAAAATGACCACGCCTCCGAGAGAAATTTCCTGACAGATCTCGACGTGTTCGAGCCGACGAGAATTAAAAGCTGCCAAGGAGCTGCGCCGGATGGTCGGCGAGAGAAAAAGAAGGCTCCGAATTCTGGCGTGATTTCGATGGCAACAACCCCGCTCGAAGGAGGGGGAGAGGGGTACGGCACAACCAATACTCCCCCGTCCATCGACGCCGACAGGTAGCTGTGCCAGTTTTAGAACGTCTGTGGCCCGTCGGTCTTTACATTTCAGCGCTCACGCTACCTTCTTCCCCACTATTAGATTCATTAAGAGTGGAATCTACGGTGTGCATTGTTTCTAAGGTTCGCACGACGGAGGTACAGGCTCATCATTAGGACAATGGGTTCCTCACCGCCAAGGAACGGCGTCGGTCAACGGAGAACTGTGGATTAGCATGGACAGAAGGGTAGGACCTTCGTGACAACGGACTTCCTCTGGTGCCCGGAGAATATATGCTAGACATTACGTCAACTGGCTAGTCGGCTCAGGCTTTCACGTTCGAAAGCTTTGCGAGCTTGGTGCTATCTTGTATATATTTGATAGCTGTGCCGAGTTTCGTTGTAACCTAATTTAATCTCCCGTTACTAATGTCACCGGGCGTGCGCCTTCAGATTTATTACACTACGCCTTCATGTCTATGCCCTTGAGGTTGTAAAACTCTATGCGGGCGGTAGTGCAGTTTGCATCGCTTGTTAGCTATAGTCACTACGCAAGCGCCAGTGCTTGCCTTAAAGGGCGCGGTAAGATACAGCTGCATGGCCCTCACCACTGTCACGGACTTTCAACTAACTGGACAGGAAAATTTGATTTATTTCTTGTGTAACGTCTAAGGAGTCCCTGGTCGACACTCGCCCGTGTTCCTGTACGGAATGGCACTGGAAGAAGAGAAGACAGCTATTGCGCGTCTGCCGTGCCGTCAAAAAGCCCAACTGATCCTTGAAATGGAGTCTTGGTGGAGCACGCTACTAATACATCGTTTATAATGGCTTTCTACTTTTTTAAGTATTTCCAATAGGGCATGTAGATATCTTGCTTAACCCGAAAGCAGTCGGTGGTGCTTCGAACGGCTAGCTTCCACAGAAATGAAGTCGCGTTGGCACTACTCCAAAGCTTTCAAAGCTTCATCTCTTGTGGTTGTAATATGAGGCCTTAAGCAAGATGGATTTCCGTGTTTTTTAAGCAGACTTTTGGAATGATCACCGCATGGCTGTCCCAGCGAAGGTATAAATTGTTGCTTTAATTTTTGTTCCACAGGGTAAGAAAAACCGAAAGGCTTTGAGGGAGGACTCTTCAAGCTATTGGATGCATGAATGCGCAAAAACGCGAGGACTTCAAAGCTCCTGCCCGCGCCAACGCCGAGGATAACGCGAAAAAAAGCAAACGCTGAGCAAGCAACACCCGCGGCAAGCCTCTCACTCCGCTAACCACTCCTCCACGGCAGATTTTTTTATTTTCTTGGTATTTACTCTGCATGGTTATATACCGAAAGGATATACAGTATATACATATATATGTGTGTGTACACACACACACACACACACACACACACGCGCGCGCGCATACATGCGCGCGCACGCACGCACGCACGCACGCACATACGCGCGCACGCACACGCACGCACGCACGCACGCACGCACGCACGCACACACACACACACACACACACACACACACACACACACACACACACACACACACACACACACACACACACACACACACACACACAAAACTATTCACAGAACACTTAGGTAGGCGCTACGTGTCGCAAACATGATAGACAACAGAACAGAACTAAAAGACCGGCGAGGATATAAAGCGCACCAGGACAGGAAACCAGTCCGGTGGAAAGTCCAATTCTTTGTTAATGTCCGTTACCTGCAGCAACATTCGGCTAAAACGAATTCTGATCGGCGGTTTGGAATGAACAACGGCGCGTCTAGTGAATACGGTGTTGTCTTAGAAGGGTGCTCTAAAGACGTACTGTGTGTATATTAGTAATTATGGCATGGGAATTACAGAAGTTGCAGTTAAGCCAGTAGCAAAGTACGTTTCGGCTACTTTTCCTCTTCACTTGGCGCACACGTAGCGTCATGTGGCGGCGCCCACTAATACCTCCTCCTCGCAATGTACGCCACAGCCCCAACAGATAGCGCGCGGCTCCCGCAGGGAGCAGATTGCGCGAAGGTCCGCCATCATGTTCCAAGCTGTGCGGGAAAGCCACATCTCGTGCGAACAGGGACTGCGTTTCTGAGCTCGCTGTGTAGAGCGCTTGGGCTTTTTTTTCGTTGAATTGCGTACAAACTGCACTCGATGGTAAGTTTCTAAACGTAACACTGAAAACTAATCTGTGATTTGCCTAAGGTGTGCATACAGCATCAACAAAATATCGCCAAAGGTTAACAGCAAATTGTAATCATGACAAACTGACGAAAAAAGACTGGAAAAAGCCTGATAGTTTTTTCATTTCTCGAACAAGTAATTTCAGAGGAACAAGCATTCTCATTTCGGATGAGGCAGCGTCTGTCCCGCCCTGTCCTCCTGCGTGCTCGTCTTAAGAACAAAAAAAGTAGAGCGATGAATAACTTTTTTCACAACTAACACCACCGCGTGTTCTGCGCGAGTTATGCGCCAAAAAACACGAAAACGCATATCTCAGAACCACATTAAGATAATTCTCCAGCTTGTTGCAGGCAAGCAGACTGAAGCAACGCCAATGTATTGAGCAGGTGAGTCTGTCGTAACGAAAAAATTTAAAACTCAATAGACGATATGCGAAATTGCTTGGCGGTCTGGCAGCACCGCGCCCACAGCTTCCGGTTTTCATCTTGGTATGGTCGAGCCAGAGCCGTATATTCTAGGGGTGTGCGAATATCAATTTTTTCGAATACGAATCGAATACGAATACTTGGTTCCGAATATCGAATCGAATATCGAATAATCAGGACAGGCGCATTTAGCCACTACAAAACATTTATTTCAGCACCCAAGAACATCAAAGTTCAACTATTAGTGACGAAATGAGCACAAAAGGTGTGTGTGGCTGCACAAAAAGTATCAAAGTCTCGAACATTGTTCTTAGAAGAGTGGAAATAGTGGAAATATCAGAGAAGATGGCTAGTACACAGCATTGATCAAGGCTAGCTTGCCATAAGCACAAAAGCGCGTTGCTGGGATGAACATAAAAGGTTGTCGTGAAGGAAAAACCGACTGCTCCACATGGTCAGGCAGAAGTAGTTCCCTTCTAGCTGAAACGACTTCTCCAAAGAAAATGCCCTCTCAATTGGCACTGAACTGACACGTATTGCGAGGTATTTCGTGCACAGCTCTGACTATACCAGCTTCGCAGGTAGAGCCACAAAGAAGTTCACCAGCGCAGTCAGCTACTGCATGGCCAAACGTTACCAACGTTACGCATTGCTCTGGGCGCCGCCATGTTGTTATGTCTCTGTCGATAGGACTTGCGGACCGAAATGAACGCTGGTGCTCACAATAGAATATTCGGCTAGATACGAATATTCGCGTCGTGTCGAGTATTCGAATCAACACTAATACCTGGATTTCGAATCGAATACGAATACTAAAAATATAATATTCGAATTATATTCGAAAATTTCGAATATTCGCATACCCCTAGTATATTCCCTTCGAAGGGAATACACGGCTCTGGGTCGAGTTCGCGAAGCTGGTGCATCGTTTTCAATGCGTACTTTCTTGATGCCGGTATAGCTGTCATGAATCTTGAGGGTGGAATTTCAAAAGGCTGGCTTGAGCTGCTGCGTTGCTTGCACTGCTCATCTTTTACCAAATGTAGGTGTTTTCAGTAAGCGCCAGCTTACTCCTGCCGCGTCCTCTGATTCGCTTGAAGTCTGGCGCTGATGATAGCAAGAATCGGCACTCGAAAGTGGGCTGGGAAAGTCGAACGCGGTGCCGTTGTCGTTTCAATGCGCGCATTAAAGCACCGGTTCAAGGATCGCGCATTACCATGGCTATTTTAATTTCAGGTGGACGCGAATTCATTTGGCAGGGTAGCGAGCGATTGTTTTGTGCTGAGTGCACAGATGTGTTGACAAACTTCTGTGACAGTGCGAACTTTCGCTCGCGCCGACGCCAGGAGCTTCGTGCATTGCAGTATAATCACACAAGACCCTCGACTAGGTGCGTAATGCTATTCCTTTACTGCAATGTGCAATGCAAATCCGCGGTTTTCGACTTCACCGTCTCAGAGCCCGGCGCCAGGTGATTTTTGACACAATTCGTTGAAACCGCGTCTCGCTTAAGACGCAGTTGAAGCGAGTATTGCGATTTTATTAATCGATATTAACAAGAGGAAGTAGGCGCATATATTTCAAAACATTGTAAGCAAAGACGCAGTTACATTATTTTTTCACATTTCGTACTTGAGATATTGAATCGAACTATATCTTTTTTTTGCAACAACATGTTGCGAGAAAAGGCAGGGAAAAAGTTGCGTAAAGAAGAAATCACGATCTCTACACCTGTTTAAATAACAGCACTGACGGTAGAGCTTATTCTTATTCCCCGCTGCCATGAAGGGCGCACTTGATTGTATGGTTTGGTTTAAGGGTTTAACGTCCCTGAAGGACGCCGTAATGAAGGGCTCCGAAAATTTCAACCACCTGGGGTTCTTTAACGTGCACTGACATCGCACAGTACACGGGCCTCTAGAATTTCGCCTCCATCGAAATTCGGCCGCCGCGGCCGGGATCGAGCCCGCGTCTTTCGGGCCAGCAGCCGAGCGCCGTAAGCACTCAGCCACCTTCGCGGCTTGACTGGAGAAAGATGCTACAGCTGTAGGTGCATGCACGGACTCGATACGCTGGTCACACTGTGTGTGCAGGGGTGAAATTCGCATATTCGGTTGCTTCCGACACTTAATTCTCTAGCTCCCCTGAACAGATGGCTTTGTTGCGAAGCAAGCTGTTGGAGCTTGACACAACGACAACAAAATCAGACGGCCTGAAGCGTATTCAGAACACTGTCGCACGTAATTATTAGCTTGGAAAGGCGTCCCTTCTTCACAATAAAGTAGATACATTACCCCCGTTTTTTTTTTCCAGACTTTCATCGCGGCAGATACCGAATGTAGGAACCCTAAACAAATAAATCATTCGCTACTATGATTTTATACCTTGTACTCCTTCACTAATATGAATAAACGCGCGCAACATTCATGCGGACGCGGTCGCACAACATTATAAGAAAACAGTGCGTGGGATATTGCAACAACCGCATGATCTAGAGAGCTTGCTAGCCCTCCTAAAACTAAATGAACACGGGAAAAACTTAACTGAACACGCAGCAAACTAAGTAGTAATCGGCGTGTTGTTTTTCGAGTCTACTTAGTTCGCCACGGCACGAGCTATCGAGATATGTAGATAGAGCGCAGTGAGTGGCCATGGCCACGATTTGCCTACACATGAATGAACGCGCTTCTTCGAGTCTGGAATACACGTTTGAGGAACACAGGCGTAGGCCGCCTAAAAAATTTGCCTTTTCTATTACGTTGTTCATATATGCGTCGATATATACTCTCGTCCGAACGACTATGCGCTATTGGAGAGTTCGTAAATGCACAAAATCGGATTCTAATTTTGATCAGAGGAAACAAAGGCTGTAGCCCCTGTCTTAATTTAAACGGAAATAATCTAGAAAACTCTCTGGAAAATCAGCGCAAAAAGCGAAACCTGTGCACAGATCGGTGTGCTGACATATGATGCCTCGATCGCATGGCTTTGGTGAACGTTGGGAACAAGTAAAAAAACAGAAAAGCAAAAATCTAGAACACATCTGGATCTGGCACAAATCGTAGTTTATTTGCATAGTGGACAGCGTAGCGTAAGAACGCATCGGCCTTTCACTTTTCAAACGAAGAGCAGCCGTTTTAGCCCAACGCAGGGCCGCGGTTTCGTTTTCTGTACCGAACCAATATGGAGGACATAGTTCTTGGAGCGCCGAGAGATGGCGCTGCGCATTTCTCGGCGCTCCTGTAGAAACAACTGAACACCTCACACTAAAATGTGATGGTATCCATCCGGATGTCGATGCAGGCACAGTCGCTCTTTCTGAGGCTCTAGGGTTTAAAGATAACAACAGTCATGTAAATAAATCTGCAGTGGAAGATAGCAAAAAGCAATTGGAGGATTGGTGGCTGCAAAGCAGAGAGGTGACGTAAGGTTAGAAGTGTAGGAAACAGTAGTGAAAGAAGATAGCGAATCTTAATGAGAATTGACAACACAGTTGAACAAAAAAAAAGAAAAAAAAGCTGCCTATGGTGGCGATTGCCAACACCCCGTTTCAAAGGGCGCGCCCATCCATCCATCCATCCATCCATCCATCCATCCATCCATCCATCCATCCATCCATCCATCCATCCATCCATCCATCCATCCATCCATCCATCCATCCATCCATCCATCCATCCATCCATCCATCCATCCATCCATCCATCCATCCATCCATCCATCCATCCATCCGTCCGTCCGTCCGTCCGTCCGTCCGTCCGTCCGTCCGTCCGTCCGTCCGTCCGTCCGTCCGTCCGTCCGTCCGTCCGTCCGTCCATCCATCCATCCATCCATCCATCCATCCATCCATCCATCCATCCATCCATCCATCCATCCATCCATCCATCTATCCATAAGTTGCTTCTTAAACTGCACTAAGGCAACCTTCATCTTGGCTGTTCATAGTATTACAGAAAAATATCAGTGATACCAACATGGCTCATAACGATTTCTCCATCCATCCATCCATCCATCCATCCATCCATCCATCCATCCATCCATCCATCCATCCATCCATCCATCCATCCATCCATCCATCCATCCATCCATCCGTCCGTCCGTCCGTCCGTCCGTCCGTCCGTCCGTCCGTCCGTCCGTCCGTCCGTCCGTCCATCCATCCATCCATCCGTCCATCCATCCATCCATCCGTCCATCCGTCCGTCCGCCCGTCCATCCGTCCGTCCGCCCGTCCATTCGTCCGTCCGTCCGTCCGTCCATACATCCATCCATCCGTCCGTCCGTCCGTCCGTCCGTCCGTCCGTCCGTCCGTCCGTCCGTCCGTCCATCCATCCATCCATCCATCCATCCATCCATCCATCCATCCATCCATCCATCCATCCATCCATCCATTGTCTATTGCTTGCCCAACATTTCAGAAAATGTACCCCGTTGATAAATGCAGTGAAATGACGAATCTTTAAAGGACCTTGATAGTACTCTTACATGTTGACATTAATGACTTCCTCATTTTTATTAAAAAGCAATATCTCGTCACCTTAGTTAGTAAATTATAATAGTTGTTCGGAAAAATAATTTAACGTTCCGCTTTGCACTCTTGTACTGCTTTTTCGTAGATTCGTGTTATGTCCCAGTGTCAAAATATTTCGCGACTCCTGGATTTTTTTAAATCAGAGGTTACAGGCTGATTTGCTGTCTTCTAGCTGGAATTATTGCGGCATCAAGATTCGCGAAACTGTTTACATGCGGTTTTTGCCTATCCTATCCTCACATCTCTCACGAAATCCTTGTCAAAAGGTTCTCAAGGGCATTTTTACTATGAACAATACTTTATACCATAGGCAAACAAAGTGTTTAGGTAGGTTTGTCGTACCAAAGCGATTTTATGAGGGACGCCGTAGTGACGGGCTCCAGAAATTTCCACCACCCGGGGTTCTTTAACGTGCACTGACAAACCACAGCACACGGGCCACTAGAATTTCGCCTCCATCGAAATTTGACCGACGCACTGCAGCCGCCGACCTTCCACATGGCAATGCGTAAAACGCTTTGCCGTTTCCAGTGCGGTTACTGCTGTTTGGCGCACTGCACACAGTCATAGATGACGACTGCGTCCATGACTACCATTGCGAACACCAAACCTGACGTCAAAGGTGTTCACGGAAAATGTATGAAATGTAGCCGACTGCGCGGACTTACATTAGGCGTCGAGCTGACAAGGGTTCGCTCGGCACTGCGCCTTAAAGTCAGTTTTTCCGCGGGGTGTTGAACATTTGACGTCATGAAAATAATGTGAGTACCTCTGGGCGAATGGCGTTCGTTGGGGCGAGGGAAAACAGAAGCGCAACTCTTCTCCCTGTGGAAGCATATACAGGAACACTAGCGCCTCCCGCTCGTCTCGTTCGTAACTCTTCTCCCTGTTGAAGCATATACAGGAACTCTAGCGCCTCCCGCTCGTCTCGTTCGTTACTCTTCTAACTGTGGCAGCATATACAGGAACACTAGCGCCTCCCGCTCGTCTTGTTCGTACGCAATAGCCCGTTCGTTCGCCGCGGTAGGTATGCTCGCGTTCGTGGCATCGGGTTTGTTGAGAGGCCTCCTAGAGGCGTTCCTCTCTTAAAGGCGGAGCTTAACCGCCCTCCAATTTTTTTTTTTTTTACAGCAGTGTGGTGCGACATTAGACGGTCGTACTGGAAGATTTCATTGAACGCTATACCGTGATACCACCTCTAGTGGAAAACTCCTCTTTTGATTTTGGACTGTTTTCAGTGTCGGAAGACTCAGTTGGGCCGGCCATGGCCACGGGATTCTTGCGGTTGTTTCATCTACGATTCTGTGTGACGACTTCGACGCTGTGGTGGAACTCACTGCACTAACTTGCGCTAAGAAGAGTATGCTTATGCCCTGTTGCATAGTCCCTGTGACTAGAGGCGACACTGTGCTCTGGGCAGTGAACTATTCGGAAGAGCCCACCGTATTACCCCGGGGTATGAAACTCACCTATTTGGAGAAAACACTGTCGATTTCAGTCGCGGCGCTCAGTAACCGCGATTTTTAAGAGCCGGGACACCCCTGCGGAGTGCCGGTCCCAAGTTCAGGCTTTGGCTATTATTAAGTCTCTTGCCCCAAACGAACGTCGAATATTGGTGGAACTTCTTTCAAAGCATGTCACAGTGTTTTAGTTCTCCAGAGACAATTCAGTACCCTTTCCATGTTCTCGCATTGATCATGTGATCGACCCTGGTTTCGCATCTCCAATACGACAGAAGCTTTACCGCGTGTCAGCGACCGAACGTGAGCTAATGAACGAATAAGTTCCTGAGATGTTAAATCACGGAGTTATCCAGGAATATTCAAGGCCTTGGGCGGCTCCAGTTACCCTCGTGAAAAAGAAAGATAATACGTGGCGATTATGTGTGGACTATCATTGCCTAAATGCCATCACAAAAAAAGAGGTGCGTATCCGCTCCCACGCAAAGGCGATGGCATCGACTGTCTGCTCTCCGCCTGATATTTTGCCTTGTTTAATTTGAGGTAACAGTACTAGCAAATACTAATACACCGAAATGACATAGAAGAGATTGGATTTTTTGCACCCGGCGGAGTGTAGTAGTTTAACGTGATGCCTTTAGGATTATGCAATGCGCCTGCCGCATTTGAAAAATTTATGGACACTATTTTTCGTGGTCTGAAGTGACAGATTTGTTCATGTCATTCGGATAATGTGATTTTTGAGAAGACATTTAGCGAACATAAAAGCCGCTTCGCCATCATCCTCGACTGCGTCGAAGCAGTGGGCCTACTGTGCTTAACTTAAGAAATGTCACTTTGGCGAACCGGAAACAAATCTTCTCGATCGCTTGGTTGATAAGGACGGTGTTTGGCCGTATTATAAGAAGATTGTGGTTCTGCATCCCGCCATCTGAACTTTCTTCTCGTATTTGGCCGTATCCTGCACCATTTCTACTTTTCTGCTCTCATCAAGTTCACACTGACGCTAGCGGTGTCGGTTTTGGCGCTGTGCTCATCCAGAGCCACGGTTTGGATCAGCATGTGTTAGCTTGTGCTAGCTGGTCGTTAAGCAACGTGGAACGCGACTACAAGGTTACCGAAGAAGAGTGGCTCGCAGTAGTTTATGCTGTGTAAAACTTCCGTTCCTACCTCTGTGGCAACGCTTTTACCATTGTCACCGGCCGTCATTTGCTCTGTTGGCTAGTGGACCTCCGTGACCCATCCGGCCGGCTTGCCCGCTGGGCTTTGCGCTTACAAGAGTTGAACTTCAATGTCGTGTACAAAAGGGGTCGTCAACATGCCGACGCTGACTTTCTTTCATGCTCCTTGGGGGGGAGGGGAAATCCTACTATGCGGCGCGCTTGTGCCCGCCTCCCCCCTCGCCACCTGATTTGGGCCGGTGTAGATTCGGCTACTAGGCTTTGGTCCGGTGCAACGCCAGCGGTCGGAGGGGGACAGCCGGAGCCCACTCTCTAGGGGCATTCCGAGTCCCCAGAAAAGGGGATTCGCAACCGTTTCTCGTGTGCGGGGTTCAGGTTTAATGGTGCAACTGCGCAAGAAAACACGGACAACCGAAGCCGAAGTGGACAGGACGCGCAAGCTGACACCTGAATCTTATCAGATGAAAGATGACATCCACCACGTGCTGAAAGCTATCAATTCGCTGCCGTCACAACTTCACGTCCAGAAACCGCACATCACAATCGGCAAGTAGAGTGGAAGGACCTGCCCACCCGGTGGTGGTAACCTGCCCACCGTTTCAGGAGGCAGCCCCCTTTAATCGTCAGAAGCTGCTCGCGAAAAGCAACTTGGATCGGAACCCAACCCAAGAAACTCAAGTCTCACCGATGGCAACACCTGCCATAGCACCTACCTTGTGCCACTGCGTGCCAAGGAGTAGCCGCCTGCTTGCCACGGAGTATCAAGGTGTAGGTGATCTGGTTACCAGTGGCTACGCCTTGGAGGTGAACAGCTATGCCAGGTGTTGTCAGGTCCTCCTTTCACTTCTGCATGAAATGACATGCACACCAAAAAGAAACTTAACCTAGCAGATCAGCGCAGCACCGAAACGCATCATGCTAGTGCACACATCCGCATTCGGACTAATTGCCGAAATAGACTGTCATCTTTTTTTCTTTATAGTATACTTGAACAATTCTCGTGTACAACGCTCTCTATGCTTACCTAACATCTTGGAGTGGCATGGAAGGAGGCGTTCTTTATTTGTCTTTTTTCTCTCAGAGCCCCTGCACTGTTTCGCAATGTGGGAATATACTCATCAGATGACAGATTATTAACAAAGTTCATTTAAACGAATATTGACACACAGTCCCGACGGTCCGACATAGCGCAGTTGCCCCATTTGAATTTAGCCAAGCCTGCTGCTGTACTAGAGTTATTACACTTTCTGCCTTCAGCCCATGCATTCCAGTCGGCATCGAATCAGTGCGGCCATGTTCCAACTCTTTTGTCACGTGACAACGCCTTCGTGTCTGCAAAACTGCTCTCGTGCTGGTTGCGTAGCTGTAAGCAGCATGTGAACAACAATGCTTTGTGTTTGGAATATTTCAGAGGGTATGTAGCGGCTACTAAAGGCTCCTATCCACTCTTATGTTGTCGGATGATATTTTCCTGGCGCTGTATGAATACCAACGCAAATTTTTCAGTAATTTTCACGTTGAACGGTCTGCGCTCAGCGCTAGCTGTGGTTCAGTCAAGCGCGCAAGCATGAACAGCATTAAAGCAGTCAAAGCATCCGACATGTTTGGTGTACGGCACAGCTGCGGTGATAAAGAAAATCGCTTCGCCTACCTGGGCACTGGATCCAGCTTAGTGCTTACACTGCGGGTACTAATTGTAGCGTCCTGATGGTTCCGATAGCTGAAATACGGCGGCAATCTGTATGCATATTTTATTTTGCGTTTGCGAAGAAAGGCGGATATACATAGGACAAGCCCGTAATGTGGCCGTTTATTCACACCGGAGATTTGAACTTCATGCTGATCAGCAGCGCATGTGCACGTCTGCTATTTATTCACTCTTGAAAAGAAAATGCACCGAGCAGTCATATGTATCAAGTAGTACTGGAAGAATCACGAATAAGGATGCGAAACGTCGGCGTTAGGACTCGCGAAACCGCTACGTTGAGGCGTTTTCCTTGTGTATAAGTTTTCGGCACGGCTTGAGGTTCGAACGCTGAGGCGCTAGGTCCAGGAACAGAATGAACGAAATTTAACGTTCTTCGAATAAGTTTGAGACACTGACAGACGCTTTGAGCTTACCCACTTGTTCAATAATTTCCTTTAAAAAACGCGCGAATAAAAACGTTGCTCAGTTTATGTGCTGTCATTTTTCTCTCTCTTGAGAATGGCAGTCTAGGCAGTCTCGGAAAGTACCTTTTGGATTAACCTCACCTTTCTCAGGATAGTGCTTTCAGTTACGCAAGGAAAGAAGTCGTCCGCTGCAGTATTTTAAGAATGAAGGCGCAGCATTGGCACGTTCGCTGTCATAAACAGATGGGAACGTAGCCCATGGAAAACGGTACACTGAGATCCTAAAAGTACAGAGCAAAAACGGCAAAAGCTCCCGCTCAAATGCTGCGGTGATTATCCACTTCATACGGCCAGAAATCGTGTTCTTAGATATTTTGGGCAAATAAAGGCACTGCAAAATTGTTTTTAACATGCGTACAGATGCCTCTTTCCTGCACGATATTTTTGTTTATGTTGCGCTATATTATATGTAACTCTAAAAGTACAGACATTTTGACACAGCGTAAATTCAACGGGAATGAACAGCATGATCGCCGACCTGTTTTATCTATTGACAGGGCATTGACATAGCCACTGCGGTCGCTTATTACCAGCTTTAGGCTTTTAAAATAATGCTATTATTCGTGCCGTTAGCCTGCTGTAAAAATATTCGGGAATTTTTTCATTCGATATGAACGCTTTGTAGAATGGCACACATCATCTGAAACTACTCAATGACGTCGCGTGGCTACCAAGGTCGTCACATGTTTCCAGGGCTTCCGTAGATTTCTATCGTAAATATGCATATTGAAAATAACTTTTCTCCACACATACTAATTGACCCCGCGTTCTTAGGCGGATCGTGGTTCGACTCCAGTCGCTGTGTGCGCATCCAACGACGAAACAGCGTCGGTGCATTTTCTCCGCACACTGAACAATCGAGAGGCGCGATGGGCTCGACCACCTAAACGCATCCTTTCAACAATCTGTTTGTGAACACCAGTCAGCGAGCCACCTTTTTTTTTCTTTTAGGCCTCCCCATCGTTTCGCGACCAGAGGGGCGGGAGTCGGTTTTGTTCGAAACACGCAGCGAAGCGCGGACCCGGCAACCGCCTGTTTGCTTTTCTCCGTGTGTGTTTATGCGTTCTGTGTGTTTGTGTCTTTTCTCCGCTCCTAAGCTCATGTCGTTCATTGGAGTCAAGGCGTAGGCAAGATGCACGAAGGATAAGCGATGTGTGTGGGGAGCGGTCGAGTGGGCGAGCGAGGGAATGGCTCTTCTACACAAGTAACTAAAACCTTGTTTTTGGGGCCTTGCATGAAAAAAAAATTGAGAAAGGAGCGCGCATGCAGAGGGCTATCTCGTGACGTGATCACGGCAGGGGGCGAACCAACTCTCTCAGTTTTACTATTTTATACTTTTTATGACTGCGGTTCAGGGCTGGCGCCGTACGCTCCCACCGCGCTTTTTTTTTTGTTCCTTCATGCGGGTTTGTAGGCATGTGCCAAAACAGAAGGCGCTGCGGAAAGCGTTGCGCAGACGACGCGACTCCCAGTCCACGCCAAACCTTCTCCCGTCAGTCAGAACGATGCACCAATGGAAATATAGTTAGCGAAAGTAACCCGTATGACGTCAAAACGGCCAGAGTAGTGGGCGGAGACATTTGCTTGTGGAAGGAAAGAACGAGCAGGCTTTGATTTGAATTTTTGCAGCTTTTTGGGGCGCGCATTTCTGTAGTATTTTCCAGAGGTTATCTTCGATGCCTAGTCTATGCAGTGGGCTTGTTTTTCAAAAATGCCCGGACACTGGGCAGGTACCCTTTAAAGCAGCACCGCATGTGTGAACCCCAAACCCGTTCGCCATGTGTGAACGTGCGCCTTTCAAGCCCACGTTCGCTATCTCTCCATAATCTCGACTCCCCTGATTACTCTCTGCTGAGCTGGCAAATTTCTGTACCACATTCTGCACATCAAGGGCTTAATCTTCTTAAGCAGCCATCCTGTCTCGACGTTTCGAAGTTCCTGCTCACCATCCTAACGCCCTTCCCACACCACGCCATCTTCTTCCTCGCCGGGGTTCCTCCTGTGAGCGAAGGCCTTATTCAAACCCCGGCAGTCATGAACGCTTTGCCCAGACGAAGGCCTCGTGTAAGAGACGCTGGCTAATCAGCTGAGGCTTCCCCTCCCTTGGTCACTGCGGATACTTTAAAGGTAATATTTTTGCGTGGTACATATGTACGGAGTGCCTGACAGAATACCGTGATATTTGCAGATAAGTCGCTCGAGTTACTTGCTTTCGGCAGATTACCGTTACCGGCCTCACACGCCACAAAACAGTTCAGGTCTGTTAAACAGTATCAAGATCCACGCACCTTATTTGCTCTGAACCACATACATCCTACACTTTCATTCTTTACCCGGCCTACGTGGTTTTCATTTGTACTCGTAGTATCTCTTTTCCTCCTGGTCATCGTCGTCACACACTTCGATGCTGATTATACAAAACTAGCAAGCTAATCAAGTGACACAAAATAACTTATGCTTTTGTACCTGGGTGCCTAATAATTATTATAGATTACCGCTCCGCACATAAAGCATACATTTATTATATCATGTTAAAAAAATACAAACCTCTTTGCCACTGCAGCCGAAGCTGTTCTGCTCCTCCTCAGGCGCAAAACAGCAGTTGCGCCGCTGGCCAGTGCATGGCGCCAGAGCTGGAAGGGCACGCCCCGCTGCTGGCGGGTATATTCTGTCTGTTATGAGCTGTTTTATGCTGGAATTTTTCACACAAGTAGCGTTTGAGGATTCTAAATGCATTGTTATCATTAATTACCTGGAACGTTTCCTCGGCAACAATGGATTACAAGTAACTGTTACAGATTTCAAAATAGTTTTTAAAGAAACTGAGAACAGCACTAATCCATCTCTTATCAAACGCCGGTAAATTCCACTTCATTCTGATATGTGAATTCATGAGAGTACTGAGAAGCAACTGGGCTGTCGCCTCTATGGCAGTCTGCTGCTGTTTAACAGTTTTCTTCCGATTGCTCGGACCCGTAAAATGAAAATCTGATTTTTTGCATGTGAATGAACCCCGGGAACCAGAAGTTACGTTTGAGAGATTCTCTACTGTATGATTTCAGGGGCCTATATTGGAATCCGGCGTGCTAATAAAACGTGGTTTCGCTGTGCCTAGCCATTACCACTTGCTTGTTTTGGAACAAAATGTATCATCGACGTTCACGGTGCTTACGTAGTTCGTTGAATTTATGCATGATACTATGAAGAAAGTACTTCTCGTAGTCTCGGTAACTGTGAACGGTATACTCAATGTATAAAACAAAAAATAATTTTCAATTAGTTTAAAATTACAATCTAGTAAAGACTCTTTGTATACAACTGCCAGGAATTCGCAAACGCGTCTTGCTACAAGGGCTCTTCCTCTACGCTGCCTATCTTGTATTTGAGACAGTATGCCTATACCACTGTCGACCACGTTCATATAAACAGAATAACGGTGCCGCATTCAGTTTCTAGCCCGAGTGGCAAAGCTGTCAAAGTCTTCAGTTCATTGCGGAATTGCAGTATCCCCCTATCGCAGGTCGCATGTGTGGGAGATGGAAAAACAAACTTTTTCCTGGGATACTGTGCGCCCGCAAAAACACAATGCGGTCGGAAACAATACCCTGCTCTCCATCAAGATGTGGATCGTAACACAGCCTTTGTTGAAAATATCAATGGCCTTCCGAAGCATGACTTCCAATGTGGCTGAAAACGATAAAGAGAATCCCTAGAATATGTCCTCATATATCTGTGGCCAAGTGTGACAATAAAGAGGAACCGCTTCAGCGCGCACTGTGCCATTGTCTTAGTTTATCGTCTTCCCTAGAAACTTGTCACTTTATCACGCGCCGGCTATATGTGGCGGAAAACGCTTTGTAAGTGGCCTATCTTGATTGAGAACACGCCGTGGCGTTTATCTCTTCATACTTCAGTGCAGGAACGCC
Source organism: Amblyomma mixtum (assembly GCF_055824585.1). Taxonomy (NCBI): domain Eukaryota; kingdom Metazoa; phylum Arthropoda; class Arachnida; order Ixodida; family Ixodidae; genus Amblyomma; species Amblyomma mixtum. The sequence goes on from NC_143018.1 coordinate 101,476,792, forward strand.
CAGTGATTGTTTTTCCTTATCAACGTAGACGTACTGAGCACAAGTGTATAATCTGTTTCATGGAACGCACGCAGCAGAGAGGTGAACAAAGAAACAGCCCGCGTGATGACGTTGATTCTCATTGCACAGGGTCAGTGGTGGCGGACTTTTTCCAGCGGCGTCTCGTCACAGGAAAAGGTCCAGCTATCTTTCCATTATTCGGTCTGGAACCAACCACTGCTATTTTTCCTTATCAGTGCAAAGGTGCTGAAGAAGGATGGATAGCTGGGCGAGTTTGTTATAATACATCGTGGGAGGGAGAGTGCGAACAAGACTGCAGACGAAGCAAGAGGACACAAAACACAGCGCTCGTCTTTGTGTCCTCTTGCTTCGTCTGACGTCTTGTTCGCGCTGTTCCCTCCCACGATGCAAAATTGCTGAGCAAGGGTGATAGTGCAGTTTCATGTAAAACACAGCACAGAGATAAAAATTGCCTACGATTACGTTACTTCCTAATATCAAATTTCAGCGCAGCTCATAAGCTGTTGCAGCTTTTCGGTCGACTGATGCAAAGAATCCGAGCAAGACTTGTATGTACACACGCCGTCAAAGGTAAATAGAAGGCGACTTTTTCAAAAAAAATTAATTTCTTTAAATCTCAAGCCTAATGGTACATGTCTGTCTGTGCACAGTGCAACTCACAAAATCACAAATAGGCTACACATATGTATTCAAGGATGCAATAATTGGGGGAGGGGCGGGGGCAATGATTAAATTTTTGGTTAGAAAAACTCAGGCGGAGTAAAGATCCACACAGGTTCTTTCGTCTTCCTTATTGCACCAGCGGTGCCCCGCCAGAGACGGGTTGGTTTCAACTCGAAGACTGAAGCTCTTCGCACCAGCGGTGCCCCGTCAGAGACGGTCTCTCGATGAATAGAGCCGCAGGGATGAAAAAGGCAATGACTGGAGATTTATATACAAATATGTACAATAGATACAAGTTAAGACACTTGAGACAAATTAACGGCACAAGGACAAACAACAAAAAGGCGGATCTGGCTAATACCAGGGGAGGCCCCTTACTCGGCAGAGCCGAAGATGCGTTGCATCTGACCTTAGCGCAGAACCCCGCTTCCAGCTCCGGGGCCCGGTTTTAAAGCCCTAAAGGCCCAGCCCACATTCGGTAACTTCCAATCATGTTGCGGCCTTAACATCATTGGTTCATCCAGGGCATGGCCAGCCCTCCAGCTTCCGTAGGACAAAACGCCCTTTCCACAAACCCAAACGCACGGTCGTGTCAAATGAAAGTAAACACAAATATGCATTCGTGCGCGGTACGCGTGTCGGGTGGACACCCGTACTTCCCGGCGCGTTCGCGAGCGGCCGCGTTCCAAGAAAGGAGACGCTCCGCTTTGAGTGCCCCCAGCCGCGTTCCGATGACCCCCGCGAACGCTACCGATACCTTACACGCCCTTCCCAAGATTCTACAAAGGGCTCAAATGGCACTTTTAGAATTACAAACAAAAGGGATCGGTGTCTGACACGAAACTACCCTTCGGGTGACATAACATAAACAAAACGTACACATTCAAATGCGCGTTTCACACCTGTAAAACCAGCACATTCACCGAAGTCCAAACTGTCGCGCTGCGACCAGTTGCACCAACAAAACCAAAAACAACACTGTACACGGGCACCAACACAACATTACTCAAAATGCACACTTAAATACACACAGTGGCATGCCTGCCGTGCGCTGTACCACAGCGTCCAAGTTGGTGCGTTGCACTGAGTTCACCACCTCCAAGTGGACACCCTCGTCCTGCTCGCGAACGAGCACACGCACACACACAGACACTCGCAACTTGAGCGTTCAGTAGCACTCGCACGACGTCCGTAAGTGGCCACGTGAGCCTCCTTAGTCGCACCGAGCGTCCTTGTGTTCGTTCGAGCCACAACGCGTCTCAACACAATTAACGCCTAACTGCCACTCGGCTCATTAGGCTGGTGCCACAGCGGGGCAAGAACTCAACAGCTGGTGCCCCCCAGGATCAAACACGTCCCGGTTCTCGATGGGTCTAAACCCCTGACCACACAACGCACCTAAGGGCACGCTCTTTCCGGCGCGCCGGTACGAACCGCGTGCTGCACAAGGAGCATAGCCCCTGGGCCGTCCAAATATATCAGTACGGTCAGTCTTGCTACATTTGATGTTGCGACCTGTAGCACGGTGCGTACTGTTCCTGCAAGGGCAAACATTTAAATTGCCGCTCCCTACTTTATAGGAGCTTGCCGGCTCCGTAGCATTGTTTAACTCTGGGGATGCATGAGCCCCCTCACAGTCATTCGGCCTGAATTTGTCTTGTGGCAAGCCGCCACACATTTCCCTGTCATCAGATGACCTGATCGGACGCACATCGGGTGCGTTCGACAACTGGACGGCGCTGCGTTCCATCCCGATACTTTTTCCACCAGAGATTCCAGTTTCGCGGAAAGCTGGCTCTCTTTTTACTTCTTCCTGGCTATTTTTCGTTCGCTCTTTTGACGTGTCGGAGGTCACAACCTCCGTCACCGAGCCTGCAGGAATTTGACCGTTGTCCTGTTGGTTATCGGACACCTTGGTCTCAATTGGGCCTGGATCATGAGAATTGGGCTGCTCCTGTTCTTTGCTAGCCGCCCGCGGTGGCGGAAAAGCTTTGATATTTCCGCGCCTTTCAGGAATCCTGTTTTCATTTCCTGAGCCTTTTGCGGCCTTTCCTAACAAAGATGCGTTCCCGCATACCGGCTGATTGCTTTCAGCGTCCTGACTGCTGTTTCCCTGATCTGTGCATGACAAGCATAATTCTTTGTCTTCCAGCACAAGCGGCCTCGCCTCTCGGGACTCGGAGTAGTTGTCCCTCGCTAGTCCACTAGCTTTCCTCGACTCCTTGAGCTCAGCGAGCTCCAGCGCTAGCTGCTGGCGCTTTGCTTCTAATTCCTCCAAGACGCACTTAACATCCTGGGGTTTCTCCTCGCACAGCGGCGCCTTTCCTCCATTCACTTTCGCAAGTTCGGCCTGAAAGTACGCTAAGCGCGCCTTCGCTAATTGCACTTGGTACCTCATATCGAGTGAGGGCCGGCATGGATAGCCCTCCATACCGCCGTCTGTACCCCTCAAAGGTCCTACCGGCTCGAACACATGCACAGGGACGCTAACAATGCGACGAAGGAAACTCACAGTTTCGATGCGCCGATCCGCGTTGCGTCGGAGTCCACCTCCACTTTCACCGCACGCTGCGATGAGCTATCGGACGCCGCTGGTTCTGTGCCCGCTGCTGTCGCCTTGCTGCGACCCGCCGGTGACTGTCGAGTTCTCGACGCGCTGCCTCCTTGACCGGACGCAGTCCCGCGTCGCTGGACACCTGCCGTGGTCCTTGCGTCCTTGCCGCCGTGTCTCCGCAGGTCCGTTCACGAACGCTGACCTGTCGCCTTGTCACCTTTCTCCCTGCCTGGTCTTCTTCCTGCGCCGTCTTCCGATGGCCGCAGGATCCTGTCGACTGCGCCAGTAAAGATCCACACAGGTTCTTTCGTCTTCCTTATTGCACCAGCGGTGCCCCGCCAGAGACGGGTTGGTTTCAACTCGAAGACTGAAGCTCTTCGCACCAGCGGTGCCCCGTCAGAGACGGTCTCTCGATGAATAGAGCCGCAGGGATGAAAAAGGCAATGACTGGAGATTTATATACAAATATGTACAATAGATACAAGTTAAGACACTTGAGACAAATTAACGGCACAAGGACAAACAACAAAAATAGTGGATCTGGCTAATACTAGGGGAGGCCCCTACTCGGCGTTGCCGAAGATGCGTTGCATCTGACCTTAGCGCAGAACCCCGCTTCCAGCTCCGGGGCCCGGTTTTAAAGCCCTAAAGGCCCAGCCCACATTCGGTAACTTCCAATCATGTTGCGGCCTTAACATCATTGGTTCATCCAGGGCATGGCCAGCCCTCCAGCTTCCGTAGGACAAAACGCCCTTTCCACAAACCCAAACGCACGGTCGTGTCAAATGAAAGTAAACACAAATATGCATTCGTGCGCGGTACGCGTGTCGGGTGGACACCCGTACTTCCCGGCGCGTTCGCGAGCGGCCGCGTTCCAAGAAAGGAGACGCTCCGCTTTGAGTGCCCCCAGCCGCGTTCCGATGACCCCCGCGAACGCTACCGATACCTTACAGGCGGGTACGTTGTTGGAATAAAGTGCGGTGAGGCGAAAGCGTTAAGTGCGGTGCTGCTGGTTGTGTAGAACGCAATCGCCCGTTCGGCTCTACGCCTTGATCGTCGGTAAATGTTTTTTTTGAGTAAAGGAAATGCATCTCTCTCGCATATCTCGGCGGACACCTGAACCTCGGCGTAAGGGAAAGGGAGGAAAATGGGCGTGAACTTAGACACAGTATGCACTAAACACGCCTTTGCTCATTGGAAACCATCGAGTTGCGCAGTTCAAGCCGCGTTATAACGTGCTTGCTAGTCATGAGTGGGGAAATCAGCGGGCTGTGTTGTTAATTAAGAAAAGCCTCGGTGTCGAGGAACAAGCAGCATTGTGCTGCACGAGGGGAAGGTTTCTGCTCCGTGATCTGTTGTGTGGGGAGGAATATTTGAGAATTATTTGTGTGTATGCTGTTACAAAACCGTGTGAACGTCCTTTGTTTTTCCAGGAACTCTGTGCGTGCATCGAATGCAAGAGACTTGTCATTATTTGGGGGGATTTTAATTGTGTTATCAGTGAAGTTCACCGCGGTCCCGTTCCTGTTATTCGACAGGCATACAATGCGGCTCTTCATCTCCCTCACCGGACCCGCAAGTATAAACTACCATCCTTAGGGGTCTACAACACTGTGACAGTGCTTTCGGAAGCTCATCTCACTTATCAGTACGAGCGTCTCACCCACACCTCCACGGGACGTCCCATACTCGACAAGTTTGGAATACGCTTCGAAACTAACGTCGACGACAAGGCCCGGCTTCCGCACCATATCTACAGTAACCTTATCGATACCGCTTTTCCTAAAAACATGCACCCATAGTGTTCTTACGGTGCATAGTTGCTAGGCGAAGACGACGTTGTTTTGGAACGTTCGGCAGTGGACGATGACGAGGACGTGGCAGTTTGTGCTTGAATGATTTAGCTGGGTGTGCCTTCTGACTGTGGCCGGTCCCGTCTGCCGCTGGGCTAAACCCCCCGTAATATTTGGTGGAGGTCGTGCTGGGTATCACACCGGGACCCTGCCCTGGACCTCCGCAGCGGTCGTCAGCTTCGAGCCATCACTATGCCATCCAACGCACCTCCGGCCGCAGCATCACCACCAGCGCCGACCGTTGTCGTGGCGCAGCCTCGCGACCCGGGCACCTTTTGTGGCACCGATGACGTCGATGTCGAGGATTGGCTCGCCATGTATGAGCGAGTCAGCAAGCACAACCGCTGGGACGTGACGCTCATGCTTGCTAACGTTATTTTCTACCTGGCGGGCACGTCGCGCGTCTGGTTTGAGACGCATGAGGAAGACCTCACCTCTTGGGACAACTGCAAAGATAAGCTCCGAGACTTATTTGGCAAACCAATTGGACGCAAGCTGGATGCCAAAAAAGACCTTGCTTCTCGAGCACAGTCGTCTACGGAGTCATACCTCTCATACATCCAGGACGTCCTCGCTGTGTGCCGAAAAGTCGACAGCGCCATGCCAGAGACCGACAAGGTGGGCCACATCCTGAAGGGGATTGCTGATGATGCATTCAACCTTCTTCTTTGTAAATATTGTGCAGCGGTTGACTCCGTCCTCCAGGTATGCCGGCAATTCGAGCAGGCAAAACATCGCCGTATTGCTTCTCGTTTTGATCGCCTTCCGAACACCGCGGCGACATCCTCCTGCGAAGACCTGCCAGCACTGCGACAACCGTCCCATCCTGCCAATTTAACTAGAATTGTCCGCAGAGAACTGGAAGCTATGACTCCAGTCACCTTCGCCCCTCAACCGGCCGACTCTACGATTGCGCTGATCCAGGCCGTTGTTCACCAGGAGTTTGCGAACGTGGGCTTGAATTCTGGCCTGCTGTCTGCGCCGCACTGTTTGCCAAACACCGCTCCACTGGTTGCTGCTGCTTCACCGACTCCGACCGTACTACCACGTTACCGCTACCGGAATCCTGCGGATTGGCGCACCCCGGACGACTGCCCTATCTTCTTCACCTGTTCGCGTGTCGGCCACATTTCCCGTCACAGCCGCAGCCGTTGGTTTTCACCACCTCCCCTTCGTTCCACTTACGATCGTTGTGCAGACTACGGACCTAGTTCCAATTATGATCGCCGTGCCGGCTTCGAACCACGCCAGACGTCTTCCCGTGCTGAGTCTCCACACGCTTTCGACACTTCGACCCCGCGAAGGTCCAGCCGCTCGCCTTCCCCTCAGATCCGCCGCTCTCGTCCTCCGCAATTTCGACGCCCGTCCACTCCTCCCTTACCTGGCTCTCACTCGGGAAACTAACCAATGCAGCTCCCGGAGGTGATGCTGCATTGATGACCCGGCCCGAAAATCCTCTCCTGACCCTCGCTCCTCGCCACAACGTTCTCGATATCTGCGCGGACGGTGCACCAGTTACCGTTCTTATTGACACTGGCGCCCAAATTTCTGTCCTGATCTCCTCGTTTTGCCGTCGTCTGAAGAAGGTTGTGACACCTGCCGTTTCCTCAGCCGTCCGCGTCGCCGACGGAAGTGCTGCTGCCGTTGTTGGACTGTGCACTGCACGTGTTTCCATTGCTGGTCGTACAACCCCTGTCGCGTTCACTGTCCTCGACCATTTCCCCTACGATGTGATCCTCGGCATCGACTTTTTAACGACGCACGCGGCTCTAATTGATTGCGCCACTGGCCTTCTTCGTCTGGACTTGCCGCTCTGCTCCGAAAGCGCCGATACCAAGCCGCCTCGCTTACGTGCCGCTGAATTTACTCGCTTGCCGCGTGACGCTGCAGTCTATGTCCCTATGTCCCCGTTTCCTGCCGTTCCTGATGGTGTCTACGTCACGTACCCAATCAAGGACGTTGTCCTCCAGCGTAACGTCATCCTTCCACACACAGTCCTGACCGTCACCGACAACCGCACCTACCTTCCGATTCTGAACTTCAGTCTCTCTCCCCAAGTTTTACCCTGTGGCATCGCACTCGCTGAACTGGTTCCATTGGCCGAATGTACAGTTTCTGCTCTAACAGCTCAGCCTAACGCTGGTCTCCATGCCCTTCCCCGGTCGGCCGCTACACGCCCGGACCCTACTTTTGCAATGATCGCGGCGGATTTGCCACCTGACCACGCTAACGCCCTCTGCGCCCTTTTAGCTTCCTACAGTGATGTCTTCGATTTCGGGAATCGTCCTCTTGGCCAAACTTCTGTCGTGACCCATCGCATCAATAAGGGCGATGCCAGCCATATACACAGAAGGCCCTATCGTGTCTCTCTTCCTGAACGCCATGTCATCCAAACAGAGGTGGACAAGATGCTGGCGAACAACATTATCGAGCCTTCTAGCAGCCCTCGGGCATTCCCTGTGGTGTTGGTCAAAAAGAAAGATGGCAGCTTGCGCTTCTGTGTCGACTATCGTCATCTTAATCAAGTAAAGAAGAAAGACGTCTATCCTCTTCCGAGAATTGATGACGCCCTCGACTTTCTACATGGTGCCAGCTACTTTTCTTCTATTGATCTCCGTTCAGGCTACTGGCAAATCGCTGTTGACGAACGGGATCGTGAGAAGACTGCCTTTATAACCCCCGATGGCCTGTACCAATTCAAAGTTATGCCTTTAGGCCTCTGCAACGCTCCTGCCACCTTCCAGTGCATGATAGAATCGCTTCTGCGTGGCTTCAAATGGACAACGTGCTTGTGCTACCCAGATGACGTTGTCGTTTTCTCCTCAACGTTCGAAAGCCACATACGCCGTCTTGCTACTATCCTTGCGGTCTTCCGACGCGCTGGTCTCCAACTAAACTCCAAGAAGTGCATCTTTGGCCAGCGCCAAATTAAGGTCCTCGGCCACTTGGTTGATGCGTCTGGTGTAAAACCCGATCCTGACAAAGTTCGGGCCGTTCGTGAGTTCCACACTCCCCGTTCCTCGAGCGATGTGCGCAGTTTCCTCGGGCTTTGCTCGTAATTTCGCTGGTTTATCCTGAACTTCGCCGAAACGGCCCGTCCCCTTACCCCCCTCCTGAAGAAGGATGTCCCTTTCTCCTGGGGCCTTGACCAAGTTTGCTCCTTAACGGCACTTGTTGCGGCCCTCGCTGCTCCACCTGTGCTGGCCCATTTCGACCCATCTGTGCCTACGAAACTTCGCACAGACGCCAGTGGCCATGGTATTGGCGCCATTCTTTGCGCAGCGCCAACACGAGCACTTTCGTGTGATTGCTTACGCAAGCCGCCTGCTCTCTCCTTCCGAACGTAACTACTCCATTACGGAGCAGGAGTGCCTTACTCTTGTTTGGGCGCTAACAAAATTCCGCCCTTATTTGTTTGGAAGGCCCTTCTGCGTAGTTACGAATCACCATGCTTTGTGTTGGCTGTCCTCCCTTAAAGACCCTACAGGCCGTCTGGGTCGCTGGGCCTTGCGTTTGCAAGAATACACATTTAGTGTTTTCTACAAGTGCGGCCAACTGCACCAAGACGCTGACTGTCTCTCCCGCCATCCTGTCAATCCCCCTGATTCCCACACCAGTGATACCGACGACTGCGTACTGTCCGTACGGTTCAGGCAGGGCACTTTTTTCTTATTTCTTTTTTTTAAAGCCCAAACTAATATCTGTCCGTATCAGACTTTCTAAACATTGGTGACGAGCAGCGCCCTGATCCATCTCTGCGCCTCATAGTCGACCGCCTCCGCAGCGGCCCTTCCGATCCTGCTCTACGAATGTTCGTGCTGCATCACGATACTTTGTACCATCGCAATATGCTCCCAGATGGCGCCGACCTCTTGCTCGTCGTCCCGACCCATCTACGCTCCACAGAACTTGCCCAACTTCATGACGCTCCTACTGCAGGGCACCTAGGCGTGTCACGCACGTACGACAGCGTGCGCAGGCCGTTCTTATGACCTGGCCTTTACCGCTCTGTCCGCGGTTATGTTGCTGCTTGTGATCAATGCCAGTGTCGGAAAACGCTCCCACTTCCACCCAGTGGCCAGCTTCAGCCCATCGACATCCCGACTGACCCATGTTTCCGTGTTGGTCTCGACCTGCTTGGTCCTTTCCCCCCATCAACATCCGGGAACAAGTAGATTGCCGTTGCGACCGATTACACTACCCGGTACGCTATCACGCGCGCTATCCCCACCAGCTGTGCTTCCGATGTCGCCGACTTTCTTCTCCATGACGTCGTCCTACTTCATGGCGCTCCTCGTCAACTGCTTACGGATCGCGCCCCTGCTTTCTTTCTAAAGTAGTCAACGACCTTCTGCGCTCCTGCTACTACTCGCCACAAGTTCACCACGGCCTACCATCCTCAGACCAACGGCCTTACTGAGCGTCTTAACCGCACCCTCACGGACATGCTGTCTATGTATGTCTCAGACCACCATCGTGACTGGGACGTCAGTTTACCTTTCGTGACGTTCGCCTACAATTCCACACGCCATGATACCACCGGCTACTCCCCCTTCTACCTGCTCGTTGGCCGTGACCGTTGCTACCCTTCGACAGCCTACTGCCTCACGACCCTTGTACCAGCAGTTACGCTCGTGACACCATTGCCCGAGCTGACGCCGCCCGCCAAATCGCTCGAGATCGCCTCAACGCTTCACAACTCGTTCAAAAACGACGGTACGACCTTAATCACCGTGACGCCCATTACCCTCCCGACTCCCTCGTACTCCTCTGGCTCCCTGCGCGTCGTGTGGGCCTGTGTGAGAAGTTGCTCCCACGTTACGTGGGTCCTTACCGCGTCTTGCGGCAACTGAGCAATGTGACCTACGAGATCGCGCCCCTGCAACCCCACACTCCTCGTGCGGCCCCCTCCACACAGCTCGCACACGTCGCCCGTCTTAAGCCCTACTATCTAAACCCACCACCTTAGGACGCCCAGGGATTGTGCTTCCTTCCGCCAGGCGGAGGGTGGGGGGGGGGGGTAGCGTTACGGTGCATAGTTGCTAGGCGAAGACGACGTTATTTGGGGAAGTTCGGCAGTGGACGACGACGAGGACGTGGCAGTTTGTGCTGGAGTGATTTAGCTCGGTGTGCCTTCTGACTGTGGCCTGTACCGTCTGGCGCTGGGCTAAACCCTCCGTAATAGTATCATGTCGCTCGGCAAGTCTCTCCACAAAAAGTATTTAACAGATCGGACAGCGGTCTGTGTCGACGCCGCCGAATTCCCCGACCCAGAAGCTTTTTCGCTCGCGGTTGTAAAGTAATGTGGATGGCCGCTGGTTGCGTGCCCCATTCCCGTCTGTTCGCCTGAAGAGGTTTAGGAGGCGACCTTAGCCTTGGCTTTGGTCTCCACCTCGGCAGGAACCATTTTTAGCGACTCTAAATCTGCGATTCTGAATTTCGCTAAAGGCCGGGCCTCCACTGCCAGCCTATCTCTCTTGCATTCCACCAGCCTCCAACTCCGCCCGATGCAATTCATCTGGGTCCCTGCGCACTCATCCCATCCAGGCAACGAGGCGGCCCACAATTATGCCCGAGGATTCGTCGACCAGGATGTGGTGCCGCCCGTACTGCGAACGGCGAAAGCTCGTATGGTTACATTTCATGACATAACCATGGACTACCGCTTAGGCAGACTTCTATATCCCCCTCACATAGTTCTGTCACCAAACCCCAAGAGGTTGCGTGGAGACAACTCCAAACGAACACATTCCCCATCCCCGCGATATATGCCAGCATATACCCTGGGGTCTACTGCCCTTCACTCTATCCCACATACTGTGGGCTTGGCCTCGGACTCCTGAAGGTTTGCAGCTCTCGAATCCAGACCAGTGGGAGGCCGTATTGCTCAGTTTCGACTCGGACACACAGATCCGGGTTGTAACAAAAACCCTAGAAGTCGCCGAACGCCACGGGCTCATGGCCACTTGTTGGGGCTATAGCCCTACACCGACAGCCACAATTGTCGGCGTAAATAAAGTTTACCCTCCTCCTCCTCTCATTGCAGATCACCGATTAGGCTCAGCGGTTACCGAAAGTAAGTGCTGTTTTCTTTAAAGAAAACATTGAAAAGTATTCACTTCAAGCCGTAGCCCAGTATTCAAAGGGAGGAATGAGGCGTCATTATACACATTTTGAAGGGCGTAGTCATGCTGGGCTAGATATAGCTTTTGTTTCCCTTGAGCTAGCGGCAATCTGCGTTGACTACATCGTCGAACCGGTTACGTTTAGCGATCACTGTTGCGTCATATTCCCGATCTGAAAGAACGTGACACCTCAAGCGAAATTCAGCTGGGACTTGTGGAAGCTCAATGCAAAATTATTAAAGGATGATACGTTTCTTTTAGAAACGAAGAACGTTTTAGGAAAAGTTTGGTTGAATTATGGAAAAAGCTGGGCAGAAAAGTGGGAGGAATTTATAGTTGATGACAAAATGAGGGTTATCGAAAGGTCCAATGAAATCAAGCACGCCGAAAAAGCTCAACAGAAGAACCTGAAACATACGTTGAAAGAATTGATTATAGAGCAAAAAAAAAAAACAGCTCCGGGACTATACACTGATCTTATCAGCGAGGTTAAAACGAAGCTTCAGGTTATCGATGTGTCAAGTTCAGGGTGTGGCAGTCCCTGCACGAACAGATCGCTTAATAGTAGTAATAATAATAATCTTTATTCAGCATAATCTGAACATACTTGCTGGCAGACATGCAGATATGCGTCCGTCCTGTCTTCTTTCTTGTGATAGTCTCATTTGCGCATCCCATCTTTTTAAAGCAATATGAACCAACTTGCCCAACAACGCATCCTGCAGATATGCACAGTAGGCGGAATTTGACGACATAGAAAATATACGCTTGAAGCGAAGGTATCGCAGAAAATGAAAACAAAGGCATTCTGACAGACCAAGCGAAGGCTATAAGGGAGGCTTTCAGTCAGTATTACCCTGATTTGTTCGCTTTCAAAACGGCGGATATACTGGCCTTTCATGATGAATGTTAAAGTCCATTACCCGGACTGACCAGTGAAGACACTGACATCCTGTCTGCGGATTTATCAGCAGCGTAATTGGAATGCGTTGTCGATGAGCTTCACTCAAGGAAATCGCCAAGTCCTGACGCGATAACAACGGAACATTATAAGGAATTCAAACGCACAACTGCTCTCATTTTACAACGCACTTATGAAGACTCATTTAGAAATGGTATTTTACTGCCGTCGTTTTCCCGTGCACATAGAGTACTTATACCGAAACCTGACTATCCTGGGCAGCTTAAGCATGTTACTGGTTATCGACTGATGATGCTTGCTAATGTTGGTTATAAAACTTTTATGAAAGTGTTAGCCAAACGTCTACAGTCAGCTATGGAGATCTTGGTTAGTACCGCCAGGCATGTGGAATTCAAGGGCGGACCATCTTCACGAATGTTCATGTCACTGGGAATGTACCGGAATACTGTAACGCTGACTTTAGACGAGTGGCAATGTTGCAAATTGATTTAGAAAACGCCTTTGACCGTCAAAGTCATGACATTCTTTTTAAAATCCTTGAACACGTGTGTGTTAGAGAAGTTATTTTAAAAGTGGTTAATATAGCCTCAGTGCGGTTCAGTGCGGCAAGGCTGCTCATTGTCACCGCTACTTTGTGCTCTGTACCTAGAGGCAATTTGTCGGAATGTAAAAGCAGATGTAATCGTTGTTTTGAACTGGAAGCATGTGAAATTAAAGTCTTGGCTTATGCCGATGATGTGGCCTTTTTTGCAGCGACAACAGAAGCGTAGAACATGCGATGTCGGTTGTTCGCAGGTTTTGTGATGTAACCAATTGCTTTGGCTATCGGGATAAATGTGCGGGCCTTTGGCATGGCAAATGGGTATCAGGGCCTTTGTTTCATGGAAGTGTAAAATGGTCACATATATCTTCCAAATACCTAGGTGTTCCTCTTGACAAGTATGGAGACAACGATGACGTTTGGAAGGAGAAAATTCAAGAACTCTCCACATGTACACAGAAATGGTCGGGAAAAGAAATGTCTGTATTCGCGCGCAAACATATGTAATGTATACCTGGTTTCAAAAGTGCGCTATTTGTTGCAGGTCCTTTCATGCTCTCGACTTAGCATTCAAAAGATTCATCGTCTCTTCGGAGTTTTTGTTTGGCAGGTCTCATGGGAGAGGACTAAATGTGATGATTTATTTCTGCGTTTGAGAAAAGGGGGCCTTTCCTTGCCACACTTGTACCTGAGGCAGGTGGTGTCAAGCTTTATGTTTGTTCGAGACCAATGCGACCCTCTGCCGCGGACTTTTATTCAAGTGACGCTCTCTTCGGCTTTCCGGAACTATGTCATTTCCACTGCAGACGGGATGAGATACACTGCAAGAATATTTTTGAAAGAAGTGATCCTTGCTTCGCAGTTTCTTAATGCTCGCTTCACTTTGGAATACCTTTCAAATGTCACTCGCAAGCAATTGTTAAAAGATCATGTTAAAAAATAGAGCCGTCTTTGCCACTGTAGTAGAAGCTGTTCTGGTTCTTCACAGGCATAAAACAGGAACTGGGCCGATGGCCAGTGCATGGCGCCAAAGCTGGAAGGGGCTGCCTCGCTGCTGGCGGGTGTATGATGTCTGTTATGTGCCGTTTTGTGCTGAAACCTTTCACACAGAGAGCATTTATGGATTCTAAATGCATTGTAATCACTACCTGCAACGTTTCCTCGGCCACATTGAATTACAAGTAATTGCACAGATTTCAAAAGAGGTTTTAAAGAAACTGAGAACAGCATTAATTAATATCTTATCAAACGCCGGTAAATTACACTTCATTCTGATATGGGAATTCATGAGAGGACTGAGAAGCGACTGCGCTGTCGCCTCTATGGCAGTGTGCTGCTGTTTAACAGTTTTCATCCGATTTTTCGGGCCCGTAAAATGCAAATCAGATTTTTGTGCATGTGAATGAACCACGGGAACCACAAGTTACGTTTGAGAGGTTCTCTACTGTATGATTTTGGGGGCGTATCTTGCTATCGGGCGTGCTAATAAAATGTGCTTTCGTTGTGACTAGCCATTACCACTTGCCAGTTTGAGTTGAAACGAAATGTAGCAATGACGTTCACGGTGCCTACGTAGTTCGTTGAATTTATGCAAGATACAATGACTAAAGTACTTCTCCTAGTCCCGGTAACTGTGAACGTTATAATCAATCTATTAAACAAAAACAAATTTCGGATTTGTTTAAAGTTACAATATAGTAAAGACGCTTTGTATACAACTGCCCGGGATTCGGAAACGCGTCTTGCTACAAGGGCTCTTCCTCTACACTGCCTATCTTGTATTTGAGACAGTATGCCTATACCACTGTCGACCACATTCGTAGAAAGAGAATAACGGTGCCGCATTCAGTTTCTAGCCCGAGTGGCTAAGCTGTCAAAGCCTTCAGTTCATTGCGGAATTGCAGTATCCCCCTATCGCAGGTTGCATGTGTGGGAGATGGAAAAACAAACTTTTTCCTGGGATACTGTGCGCCCGCAAAAACGCAATGCGGTCGGAAACAATACCCTGCTCTCCATCAGGATGTGGATCGTAACACAGCGTTTGTTGAAAATATTGCCACGTATCATTGTAGTGTTTGTTCGTTCACGCTCAAGGCTGCAGGAAAGGGCTGTTATCATTTTTGTTCGTGACGCGAGAAGCAACCAGTCTAATCTCTATTGATCGCAGCCATGAAAGGCTGCATCTAGGTTTTTCCAGATTACTGTAGATGATGTTCTCCTGCTATCTGGATGTTTCCTTGCCGGCTTTAAATTGAACGATGCCGCGAGCAGCGGGCATTCTTAGTTCGACGATTGACGAGCACGTTTGTTGCTTACGACGCCGCCGAGTGATTCAGATATTTTGCAGCGCAAGTCAGCCCAAATAAAGAGCTTCGTTTCAAAGTCTTGTTGGTGTATTGCTGACCGCTGGACTGCCGTCACTACAACGTGACAATATGAATAGCCTTGCGAAGGATGACTTCCAGTGTGGCTGAAAACGATAAAGAGAATCCCTAGAATATGTCCTCATATATCTGTGGCCAAGTTCGACAATAAAGAGGGACCGCTTCAGCGCGCACAGTGCCATTGTCTTAGTTTATCGTCTTCCCTAGAAACTTGTCACTTTATCACGGGCCTGCTATATATGGCGGAAAACGCTTTGTAAGTGGCCTATCTTGATTGAGAACACGCTGTGGCGTTTATCTCTTCATACTTCAGTGCGGGAACGCCCAGTGATTGTTTTTCCTTATCAACGTAGACGTACTGAGCACAAGTGTATAATCTGTTTCATGGAACGCACGCAGCAGAGAGGTGAACAAAGAAACAGCCCGCGTGATGAGGTTGATTCTCATTGCACAGGGTCAGTTGTGGCTGACTTTTTCCAGCGGCGTCTCGTCACAGGAAAAGGTCCAGCTATCTTTCCATTATTCGGTCTGGAAACAACCACTGCTAGTTTTCCTTTTCAGTGCAAAGGTGCTGAAGAAGGATGGATATCTGGGCGAGTTTGTAATAATACATCGTGGGAGGAAACAGCGCGAACAAGACGACAGACGAAGCAAGAGGACACAAAGCACCGCGCTCGTCTTTGTGTGCTCTTGCTTCGTCTGTCGTCTTGTTCGCGCTATTCCCTCCCACGATGCAAAGGTGCTGAGCAAGGGTGATAGTGCAGTGTCATGTAAAACACAGCACAGAGGTAAAAATTGCCTACGATTATGTTACTTCCTAAGACGAAATGTGAGCGCAGCTCATCAGCTGCTGCAGCTTTTCGGTCGATTGATGCAAAGAATTCGATCAAGAGATGTATGTACACACGCCGTCAAAAGTAAATAGAAAGCGACTTTGTCAAAAAAAAATTACTTTCTTTAAATCTGAAGCCAAATGGTCCATGTCTGTGCACAGCGCAACTCACAAAATCACAAATAGGCTACACATATGTATTCAAGGATGCAATAATTGGGTGGGGGTGGAGGCAATGATTAAATATTTGGTTAAAAAAAACTCAGGCGGGCACGTTGTTGACCTAAAGTGAGGTGAGGCGAAAGCGTTAAGTGCGGTGCTGCTGGTTCTGTAGAACGCCATCGGCCGTTTGGCTCTACGCCTTGCTCGTCGGTAAATGTTTTTTTTTTTTTTGGAAAGGAAATGTATGTCTCTCGCATATCTCGGCGGACACCTGAACCTCGGGGTAAGGGAAAGGGATTAAGATGGGCGTGAACTTAGACACAGTATGCACTAAACGCGCCTTTGTTCATTGGAAACCTTCGACTTGCGCAGTTCAAGCCGCGTTATAACGTGCTTGCTAGTCATGAGTGGGGAAATCAGCGGGCCATGTTGTTAATTAAGAAAAGCCTCGGTGTCGAGGAACAAGCAGCATTGTGCTGCACGAGGGGAAGGTTTCTGCTCCGTGATCTGTTGTGTGGGGGTGGTGGTGGTGGAAACATTTATTCAGAACGGACAGGAGGTGTTTGGATCAGCCCGTAAGGGACCGATCCTTACAAACACTAGGTGGAGGTCCCTAGTATGGGACCCTAGTGGCGGTAGCCGCCGCCCAGGCGCGCCCAACTAAGGCTTGTTGGGCCTGTAAGTCGTGGCAGCCGAGCAGGGTCGCCTCTCAGTCCTCCCAGGTTGGGTTGGGGATAGGGGGAATGGCCGGGTTGGAGGGGCAGGCCCACACCATGTGATAGGTGTCAGAAGACACTGCACTACAGTGCGGGCAGCTGTCGCTAAAGGAGGGGTCGAAATGTTTTAGGGCTGCCGGGCACAGCAATGTATTGGTGAAGAGGCGGAGAAGGAGCCGCTCATCCGCCTTCCTGAGGCCTTTACAGGGGCTAGGGTAAAGGCGATGGCTATCTTGATAGTAGGTTGTAATATCTTTGAATGTATAGACCGGAATAAAATCGGGTTCCTGATCAGGTGGGGAGGAGAAAACAACCCGGTGAGAGAGCGCGCGGGCGGCTGCGTCTGCTGCCTCGTTTCCTGCCAACCCCTGATGAGCAGGGGCCCATATGAGGTAACGGTGAGCGGGGTCCGTATTCCGTATGCAATTTTGGTATATTCGATAGGCTAGGAATGGAGTGCAGCCTTGTTCGACGTTCCGGCAGGCCCCTCGCGAGTCGGTGATTATGTATTTTGAATTGGAATGTGAGGCCGCGAGAGCAATCGCGATCTCTTCTGCTTGTGTTGCACTGCGGGCTCTGAAAGTGAGGCCGTTAACTGTGTTGCTGTTGTGAACTACCGCGGCCGTGTACCATCCCCCGTGGCGACGGCCGGAGGCGTCCACGTAGTATACACCTGTTTTGTTGCCATAATATCGGGCTAGCGCTTCCGCTCGTGCCAGGCGCCGACCATTATGGTCTTCATGTGACATGTTTGCTGGAAGAGGCCGCACGTGGAGGGCACGTCTCCACAGTTCCGGGATGCGAAACCTGTCTTCCATTGGAGGGGTGTGTTGGATATTGAGTCGAGCAAGAAGGCGGCGACCCGACTCCGTTAGCGACAAACGCGCGGACCCCCAAGTGTAAACTTCCATCCTTAGGGGTCTAGAACACTGTGACGGTGCTTTCGAAAGGATCTGTCCTGGCTTCGGCGAGCGCGGCTTCGGCCGCTTATATGTTTTTTGAGCAGCGTCCGCTCCGGCGGACGCAGTTGTTGCTGCGACGCGCGTCTTTTCTTTTCTTTCCTTTATTTATTTTCTCTGATCTCTTAACTCTCCTCTATCTGCACGTGGCAGCGGTGGTGGCTTGGCGTGAGCCAGTAGGCAGGCCCGTGCAATTTCCTTTTTATCCTTCTCTCGGTCACAACAACAACAACAACAACGGTGCTTTCGGAAGCTCATCTCACTTATCAGTACAAGCGTCTCACCCACACCTCCCCGGGACGTCCCATACTCGACAAGCTTGGAATACGCTTCGAAACTAACGTCGACGACAAGGCCCGGCTTCCGCACCATATCTACAGTAACCTTATCGTTAGCGCTTTTCCTAAAAACATGCACCCATAGTATCATGTCGCTCGGTGCAAGTGTAGGGCTAAGTCTCTGCACAAAAAGTATTTAACAGATCGGACAGCGGTATGTGGCGACACCACCGAATGCCCTGACCCAGAAAGTTTTCGCTCGCGGTTGTAAAGTAATGTGGATGGCCGCTGGTTGCGTGCTCCATTCCCGTGTGTTCGCCTGAAGAGGCTTAGGAGCCCGCCTTAGCCTTGGCTATGATCTCCACCTCGGCAGGAACCATTTTCAGCGAATCTAAATCTGCGATTCTGAAATTCGCTAAAGGCCGGGTATCCCCTGCCAGCCTATCTCTCTTCCACTCCACGCCTCCAACTCCGCCCGGTGCAATTCATCTGGGTCCCTGCGCACTCATCCCATCCAGGCAACGAGGCGGCCCACAATTATCCCCGAGGATTCGTCGACCGGGATGTGGTGCCGCCCGTTCTGCGAACGGCGAAAGCTCGTATGGTTACGTTTCATGACATAACCATGGACTACCGCTTAGGCAGACTTCTATATCCCCCTCTCATAGTTCTGTCACCAAACCCCAAGAGGTAGCGTGGAGGCAACTCCAAACGAACACATTCCCCATCCCCGCGATATATGCCAGCATATACCCTGAGGTCTACTGCCCTTCACTCTATCCCACATACTGTGGGCTTGGCCTCGGACTCCTGAAGGTTTGCAGCTCTCGCCTCCAGACCAGTGGGAGGCCGTATTGCTCAGTTTCGACTCGGACACACAGATCCGGGTTGTAACAAAAACCCTAGAAGTCGCCGAACGCCACGGGCTCATGGCCACTTGTTGGGGCTATAGCCCCACACCGTCAGCCACAATTGTCGGCGTAAATGAAGTTTATCCTCCTCCTCCTCTCACTGCAGATGACCGATTAGGCTCAGCGGTTACCGAAAGTGAGTGCTGTTTTCTTTAAAGAAAACTTTGAAAAGTATTTACTTCAAGCCGTAGCCCAGTATGCAAAGGGAGGAATGAGGCGTCATTATACACATTTTGAAGGGCGTAGTCATGCTGGGCTAGATATAGCTTTTGTTTCCCTTGAGCTAGCGGCAATCTGCGTTGACTACATCCTCGAATCGGTTACGTTTAGCGATCACTGTTGCGTCATACTCACGATGGGAAAGAACGTGACACCTCAAGCGAAATTCAGCTGGGACTTGTGGAAGCTCAATGCATAATTATTACAGGATGATACGTTTCTTTTAGAAACAAAGAACGTGTCAGGAAAAGTTTGGTTGAATTATGGAAAAAGCTGGGCAGAAAAGTGGGAGGAATTTAAGGTTGATGTCAAAATGAGGGCTATTGAAAGGTCCATAGAAATCAAGCGCGCAGTAAAAGCTGAACAGCAGAACATAAAACATATGTTTGCAAAATTGATTATAGAGGAAAATACAGCTCCGGGACTATACACTGATCATATCAGCGAGGTTAAAACAAAGCTTGAGGTTATCGATGTGACAAGGTTTCAGGGTGCTCCAGTCCCTGCACGAAGTGTTCGCTTGCTAGAAGATTATATGACCAGTAGGCGGAATTTGGCGTCAGAGAAAACATACGCTAGAAGTGAAGATAGCGTAGAAATTGAAAACAAAGACATTCTGACACACCAATCGAAGGCGATAAGGGAGGCTTTCAGTCAGTATTACCGTGATTTGTTCGCTTCCAAATCGGCGGATGTACTGGCCTTTCAGGATCAATATTTAAGTCCATTACCCGGACTGACCAGTGAAGACGATGACATTCTGTGTGCCGACTTATCAACAGCGGAATTGGAATGCGTTAAGGATGAGCTTCACTCGGTGAAATCGCCTGGTCCTGACGTGATAAGAGCAGAATTTTATAAGGCATTCAAAGGCGAAACTGCTCTCATTTTACAACGCGTTTATGAGGACTCATTTAGAATTTTTGTTTCACCGCCGTCGCTTTCCCGTGCACGTACAGTACTTGTACCGAAAACCGACAATCCTTCTCAACTTAAGCAAGTTACTGGTTATCGGTGGATGATGCTTGTTGATGTTGGTTATAAATTTTTTATGAAAGTATTAGCCAAACGTTTACAGTCAGCTATGGAGATCTTGGTTGGCCCCCACCAGACGTGGGGAATTCAAGGGCGGACCATCTTTACGAATGTTCACGTCACTCGGGGTTCACTTAAATGCTGTGACGCTTACTTTAGACGAGTCGCAATGTTGCAAATTGATTTAGAAAATTCCTTTGACCGGGTATGTCATGACGTTCTTTTTTAACATCCCCGAACATGTCTGTGTTGGAGAAGTCATTTTAAAAGGGGTTAAAATGGCCTATAGTAATTGTGCCATGAATCTGGTTGTTAACTGATAGTTCACAGACAGAATTGCCGCTAAAGCATTAGTGCGGGAAGGCTGGCGATTGTCACCGCTACTTTTGGCTCTGTACCTAGAGCCACTTTGTCAGAATACAATAAATAACAGCTGTAATCGTGGTTTTGAACTGGAAGCATGTGAAATTAAATTATTGGCTTATGCCGATGATGTGGCCTTTTTTGTTGTAGCGATGTCGGTTGTTTGCTGGTTTTATGATGAGATCAATAGCTTTGTTAATCTAGACAAATGTGCCAGCCGTTGGCGTATGAACTGGGCATCAGCGCCTTTGTTTCATGCTAATGTGAAATGGTCACACGTGCCTTTCAAATACCTAGGTATTCTCGTTGACAAGAATCGAGATAACGATTACTTTTGGAAGGAGAAAATTCAAGAACTCTCCACGCGTACACAGAAATGGTCGGGAAAAGAACTGTCTGTATTCGCGCGAAAACATATGTAATGTATACCTGGCTTTGAAAAATGTGCTATTTGTTGCAGGTGCTTTCATGATCTCGACTTAGCATTCAAAAGATTCATCGTCTCTTCGGAGTTTTTGTTTGGCAGGTCTCATGGGAGAGGACTAAATGTGATGATTTATTTCTGCGTTTGAGAAAAGGGGGCCTTTCCTTGCCACACTTGTACCTGAGGCAGGTGGTGTCAAGCTTTATGTTTGTTCCAGACCAATGCGACCCTCTGCCGCGGACTTTTATTCAAGTGACGCTCTCTTCGGCTTTCCGGAACTATGTCATTTCCACTGCAGACGGGATGAGATACACTGCAAGAATATTTTTGAAAGAAGTGATCGTTGCTTCGCGGTTTCTTAATGCTCGCTTCAGTTTGGAATACTTTCAAATGTCACGCGCAAGAAATTGTTAAAAGATTGGCTTGACTCTGTCTTCTCGTAGCCAATATATCGATCGCTGTATACTGGAGGCCAAGGAGGAAATGTTTTAAAAAGAGTACAAAAAATGGTTGTGCAAGTGGGTGTGAAGACGTTTTTCTTTAAGTTGCGCACTGGTACATTGCCGGTTAAAACATGGATGGAGGAGAAGGGATTGTTTTTACTAGGGGGTGCTGGTTGCTTGTTGTGACAGAAACCAGAGTCAATAGAACAAGTCTTTATTGATTGCTGGGATGCACTGCTCTTTTGGGACGTGCTCCAGCGTAGAATAAAGAAAGACTTACCATTGATACCGGATGGGATACGATTGCTGGACGTTGAGCCGAATATTTATAAATATGATGTAATTTTGCTTCTCGGCCTGCACAGTATTTGGCGTAGCAGGATGGCTGTAGGGCACTGCGATGAAGATGCGTGGTCTGTCCGATATTACTTTTAAGAAAACATGTTTGAGCTATGTGAAGTGTACAAGGACCTATGTTTTGGAGATGAAGTCATCGAATTGATGAGAGTTTTGTTCCCTGAAACAGTTTTGATTTTCTCACGCGAGTGAACCACGTCCGCTCTTGATGTGTGAAAGTGCAGCGCAGATGTGATCTGTTGTAACCTGTCAAGACCTGGCAATAAAAACAAAAAAAAAGCTGGCATGGTGGAGTGGTTAGCGCACTCGTCTCGCACTCCAGAGTCTCTGGTTCGATTCCAGAACTTGACCGATTTCCTACTCGGTTATATTTATTTATTTTACTTGGAGCATCACTATACCATCCCTTTAATTGGTTATGTGGTTACTATCCAATATGCAATTGGCCCCGTTTGAAATTCGCGCGCAGTGACGTCACGGCCATTTGCACCAATTGAAAAGCGTGACATTTTTGTCGACAACTCCTGCGTACAACGACGAGGCATTAAAGGCTTCCACTTTAATATTGCGTTCCATTTACTTCTGATGGAACCTATACAGTTACAGACAACTTGTTAATTTTCACTCATATTTCTTCTTCAAGAAACACTCCACTAACAGTTCTCGACTGTCGTAAAGGAAGCTTTGTGGTCGCAGAAATAGGTTGATATATGCTCGACTTGCTGCACAAATGCCTGGTTCTCAAAGACGAGGTCTACGCAAGTGTTTCGCGAAGTTGTCACAGCCGTGGCAGGAGTTACGAGCGAAAAGAACCGGATATTCTCTCGCATAAGTGGTAAAAAATTTTGTTTGTCTTTATATCTATATTAAAGTGCCCACTCACCCTGCCACCCTGGCAGGTGGCAGTTAATGGTTGCTCGCGAAAATTCGCTCAACGCTGTCAGCGCTAACGCATGCAGCCCACATCTCTCTCTCCTCACCCCACGTACCTATAAGTGCGATTCAGGCATCCACTGACACAGGGAGGAAGTAATGTGCACTTCCTTCCCTTAAAATGATCGGAGTGTGAAACGTCGTCAACGCCAACGCCAATGAACAGAATGAACGCCGAAGGCCTGCAGCTTCAGCGCCGCGTTTCTGGCACAACGTTGCCAATGTAGCCCATATTTCTTTCACCATCCGACGTACCTATAAGTGCGATTCAGGCATCCACTGACACAGGGAGCCAATTATGCGCGCTTCCTTTCCTTAAAATGATTGCAGTTTAGAACGTTGTCAACGCCAGCGCCAATGAACACGTACAATGAACGCCGAGAGAGAGGGAGAGAAAACTTTATTTACAGAGGAATTCGGGGCACGCCCCAGGGTCCCCGCACGACCCCACTGCACTCAAGTGTTTATGTTCCGAAGGTCCATAACACTGGCAGCACGGCCGGTGGCGATGGTCTGCACGGCCGGGTCCTCCGAGCGCAGCAGGGTCTCCCAGTCCTCCCAGGTCTTGAGGTTCTCTAGGTCCCGCGTGGGAGGGTCCGCCGGGCAGAGGGAAAGGATGTGGAGGGAAGAAGCGAAGGGTTCTCTCTCATCACACTTTAGTCGCGGTTTAAGCTACGGGCCCAATGGAGCGGGAGCTTGGAAAGCTGAAGGAAGGGAATACTTTATTAACACTAATGCTTTTTCCTGCGGTTTCGGGGCATCTTCAGAGACGTCTTGGTTCTACCACCAGGAGCCTTCTCTGTCGAAGTCGTCCGCCTCTAATCAGTGGTCGCTTGCCCTCAGTCCAGGGCTCCGCTGGCCACTGCCGCCCGTTGAGCTCGCTGTACCAGACCTCGTTGGTCTTCACAGCGGTCGCTGGACAGCAGAGTCTCCCATTGCTCCGCACTCTGGTTTTGTATTTTGGGGACCACGTCTATGTTTTGGCAGGCCCATGTGATGTGATATAGAGTAGGTTTTTCGTCGCACCAGGGACATTTGTCCGCGTATATCGTAGGGCGCATTTTGTTTAGTATATGTTGGTTTGAGAAAGAGCCTGTTTGTAATTGTCTCCAAGTGACAGCTTTCTCTCTGCTGAGAGATTTGTGCGGTGCGGGATATCGCATTCTTCTGCCTCTATAGTTTTGTAGTATGGCCGAGTATATTCCCTGGGTGCTGGCGCGAGTTTCGCGGTCTCGTTCGATGCTCGGAAAGTAATGTATCCTCGAGCTATCCTGTCGGCCTCTTGGTTCCCTGCCACCCCCGTGAGCCCCGGTACACACACAATTTTGTGTGGGATCTTGTCGTTTTGTTCTTCCTGGTTTTTAATTCTGTCGCTCGCCGCGAGGAGTATACGGAGCGCGTGACGACCTGTCCTGCCATTCATGTAAGTTCGGCAGGCTGTTTGAGAGTCCATGAGTTTTGTTAGTGACCGCCCGGTTCTATAGCCCTCCGCCACCGCTAGAGCAACGGCTACTTCCTCGGACTTTGCAGCTGTGCAGCCTCGGAGAGACGCGCTGGTCATTTCGCGTAAAGACGAATCGACCACCGCCGCTACAGCGATTTTGGTGCCTCCTCCTCTCCAAGACGCGTCTGCATACACGGTCGTGGCTTGAGGAGCGTATGTTTTCTCGATGAATTCGGCCCTCGCTTCTCTTCTCCCTCGATGGAGGTCGGGATCCATGTTTTTTGGTATTGGCGCTACCTTGAGGGTCTTGCGAAGCTCGTCAGGGATCGTTCCCGTCGTCAATATTTCTCGCATCTGCTCGCGGTGTCAGAGCCTCTGTAGGAGCGCTCTTCCAGTCGTTGTCTGCAACAGCCTTGAGTTTCTGCGACTCGAGCTGCGCCTCTCGTAGCTTCTCAAATGTGTTACGTAATCCCAGGGCCATGAGTTTTTCTGCAGACGTGTTGCGCGGTAGCCGGAGCGCTGTCTTATACGCTTTGCGTAGCAGGGCATCCGCTTGTTGTATTTCGTTTTTGTTGAGGCACTGGTAGGGTAGGCTGCACGTGATTCGACTAACTACTAGGTTTCTGACTAGTTTTAGTGTGTCCTCTTCACGCATGCCATGTCGCCTGTTAGTGATGCGGGTGATCATGCGTGCGACTTGCAGTGTTGTTGTTTTGAGCATGGTAAAAGTGTGAGTACTGCGCTGGTTGGATTGAACCCACATGCACAAAATTCTCATTGTTGTATTTTCCGATATGGGCGTCTCTTCTAAAGAGACGTTGAATTTTAGGTACTCGTTGGTTGGGATGGTCCGGTTTTGCTTGCCTCTCCAGACTCTCAGCAGTTCCGATTTCTCGGTCGAGCATGCGAGTCCTCTTTCTGCGAGGTATTGCTCTACACAAGAGACCGCTTGCTGTAGCCTTTTTTCCTTCTCTCCGAGACAGCCCGTGTTTGTCCAGACTGTTATATCGGCAGCATACATGGCATGCCTGATGCCTTCGATGTTCTCTAGTTTTCGAGCTAGGCCTATCATAGCTATGTTGAAGAGTAGGGGTGAGATCACTGGCCCTTGGGGTGCTCCCTTGTTTGGAGTGCGAATTTTGTCCGATCGAAGGTCGCCTATACCGATGGTGGCAGTTCTATCGGAGAGGAAGGCTTCTATCGGAGGAAGGCTTCTAGCGGTTCTATCGGAGAGGAAGGTTTTCTTGGCCCGTAAGGATCGCTTCGTGGCTGACGTTATCGAATGCCCCCTTGATGTCCAGGGCCATTGTGACATTTTCTCCTGTCCGAGGTACGTTTCGCAACACATCTTGTTGTATTTGGAGGATTGATTGATTGATTAAAAACATCTTTATTTATTCAGTATTCTCAGAACATGTGGGTGGGCCGCCTAGAACGTCCTGCGTCGAGAGCTTTGCTCTGAAGCCGAACATGGTATGTGGTACACAGTCGTTATCTTCCATGTAATTTTGCAGTCTTAAAGTTACCACCCGTTCGTAAAGCTTGCTAATGCACGACGTGAGTGGAAGGAAACAACTTTATTACACACACATAAAAAAAAATCTTCCAGTGTGGTCCCCTACGGGTCCAGGAGTCCACGGGCTTGCGCTTCACGTAAAGCCCGATCCACTAGCATTTTCTGGCCGACGGGCTGAGCGGTCCGTAAAGCAGCCTCCCAGGAAGAATGAGTCGGATTGGGGATGGGGGGTACTGCCTTTGTGGAAGGACATTCCCAAAGGTAGTGGAAAAGTGTGGATTTGGGCACGCCACAGGTGCTACAGGATGAAAGGTGGGGTGAAAGCATGAGATACGTTGGGTTGAAATAAAGCAGCCTGTCTGTAATTGCCGCCATGTGGCGCTGGATAAGGGCGACAAGGTACTGTGGGGTGGTGGCAGTGTCATGCGACTGAATTTGTAAAATGTGGTGATTTGGTGATATGTAGAGAGGACCGATGGGGCTTCTTGCGCAGGGTTGGGTGCCTGATCCTCCGGGGTCCGGGAGGAGAGTTGTCGGGCCAGCGCATGAACGCGCTCATTACCGGGGATCGAGGCATGCCCAGGGACCCACAACAGAGTAACCGTTTGGTCGAGAGAGGTAGCCGTGGTAAGAATACGGTGTGTTGCCGGAGTCGCCACGCCCTTTAGGTAATGGCGGTACGCGGCCTGTGAATCTGTGCAAATTTCGGTTATGTTTTTGTCAATGATGGAGTGGGCCAGAGCAAGTGCGATGGCGGCTCCTTCCGCCTCTGCAGGCTAATTAGTTCGGATAGTGGCGGCGGCCCCCACTGTGCCGTCTTCATAGGGTGCGACTGCCGTAAAATATTTTGGTTTAGAATTTTGTGCCGCGTCGACATAAAGGTTATCGGAGCGGTTGCTGTATGTTTTGGTGTAATAGCTCGCTCGTGCCTGCCGCCTACCATGATGAAGACTAGCACTCATATTGCGCGGTAGGGGCTTCTGATATATGTGATCCTGCGTGCGCAGAGAAATCATGTGATATGGGCCTGATGTTTTCAATTTGTAGCTTTTTACTAGATTCAGGTACCATTATTACTTCGGCGTGTTTCCAATCTTCGGGAACCGTCTCCGCCTCCCAATGTTTGTTGAGAAAGCTGACGAGCTCTTGTATGAGGTCATCGCTCAGGTTGCGGGTTAGGGCGTTGTCGATTCTGTCCGCTCCGGCTGCCGTGTTTGTGGTGGTGTTTCTTATGGCCGCGTAAACCTTTTCCACAGTTATGGGGAGGTCGAGTTTCTCGTTTTCAGCTCCTCGATACCTTCCTTGGTATCGCGGGGGGTTGTGTTCGCCGAAACATTTTTCCCGTGCCTTCTCCAGGCGATGTCTGATCCCTCGAAGGAGTGGATGAACCTGTGGATGGCTTTATTGTTTTCTGATTTCATTTTGGTCGGATCGATTAGTGCTCTTAACAGATTCCTGGTTCTGGCCGTGCCTAGAGTTCCCCTAAGCGAGTCGCTGAGTTGTTCGCAGTTTTGTTTCGCGAGTTGCATCGCGTATTCTTCCGCCTTTGCCGTAATTTCTGCTATCTTTAGTTTTAGTTTCCGGTTGTGCTTTTGCTTCCGCCATCTTTTGGTGAGACTGCGTCTGGCTTCCCATAGTCTGAGGAGGTGGGCGCCTACTTCAGGCGTTGCTGTCGTTCTCCTTAGACTTTTTGTGCATTGTTGTCGTGTTTCTCTCAGCATGCCGCTGCATTCCTCCAGTGATTGGATACCGCCTTCAGATTGGTTGCAAGCCCCGCGAAACGCGTTCCAGTCTGTGATTTTCGCCTGTCCAATCTGGCGTCTTATAGCGGATGCTATTCGTGTCCGGAGTATAAAGTGATCACTGCTTAGATTTTCCATCATATTTTCCCACTGTGACTCCCTGCTCTTCCTTACGAAGGTGAGGTCCGGGCATGTGTCCGTGCTCACGCTATTTCCGATTCTCGTGGGGGTCGCAGGATCTGTGATTAAGTTGCAGCCGAAGTATTCCGCTACTTCCACTAATGTTCTTCCCTTGATGTCTTGTTTCTCATATCCACAGTTCCTGTCCATGGCGTTGAAATCTCCTCCAATGAGGAGTGCATTTTCTTTGGCGAGCTTGTGCGCTTCATAAAACAGTTCGAAGAGTTTGGCTTTTCTTTGTCTCGGCGGGCTGTACACGTTAAGTAAGAATGTGCTGCCTCCCTTTCGCTTTTTCGGAACAATTTCAACAAGCGCGTGCTCAATGTCGGTGTCGGAGATGGTATCGTGCCTGATGGCGGTGATGGTTTGCTGACTAGGACGGCCGCTTGACATTCGTTTTGACTTTCTTAAACCTCGTACCCTTGTAAGATCGGCTTGATTCCAGTCTCTTGGAGCGAAATTACATCAGGAGGTGCGCGTTACATATTTATGTATTGTTTTAAGAGGGCCTGCTTTTTGCAGTGGCCTCTGCAGTTCCATTGACTAATATCTAAGCATTTTTGTCCTTGTAGATACGTATTGATCATGTTTACGCGTTACTGGTGTTGCCATGTTCGCTTGCGAAAGCTGTTAGCGCTGGACGGTTGTACGCTCTTTCCCTAATGTTTTCGGTATGTTTTTGTTTTCGAAAAGCGCTTCTGATCTCTGAGATCTGCCCTTGGAATTGTACTTGCATCTGTTGCATTTGCGATTGGATTTGCTGCATCATATCCTGCATCAACTGCTGCATCATGTGTTGCATTCGTGTTTCAAGGTCTCCTTCGTTCGATGCCTCCTTGCCCGTTGGAAACTCTTTTGAACGCAACGCTTTTTGAGGAAAGGAAATTTCGCGGTAATTCTCTGAGATCTCGGTGGACACCCGAACCGCATCGTAGAGGAAGGGAGGAAGTGGAGTGAAAGAAGAGAAAGAGGGGCAATAATGCAGAAATTGAAAATTGTATTTGAGGAAAGGAAATTACACAGTAACTCTCTCACATATCTTGGTGCACACCGGTGCACACTGAATGCGTCCGTTTTCGGGAGAGAGAGAGAGAGAGAGAGAGAAAACTTTATTTACAGCGGAATCTTCACACGTGAAATTCAGGCCACGTCTTCTTTCTTTGAAGGTGTTCAAAGAAAGAGGACGTGGCCTGAATTTCACCTGTGAAGCTCCCGAAAATGGACGCATTCAGTTTTTGGACCTTTCTTTGTTTTTCGAGGGCAACCATGTGTGCTGGTTGTTTTCACCAAGGTCAAAGAAACCCTTGTTGAATTTTTCTTCTGGCCATTCGAAGTTAATTAAGAATGGCACTGCGTTGAATGCATTAAGTTCGGCTTTCACGAAGTCCTGTTTCCATCGGATGGACAAAGCGTTCGCTGATCAGGTGGGCAGACTAAAAAACGTGGGGTTCCCGGCCTCTGTGCTGGCTTCGGTGTCGCAACGGATCCTTACGGTACAGAAACAAACTGTAAAGGGGACTAGGTCGCATAAAGAGAGCGCACAGGGAAGGAAAAAGCTCGCCTGCGTCCCTTGCATTAATGGAGTGTCTCACAGCCTTAAAAAGGTGGCTCGCCGTTATGAGGTGGACTTGGTATTTTCAGCCAAGAATAAGGTAGGGCGGATATGTGCCGCCATTAAGAGGTGTGACGCACCGCGGGAGAGAAGGAACGCTTGTGGTGTGAAGCACTCAAATCCGTTTGTGGACTGTGCTTGCGGTGTAGTGTATTCCATTCCCCTGACATGCGGTCGACACTACACGGGGCAGACGGGACGCTGTCTAAATGTACGCCTCGAGGAGCACGCCAGGTCACTTGACGGGGGTTCGGGGACGCACCTGACGAAGCATGTCAAAAGCCACAAGTGTACCCCGTTGTTCAAGGAAACGCGCATTCTCTGGAAGCATAAAGATAAGACCTCCCGGGAGATCATGGAGGCCTTCCGTATAAGGAAGTCGGTAGATGTATGCGTGAGTTTGCCACACTTGCTGCTGCTTGACGCCGAGGTTGATTATCTTCAAAGAACACTAAACTATGATAACAGGTAGATTCGTCGTGATTTAACGTGTGTTCTTAACTGTAACCTTTGTACCCGTGTTATGACTGTGCATGTAACCATTGGTTTTGTCTATATATTGTTACGCGGCGGCCAGCCGAAGAATGAGGCGTGGTGAACGATGGCTCTTAGATGGTTTTAATGGCCGCTGGCCTAGCGCGAGCGCTCCGTCCCGTGCCACTGCCAGCTTCGTCTTCGTCACACTACCCGGGGCCTCCGAGCGATCGTCCCGATCGGTGACGAACAGACGGCGAAATGGCGATGGTCTTGAGTGAAGGATCGAACAATATATAGAAGATGGTGCAGTGCTGGCCGCCACAATGAGAAAGATGAGAGAATGAGTCCCGGCCCACGAAGCATCCGGGCCATAGGGTGCCAGGAGCTGACGGCCGAGGTCCTTGGACGCACCGGACGGCAGGGGCAGGGGGGGCGGTGTCTTCACGTGTGGGTCTTCGGTCTTGGGTCGGTGGGGTCTCGGGTCGGTGGGGTCTCGGGTAGGTCGGGTCTCGGGTCGGTTGGGTCTTGGGTAGTCGTGTCTTGTGGTCCGGGCGGGGGACGGGGCTGGGGTGAGCGGCGAGGTCGGTTCAGGTCGGGCGGGCTGGGCATGGCCGGGCGGCGCGGACCAGGCACTCACGGCCGACGCCCACGGCAGGCCCAGGACACCGAAGCTCCGGGACCAGGATGGCGATGAAGGGACCCCAGCACCTCACACCAAATGTTACGCGGCGGCCAGCCGAAGAATGAGGCGTGGTGAACGATGGCTCTTAGATGGTTTTAATGGCCGCTGGCCTAGCGCGAGCGCTCCGTCCCGTGCCACTGCCAGCTTCGTCTTCGTCACAATATTTTGTGCTTTTATGAATTTTGTGAGTTGTTAGTGAACACTTGTGTTGTTGTCACTCTATCTCTGTCCCTGTCCTTGCGGTGCCACAGCAGTATGAATTGGTACCAACTCGCCCAATTCTCAACCCTTTTGAACGACTTGAAAAGAATCTTCATGTTTTTTTTTTGTTTTTTAAAACGCAGAGAAAGAGAACACTTTTACCGATAAGATTTTATCGCTGCATTTTCAAAGCGCAGTCAGGAATGTATTCGAGAGTGATGGCAATTTTGTCAGCAAACATCGGCTTTTTGTTTACTAATTGCGAGGCTGAAAAGAATTATAAGCAAAAAAAAAACTATTTGAATAGGTTAGACTTCGGGGACACTCCTGGAGGTTAGTAGGCACTGATGTATGAATACTTTGTTGTAAAATGGCAAATGGAGTGAGAAACTTCCTCTCCATTCATTCACACACCCCCCGAAGAGGGGAGCGTTACCTCCTTTTTATGATTGTCACTCTCGCACAGCATACGGGAGCCTTTCCGGTTCCCCTCCATCGAAACACGGCCGCCGCGGCCGGATTCGAACTCGGGAACTCCGGCTTAGTAGCGGAGCACCCTAATCACTGAGCCGCAAAAGTAACCCCACTTTCTTTACTGGGGTTACTTACGTTCAACTTATGATTCGAATTTTAGCTTACTTTGGCTTCCTGGTATACTGTCTTCCTGTCCAGCGTCGAGTGCCGCGCTGTAAGGGCAAGTTCTCAACTCCATCGTCGGCGTAGGTGCTGGTGTACCGATCGCATCGCTTGGCGCATCCATGCCGTAAGCGAAATGTCAGCCGTTTCTGTAGCCGAATTAAAGCTGGAAATGATGAATGCCAAGGGATTATCGTAGATTCGCGGCTCTTGAAACAGTTCTAATGCGACAGGCTCCAAGTACGCGCTATTATATTACATGCAAACAAGCATTGAGTGCATTGTATCTCAAGTTCATACATACGAAAAGATGTACTGTCCCGTGTATGCTTCGGTGATCCGCACCAAATGTAGGCTACATATGTTCTGCTCATCAAATTGTTGGAAACAATGAAAAAGAGTACTTGTGAATATAGATAGTGATGATAAACACCCCTTTCCATCTGCTGTTGGGAAGAAATGATCTGTGAGTTGAAACTTCAGAGGCGCGTCCCTGAATGGTCCACTTGCTCTCTTTTTTATCTTTCTGCGACGCATGGCGGGGACGTACCATCGTCAGCACACTTAACACGAACGTTCGATTGCGCGTCCTGCACTGATATTACAGCCCCTGAGCGCTGGGCGCTGAGTCCGAGACCATGCTGCACGGTGTGTTTGCGGCGGTTAAAGACAGCTCGTGTTTTGCTCCCACTCTAATATTGTCTCAACGGCAGCGGCCGGCGCCCAGCGGCGCTAATGTCAGTGGAGGACACGCGCTCGAGCGTTCGTGCTGACGATTTACCTCCGGGGCCAACGGCCCTCGCTGAAGATTGTGTTACGATAAGGCTAAAGCTTGAGTTCTGCTGGGAAAAACGACGCTTCACGACCTCGAGATAACCAGGCTGATAAGCGTCACTTGAAAAGCGCGTTCTCTTAGCTTCCACATTCAGTCGTCGTTGCTGCACTGTGCCCATCAAAGCTTTTAATCATAGAAAAGAACTGCTTGACGCCGCTTGCGTGATGGGTAAGCGAAATCATTACATTCTTTTCTATGGTACTCTTTCAGCATGAGGTAACTTGAAATACACGAGCATGTCAGAGCAAATATGCCTTGATTTTGACAGTGCAAGAAATTTAGTTTCCGCTCCAAAATTAGCGTCGCCATCCCAGCGATGCACAAAGTTTAACTGTTGTGTGCTGATTACAGCTGGATTGTAATTGTACTTGTGTCTTGTCCGTCAACGAGCGGACAAGTTCGAATGCGGGTCACTGAAATGCTTCCTGTATACTCTCCAAGGACACGTTAAATTTACCTATTTATTCTTAAAGTCATGTTTAACATATGTAAACAGTTAGCTTATTGCTTTTATTTCCGTTTTCAAGAGCGTTAGCTCTACTGGGCGCGGTTCCAGCCTCCGAGTTACCCTGATTCCGCGGATAGAAATTAGGTAGCGGCCTCCACAGCAACGATGTATCCCAGTGGTTGCCACGGTAACCGAGGTAGTCACGTATGTGAATAAAATAACACGCGGCATCATGATGCCCGAATACAACAACTCGAAACTGCGCATTGCAGATCCGGTATATACAGGGCGTGTCATCTAAGACTTCAAACAATTTTTAAAATTAGTCTTTTCGAGCGAGAAGAGCGCCTTTTTCGTTACAGCACTGTCAGCACTGTAGTACATCAGGAAGCAGCGAAAACGTGCTAAATATTAGGATGGTTTACTAATACTGACATGTCAACTTTTAAACTATTAATGTTAGTGTGACGTAGTGCAAGTCATGCACACGCGCCTAGCCGGACAGAAGCCGCCCCATTTCTGTTATCTAACCGCTTGCAATATAACCGCTCGCCTTCTTGAATAAAGCGTCATTCATGCACCATGCTTCGTCGTGTCCACATGGTGTCAGAAGTGGCCGGTTAAGGCCGATTCACACGACGGACCGTTCGCCCGCGGCCCGCGCACTACGTGTGCATGCGTCAGCACATTGAGGGGCGCGCTGTCGGCCGCCATCCATCCATGCATCCAGCGCGCCTCTCAAAGTGCTGACGTATGCACACGTACTGCGCGGGCCGCGGACGAACGGTCCGTCGTGTGAATCGGCCTTTAGCGACCGCGCAACGCAACCGGGCAACGTAACCGACGGCAGAAGCACGGCTATCCGGAAGGCCCGGGTAATTGCATCGAACCAGAGCCATGACAGACGCCGAGCAGCACGTCCCCCAGCCTACCGCCCCCGTCACTTCGCTGCTGCCACCACCGAAGGCCCTGGATACAACGGGAGATGTCTGGCACAGCTGGGAAGCATGGAGGCAAGAGTTCGAGCTCTTCTCAACTGCAACCTACCTGGACCAACAACCGAAAGAGGTACAGGCAGCCACTTTTCTCATCAGTATTGGAGAAGACACACGCAAAACGTACAGCACTTTCGTATTTGATGCTGGAGAGGATAAAAGCGACATTGCTGTACTGAAGCGAAAGTTTGAAGCGTTCTACAAACCAGCACTAAACCTAGCTTATCACGAGTTTCGATTTGGAAATCGTGACCAGAAGGAAGACGAACATTTTAACGATTGGTTAACGGAGCTGCGTGTACTAGCAAGAAGCTGTGAATTCGGCGAGCTGGAAGAACGCATGCTAAGAAGCAGAATCATTCTGGGAATGAGAGACAAGAAACTTCAAGAAACGCTTCTTTCAGAAAATGCTTCCTTGGTCAAAACTTTTGAAATGTGTCGAGCTCGGGAACACGGCAAAGAGCAAAGTGAAGAAATACACTCCAGCAAGAACCGTCAAGTGGCGGTCAATGCAGTCCTCGAAATGAAAAGTCGCTGTAACAAATGTGCTCGTGTTCACAACAGTTCAACATGCCCTGCAAAGGGACGCACGTGCTTAAAATGTGGCAAAGGAAATCATTTTGCAACTGCGTGCAAAACGAAGAGCGCTAACCTCTGCGTGAAAGAGCAAAAGGTGGCGTCACTAGAAGCGAATTCAGACGGACATACAGATAATTTCTGGTTGCAAACTTTATCGCCAAGCAGCAAGAAAGACGACTGCTGGACTGCAATCGTGAAAATAGAAGAAACGCCAGTTGCCTGCAAGCTTGATACAGGAGCCAATTGCTCGGTCATATCACGCAGCCACCTGCAGAAGATAACTCAAAAGCAACCCGAAAACTTCGCTGTCGTGCTGAACACATTTTTTGGCTTTCAGAGAAAAGCAACTAAACGTAGTCACCTTCATGTGACCGGACCCGAGGGAACATTTGAAACGACATTCTCCGTAATGGAAGACGACATACCCGTGACTCTTAGCGGCTTAGTTGCCGGGAAGCTGGGCTTGATTCGCCGAATTGCTTCACTGGAGCACCAAGAGATGTACGACGTAGTCAAGCCGTATGAAGACGTCTTCTCCGGATTAGGCGAGCTCAAGGGTGTCGTCTACCACCTGAAGCTCAAGCAAGGTTCCCAAGGAGTGGTCAATGCAGTTGTCCGTTCGCAGTCGAGGACAGAGTAAAAGCGGAACTGGACCGCATGGAAGCAGCCGGAGTAGTTTCCAAGGTGACCGAGCCAACCGAGTGGTCCAGCCACATGGTTACCGTCATAAAGAACGACAAGGTACGCATATGTCTCGATCCATCTGATTTGAACAAAGCGCTGCTGAGGGAACATTATCCTAGGCCAACGCTAGAAGATATTGCACCGTCTCTGTGTGGAGCACAATACTTTTCGACTTTGGATGCCGCTACGGGATTTTGACAGATAAAACTGGATGAGGAAAGTTCCAAAATTTGCACAACGAGCACTCCGTACGGTCGTTACAGGTTCCTACGTATGCCTTTCGGCCTTTCTTCGGCTCCGGAAATATTTCAGCGCGCCATGCACAAAGTACTAGGTCTCACTGGCACAGCAGTCGTAATGGACGACATTCTAGTCTGGGGTCGAACTAAAGAAGAACATGACGCAAATCTTGTCAATGTGCTGACAAGATGTCAAGAGCACAACTTGAAACTGAACAAGAAGAAGTGTAATTTCTTGCAGGAATCTGTCAAGTACCTAGGCCACGTGTTGACGCGCGACGGGTTGAGCCTGGATCCAAGAAGACTGGAAGATATTTTCCACGTGCAGGCCCCTTGCAACCGGAAAGAGCTACAGACATTCTTGGGTATGGTGAACTTCGTTTCTCGCTTCATTCCTAAGATGTCAACGCTCACAGCATCGCTCCGAAAACTTTTGAAAAAGAATGCCGCATGGGCTTGGGAAGACAGACATCAAAAGAGCTTTGAAGCACTGCGTGAAGCACTAGCAACGGCTCCCATATTGGCATATTACCAGAAGAGCAAACCAATCACCCTATTTGTAGACGCCAGCCAACACGGAATCGGCGCTGTGATAATGCAGGATGGATACCCCTTAGCTTACTCATCTCGCTCGCTAACAGAAGCGCAGCAAAGGTACGCGCAGATAGAGAAAGAGATGCTAGCAATCGTCCACGGCTGTAAAAAATTCAAAGACTACATTTTTGGACAGCCAGAAGTCATTGTGAAATCTGATCACAAGCCGCTCGAAATGATTTTCAAGAAGCCATTATGCCAGTGCCCTCTTCGCCTGCAGCGTATGCGTCTAAACCTACAAAAATACCATATAAATGTCAAGTACACTCCGGGAGAACAACTGTTCATCGCTGACGCGTTATCACGTTTTCCTAATAAAGCACAGCTCGTAGAACAGTGCGCGCATTTCCACGTTAACACTATCGCTTGTCTTCAAGCTTCAGACAGGCGCCTGGAGGAAGTTCTGCGGGAGACGGACCGTGACCGAAGCATGGTGAAACTTCGCCAGTATGCAAGCACAGCGTGGCCCATTGACAAGATTGACGTCACTCCCGAACTACGCAGCTACTGGAGCTTCCGCGACGAGCTGCATACTGAATCCGGCCTTGCGTTCCGGAGCAATCGCCTTATAATTCCTGCCAGACTGCGCAGTGAGGTACTGGCTTCTCTTCATGCTGCGCACACAGGAGCCGAAGAAATGAAGGCACGCGCCCGAACCGTTGTTTTCTGGCCAAGTATAAACAGCGATATTGAGGAAGTAGCTCAACGCTGTCAAACATGCCAAAAGTACAAATCAAGAAATGCACGACTACCGCTGTTAAGTCACGAGATACCAACTCTGCCCTGGGAGTCAGTAGGAGCTGATATCTGTCATCACGACGGTGCCGAGTACTTAATTGTTGGTGACTTCTACTCTTTCTTTTTTGAAATCAGTCTTGTGCAAGCGCCGTCAGCTAACAAGGTTATTGCAGCATGCAATGACATCTTCGCAACACATGGCTTCCC
The DNA here is from genome assembly GCF_055824585.1 of Amblyomma mixtum. NCBI lineage: Eukaryota > Metazoa > Arthropoda > Arachnida > Ixodida > Ixodidae > Amblyomma > Amblyomma mixtum. The sequence goes on from NC_143018.1 coordinate 101,513,296, forward strand.
AAGGCGACTTTGCACAGACAACGGACCACCCTTCAGTAGCCAACAGTTCAAGGATTACGCCGATAAGATTGGCTTGCAGCACGTCCGGTCTAGTCCATACTATCCCCGCTCGAATGGAATGGCAGAAAGAGCAGTACAGGAAGCTAAGAAGCTGTTAAGGCGGTTCCGTTTCGGCAGCACTGAATTTTGTGCCGTATTGCTTGAGTGCCGAAATTCACCTCGGGACTCTTCTCTGAAGTCCCCTGTGCAGAGGCTCATGGGCCGACAGACAAGAACGCTGCTTCCTGTACCAACCAGCCACCTACAGCCACAAACAGTGCCACCCAAGACCGTGCGACGAAGGCTAGAAGACATCAGGAGCAAGCAACGCTGCTTCTACAACAGAGGTACACGGCCTCTTCCAGAGCTTCGCAATGGCTCGACCGCAACTGTGTACAACGTGCCCTCAAGATCATGGTCCCCTGTCACGGTCATACAGAGGGCTGAGACTCCTCGTGCCTACATCATCAAAACGGAACAGGGTCAACAGTTTCAGCGCACAAGAGAGCACCTCAATCCGGCTCCTCCTCCCTCGTCTCCAGACCACGAGACACCCGCGCCGCTGCCAGCTGTGCGAGCCCAAGACACTACAGGGACATCCGAATCTACACAACTCCGCAGGAGTGAACGGACGCGCCAACCACCACGAAGATACCCGGCGCCTGAGTTCTGAAACTCTGCTTGTTTCGAGAAAAAAAAAGAGGGGAGATGTGACGTAGTGCAAGTCATGCACACGCGCCTAGCCGGACAAAAGCCGCCCCTATTTCTGTTATCTAACCGCTTTCCTATATAACCGCTCGCCTTCTTGAATAAAGCGTCATTCATGCACCATGCTTCGTCGTGTCCACAGTTAGGTTCCTTAGTCATTGGAGGCGTGTAGTACAACGTAAGTAATAGCCACATCAGTTTTTAGAATTTCGAAAAAGCTGTTACCCCTGGAGCTTTGACCTAATAAATTAATTTCAGCTGCATCGCGACAAAATACATGCGCTTTCGAGATGCTTGTAGGCAAAGAAACCTGTGAAGTGTACGTAACTCGCCGAAATAGCCAAAATTTGTTGGGTAGCCATGTTTTCGAAATTCTAAAAACTAATACGTGTATTAATTACGGTCGGCTACACGTTTCTCAATATATAAAGAGCCTAACAGCAATAGTTAAAGAGTTAACTTTTCAATATTTGTTAACCGACCTGCTAGTTAGCACGTCTTAGCTGTATTCTTATGTACTACACCTCTGACACTGCTATGCAGAAAAGCGCTCTTCTAACTGAAAAGCCTACTTTTTAAATATTGTGTAAAACTCGGAGATGACACACCATGTATAAATCTGTCTGGCAGGCTTCAAAGACGGGCCACGTAGTGCCGACATTCGTGTAAAATTTGTGGGCCAACCTTTTGCCACAGAATATTCCGGATGGTGTCATACGAGTCAGAGTTTCTGTGGCACCAACTTACTACTTAACTTAGAGCCTGCGTCGTGGCAGGGATTTCAGCAGGCTACCTATGTTAACGTTCGATATTCGTTGCTGCCTCAGAGTCGGATAATTTTTTCAACAGACTGTGGCTAGTAATATTTTAGTGTGTGAAATTTTGAAAATCGCCTCCGTAAACGTGGTTCTACCTAATGCCGTTTCAAGATGGGAAAATGCCGTCCGGTTGGTAAACTTTAGCGGCCTACATATAAAAGATAGTTAATTGTAATACAGGTGCCAGCCTTACGCTAGGTGTCGGCAGAGAATGCTGCGAAAATGTTATATATACAGGGTGTTTCAGCGAACACATTCAAAAATTTTCAGAAAGGCTTTTGAGAGAAAAATTATGCCTTTTGCGGCATGGTACTGCCAGGACTGGCGGACACGAGAAAACAGGTGAATCATTTTAACTAGCAAGATGGTTAACTAAGTTGTGATAATTAATTTTTAACTATTAGAGTTAGGCATCTGGTTGCAATTAGATATTGGTAGCCGGTTGTTAGTGATAGCCATATGAGTTTTTAGAATTTCAAAACTGCGATTACTCTTGGCGCTGTGGCTTTGAGAACATTTGGCTTTTCCCACTAGTTACGAGCACTGGAGGGGTTGCTTTTCCTGCATGCTTTCAAAAGCGCCTGCCTTTTCGTACGATGCAGCCAGATTTTGTGGAGCCACAGCGGCGAGGGTAACTGCGTTTTCGAAGTTCTAAAAACTGATATGGCTATTACTAACGACTGGCTACAGATCTCTAATTACAACTAGACGTCCCTCAGCGCACGCGAAGTCTGCAGCATGTTGGCGAAATCCACAGCGCGTCTGTAAGCAGCCGCGCCAATGTGAAGCAATGGCCACTGTCGACAATTTGAAAGTGAGCACGTGACCAAAAGCAGGAAATTGGAGTCGCGGCGGCGAAAAGAAAGCCGCAAGAAATAGGGCATTATTGTGGCCGCCACAGGTGGCGCTCGCGTCTCTTTGCGATTAAAGCGTCGACAGAATGGGCCCGAATCCCCGCCGCCAGTTTTCTAACTGACCCTAACGAAAATGTTGGTTTAAATTCACTCTGTAAGAGACAAAATTCCGCACCAAAAACAACGCACCACCTCCGAGCCGGTGCGCGCAAAGTTACGTCAACATGCACGAGTGGGAAATCCCTGTGTTGCTTGTTCAGGTGCACGCTGCTATACATGTAGGCTACCGGGACTTTTAGTGCCCTCTCTTCGGGGCGACTTCCGATATTCGAAAATTGATCACAGGAGGGCTCATTACGGAGGCCGATGGTGACGGCTGCCGTTAGCGATTAGCACAATTAGTAGGAACCGCTTCAATAATGCAGAGAGATTAATGTTGCAGATGTTTTAATGGGCGCGCACAGTCCATGAGACCAAGCTTAAAGCGGACTTGTATGGCGACTGTAAACCCCGCGAACTTAAAACTCGTGGCATCAGGGACGCCGGAAGTATATTTTCAGTGGGGGAGGGGGGGGGGGGGCGCCAACAAGTTTATTTCTGCTTTTTTTGTTTGTGTACTTAGGTTCTGCAGATAATATAATCCAAGATTGGCCTGAGAGAGGATAATTAATTGCGTCAAAAAAATTGTTTTTCTTATGCAATGTTTCTTTGATGGCTAGATAGTGCGTATTTACAAGCATTAAAAAGAAAAAAAAGAAAAATGTATTTTAAGAGCGTACATATTTGCTCACATTTGACAAATTTACGTATTTAGGCATTCGCGCATGAACAAAACCATAACACAAAACAAGAGTTTAAATAGCACAATACAAGCAAACGCGCTGGAGTACATGTATACAGTTACCAATAATGCACGCACGCAGGAGACATTTCGGGCAGTGCTGCCCTTTCTAGGTGCTTAGGCGGGACCAAAGGTTGCTGCTCGCTCCGCTGTTCTGCTCACTAACTCCCTCATGACGTCGTCTGAACTTAGGAGCGCCGTTCTTTATTTGTGTATATCCAAAATCAAAAGATGCGATAACCTCTTTTGAGTCGTTCGGTTGCGCAAATACGTTTTTATTCTGCACAGAGCACTAAAATGGCGTTCCCCAGGAGCGACAGACGCTGGTATGGAAAACAGAAGCTGAACATACCCCACGACTTGATCCATCAACTCGCGCATGTTTTGCGATTACCTTTGTAGGATCTCTAAAATGCCCACAGTTGTAGTAGAATCATCACCGTTTAGGACAGTTGGTAATAGCACAAACCGTGCCGAGAGTCTGCAGAAGTGAAAATCAACTGCATGCACTCCCAAAGCTGCCTCTAGTTCATCAGCTGTATACCGAATACCTCCAGCGGCGCTGATTAAGATGTCTTCTAGTTTTACGAGCTGTCCCATGCCCGGCTGCTGAAAACGCTGTTTTATTTCACTTATGATTCGGTCGGCAGCAGCGAAATACTCCTTGCGCAGCGCGGCCTTGACGTCAAGAGCAACTGGCTGGTCAGGTCTATCAGTCGTCTCATGCCTCGCTGGAGATTTTGTCTGCCTTGACATTCGAGGTTCCTTCAAGCCTAGGCGCGCTGCTGCTGTGCTCATGTGCTACCAAAGCTTCTCAAACGCATTTTCAGAATGCAACTGGGAGATCGGCTCGCAGAGAGCCTCTGCTGCCTTTTTTTCACCTGTGGCGCAGTATGTTGAGCTCTGGAGAGCGCTTGCTAGTTCTTCACAAGGCCCAAAGAAGGCTACGGAAACTTGATGCTTAACAAGGTTTGAAATTTCTGCAAAAGCCGATCGTAACCTCTAAAAATAGCCTTGCTGCTTTCGGTCACCGAACCTGATGTCTGCAAGAGCTCATTGAGTGTCTCTTGGACACTGGCGTAATTCTCAGCGAATCTTTGCATCAACTTGTCTCTAACAGTCCATCGCGTCGGGCAAAGCGGCAGTAAGTTATTTGGCCTTGATCCACTCTCCACAGCTGAATCGCGTCCCATACGAAGTACTATGTTAGCATAAACACTCTTGCGCTTCTTCGAGTCCAGGACTGCGTTTGAAACGTCCTTAACAGTGCTAAGAGCGTCTACAATTATGTCGCAACTCCTGCTAGCCTCTCGCAGTACCAGATCTAAACAGTAATTACTGCAATGGACATACAATGACCGTGGCTCACAGTCACAAACTCTTTTTTGCACACCCGAAAAACGACCGGACATATTCGCCGCCCCATCAAAGCAGTGGCCACGTACAGAGCGAAAGGCTAGGCCGAGGTGCAAAATCATGTCCTTGATGGCACGTTATACAGGCCGAGATACTCTTCCCGAACTTCGAGATTATCTCTCTGCACCCACCGCACGCGAAAGGTGAACTGCTCGTCACCCTTTACATCGGTTGTTCCATCAGCAGTAATACCAAAAAATGGACTATACTGTACGCCCTCTAAAATTTAACGTTGCACACTATAGGCCATAATCTCTATAAGCTCATTCTGCATGTCACCGCTCACTCATATTTCTCTTAGCCATCCACATCCTAAGGACCGGGACATCCTCTGACCTCTCGTCGAGCAAATCGAGCAAATTTGCATCACATTTACCTCGTCCTTGAAGAGCTTGACCTATGCGGCAGAGGTAGCGCACAGAGCTTACTATGACACGAAGTGCTGCCCTGGCCTCCTCCCGCTGTTTGTTGTATTGTTGCGAAAGGAGACGCAAAACAGGAATGCCTGCCTAGCATGACAAGGTTCGGCTCATGGAGGCCAAGTGAAATTTCCTCTTTTCATGTAACTGGAACTTCTCGATAGCTTTTTCCAATTGTTAAAACCAACCTTAACAAAAGCTGCTTCCATACTTCCAGCTCCTTCATCGAAAGTTCGACGGCACTCGTGACAGAACACTACGTCACTCTTGCTTTCATAAAAAAGTCAAGGAAATCGCACAAACCAATCACATTGACACGATCTACCACCTCGGTTTCTGGGGAACCTGTAGGTTTCGGCTGGAAGTGAGCGACATTCGTACAGCGCTGACCCGTCCTCCCTCGATCTGTTTCTTGAATTCGTGAAGGCAATAGGCGAATTCACATTGCTTGTTTCATCAAAGCTGGTTCCTCCTGCCGTTCAGTGTGAAGGCCCCGGTGTTGGAGCTTCTACAAATCAAATCAAATACGTATGTTCACGTTTTGCTTTTCATAACGGTCTCCTTCTCCTATTTTCAGTGAGTGGTATTTAAAACAAGTGAAATCAAGTTGCCTTAACATTTGACGGAATCAATATATAACAAGACATTATCGTTAGCATAGCGATAGGCAACTGTTTTTTTGCTTGGAAACACTGAAAATACTTGCCCGCGAAGGAGTCTGCGGATGGTAGGGACAGCTCGGAATGATGGCTACAGTCATCGCCGAATCGTTGAACATCCACGGCGTTAGTGCTGTCGGGACGGGCTGGAATAATTTCTGCAGAAGTAGCGCCATCTGGTAGCGGCCGAGAAAAGTGAAGACGCAAAAAGTGTGGTTGAACGGACGCATTGACACAAATGGAAGTCGGGATGAAATACTAAGACCTGTAAGATATTATGCCTTGAGATTCTCCTTTTAGGCATGTACGCTTTAGTGCCGGCATGAAGAAACTGCTTATCTTTTTTTTTTGGGAGCGAGACATTACGTGTAAGGCTGGAACCAATTAAAAAATGCAGTCAGTTTTCAATCGCTGCTCACATAACTGCGATACGATGAGGCGGACGCCTGGTAAGCAAAACGAGAACATCGGGATTACAGAAGATTCATAGTGCAGCACCGCCGACTGCCAGGAAAAGCAAGAAAAGAACGAATGCCATCACGTACAAAATTAAGTTGCTAAATATAGAGTCCGACATATGGCTGCAACTTTTTTTAATTATGAAGCATTATTTGATTTAGGCCTGCCTCGGGGACAGAGATAGGGCTGCCAATTTTTTTTCGACTTCAAGCATAGAAACCAAATCCATCAAAACAAATAAAAATAACATCAAGATGCTAGCGTGCAGCAAGGCTCTTTTATGACAACTTGACATCGTAAAGTCGCAACGTGCCGATTCGACATAAAATCTCAGAACAGGCTGTCGCGACTCAACAAGTCGCGACCATTTGGGGAAATCTTTAAGTCAGCTTTCCGCAAGGCTTGGTTTCCAGCCAAAACGTCTCGCTCCGAGACAACACTCTCGCTTTCTTTGTGCAGTCGGGTTCCCCCTTCTGAGTAACTTCTGCAATATCGCCATTTCACTTCAAGATGGCCCCGACAGAGGGGGTCCGCTGTCAACCTCGTTTAGCAACACAGTAGAGGTTAGGCAGGAAATGCAAGGAAACGGGCTTTCCTTCCATGACGGCAGGAGTCGGGTACCTCAAACAGGAACTCTGCTCATAATAAGCTTTCTTAAAAGTTTCTGCTCAACAAAGACTGACCTGCAACGTCGCGCCATCTTCATCCCTTCACCCCTCCGTACACATGGCCCGAACAATGAACAGCCGTACAGCCCACCAGCCACTTCTCGATGACAAGGAGCCTTTTCGTGCGCCACGCTGATCGATGACACATCCGACTCACAAAAACGACGGTGGTTGGGACTCCGGGAATACTTCCCTTCGCATACTGCGAATTCCAGTCACTCCTGAAGAAGGGACAGAGCTTGTGCCGGAACCTTGGATTGAAAATAAAGGGTTTTCTGCATGAAGGCCATGAGATATGCTTGGCTCGGTCATTCTACTACCTTATTTGCATTTCAGCGTAGAATGAAACTAGCGAGCAAGTGGCGCTCGGCGTGGTACCTGCGCCAGAGTGTTTTTATTGTTAAAATTGCCGCTCCATGAAAACCAAAAGAGGGCTAGATCTCAAATTGACACCTGTTCCAGAGACTTGGGGGTGACTTCAACATCTAGTTTCCTACTGGGGCATCATGGGAACGCGGAGGTTGTAAGTTAGGTTACAGCAAAAAAAATGTAAACAAGGCAGGAATTCAGGTATGGGAGGGGCTGAGCCCCCCATGAGAATACTTGGGGGGAGGGGCTCTGGCCCCCCTGTTCCGGCGTCCCTGCGTGGCACAGTGCTGCGATGAGCAGAGCAGAAGGTATGTTTGCATGTGTGAACGGCGAGGAAAGAACAACCAGCAGCTACAGGAGCCGTAAGTCATGTGCTTTTATTGCGAAAGCAATACTACTTGCACTTTCACGCCTTTGCCGTGCCGCGGTGGTGACCACTATTGACCTTTAGCTGAACCCTGTGGGACGTCATGCGTGACGAAACGCCGAAGAGCTGAGCGACCATCTCGCGCCGTCGAAAGAAGCGGCGGTGGCCACCACCGGCGCCTAACTCCCGCGCTCTCCGCTAGGAGCGCAACAGGTGTTGTGACGTCACGCCGAAGAGCTGAGCGACCATCTCGCGCCGTGAAAAGAAGCGGCGGTGGCCACCACCGGCGCCTAACTCCCGCGCTCTCCACTAGGAGCGCAACAGGTGTTGTGACGTCACGCCGAAGAGCTGAGGGCCCAACTCGCGCTGTCAGCGAGCAGTGGCGGTGCCAACCACCGGCGGCTTAACATTTGCTTCGCGACGATGCCGCCTAGCGCTAAGGCAGCTCGTCGTAACGAACGGAGGAAATGACAGCGAGCTACAGAGACGGAGGAAGAGCGTGAAAGAAGATTCTCTAAGCGACGTGCCTAGTATGCAGCTCGGCGAGAACATGCAAGCTCTTCACGTTGAAGGCTCATACACCAATTTCTGGGGGTGGCTTGCTGCATACTCATCTACATTACATCTAATTGCGTGCGCAATTGCAATAAGGCGCAATTGCTTTCGCAATTTCCAGGCTTAACCAAGTTGAGCCAAAGACATTTTTTTTTATCGCGGAGAAGGTGCGACTCAGAGCGAAGTTGAACTCTCCCAGTACGGCGACATGCAACTGAATTTTGGAATCGGAGGTGGCGGCGACGGGAGAAGTGAAGCGCTGCTGCGCCACTCGGATAATGTGCTCCAAGAATGCTTATTTCAGCAACTAGAACATAGACAACAGCGTAAGGACGAGGCCTAAGAAACCTGAGGAACAGGCAAAGTGCTGAGGAGCAACAGTGCGTTCACTGTGCGTGCTGGGCGTACGTATGTAATACGCGCGAACGCACACAACAATGTAACTGGCGAAACAAGAATAACAGTGACGCAATCATGGTCTGCGAGCCTTGCGCTTTCGTAAATTGCATACGATTCCATATGTCCAAGATATCCCTGTCAGAATGGAGCACCACTGATGCAACACCAGGCACATTTCGGCACTCTTGTTTGCACGACTGCTGCGTCCGTTCGGTCGCTGCTGATTCTTTTCTTGCTGTTATCCGCCAAAAAAACAAAATGTTCTGCCGGTTATGACACCCAGTTTGAGCAGGCTGCTTTTTTTTATGCGGTGAAAATTAATAGCAAGCTTGCATCGTATTCAGCAATACCCGAAACCACCTCCTCCTAACCCCTCCATCCTACCCCCGCCTCTGCCCTCACTTATAGAAGAACGCTAACGTTACATATCGCTGATGGTAAAAATTTATTTGCATTAAAAGTCACTCAATATTGTTTTCGTACATCGAATCTTGCTTCACTGTTTGTTTCATCGGACACTGGCTTCAGTGCTGGCCGCGTGAATTGGCCAGGAGCCCTGGGCACACGGCGACGTCAAAAGCTTGGCTCACGGAAAGGAATTCCCCCTCGTGTCGGAGCTGAGCACCACAACCTCCCACTCTTCGCGTTTTGAGTGCTGCAGGACCATCGGCGGTGTGAGCTGTGAATATTCACGCAGTATATTAACTAAACCTGCCCTGTCCCGATAATCTAGCTTGCAGGTATACTGGGACGAATATAGCACCGGATATATAATGCAGTCTTATGAGGCTTGAGGAAACGATGTCTTAAAATTCAACCAGCGCTACATATTTAGACGAATACACTGAAAGGCATGATAGGACGGGCGCTCTCCTGTCATGTATTTCTATGTATTCGTCTAAACGTGCAGCTTTGCGTAATTTAAAGAAAAGAGAATGTATCACCAACTAGCCCCTCAACGTGTTTTATTGAGGAAGCTGTTCAGCTGGAGCTGCGTCCTTGCCACTTGCTGAGGCTTGGTCGAAGACTTATTGGGTGGTTGGTATACATGTGTAAGCTTACCCATGCGACTGAGCATAGATATGTCGCGATACGGGACCATGCACTCCCTGGCCGACCTCAGGTTCGGGAGGGTGACGAATCCTAGAGAAAAATCGTGGTCTGCCTTATGGGGCGGGAAGTACGAGGGCGTAGGGACACAGATAATGTGAATTTGGCGGGTTGGTGTTTGACTGGTCTGCCTCTCAAGAACAGAGATGGCGGTACCGTGGACTGCGCCTTTCGAAAATTTTCGCACCGCTGTCTTGCAATCGCTTAGACTATATTCTGCTCCCGTTGAGGCGATGTCAAGGGCGCTAGCCGCCTCCTCGACTTCCTTCGCGTACTTCACCTTAAAAGCAGCAGCTAAAAAGGGGCGGTCCGAGTTTCCGACTGTCAGCCCAGCCTTGAACACTCCCTCTTCAGTAGGAGAGGAGCAAGCTAGGGGAGAAAATAAGTGCATAGTTTGTTGGTTGGAAGAACAGCTGGGCCCCCCCCGGAGGTGTTAGGTCACGGTGCCGAGGGCGGGTGGGCCGAAAGGCTGACGACCTAAGCCTCTACTGGCCTTATCACATCACACATACTTCCGGCGTCTGAAAAACCAAGAAAAGCACTCGATGGCTAATAGCTGGCAGGTTGGAAACAAACCCCAAAGCCGTGGAGGGGCCCCAGGTAGCTGACCCCGAGTTAGGTTCTCCTGACTCCGGAGGTTGCAGCCCGTTGCGTTTGGTGGGTGGTCGGGCATCCCGTGAGCGGCACCACACCTTTGGGCAATCTTGACGCCCTCCCTGCTTGGCCAGGCAGGCCAGAAATGGCGTCTAGAGAATTGAAGAATCAGATCAAACAACTCGCTGTCCCTATTCCCACCCTAATTCCTATAACCCATGTCCTGACAACTATTCTTCCCATCCATTTTGCCCTTCCTTCCCGCTACTTCCCAGTGGAGATCAGGGGAGTCTTTCCGGGCCCGCTCCCCTGGCTGCGGGTCGCTATGATAGCTTCCCCTTCCCCCCGTTCCCCCTACCCCAAATCTTTTTCCTGTACGGCAGGATTTAAAGCACTGGTAGCCGTCAGAAACCGAGAACCGATGTTCTGGTTTCGAAGCTCGTAGTTGTTGCCTCGTAGTCTGCCAGGCGGCTGCACTTCTCGTCTTCTTTTACGTGCACGGGTTCGGCGCAACTTCTTCACTACATTTTCTTTTTCTTCACCTACGGTGGTAAAATTATGATTACCCTTGAGCTTTTTCTTTTATCTTCAAGTTAGGTTATGCCCGCTATACTTAGTGGCATGGGCAGGGACACTTCATTTTTCATTTTTTTTATGGTCCTACAATACTCATTGTTCCTATCCAGAAAGCCGCTTCCTGGTAAAGATACTCCACGACGTCGACGTGGATTGTATCTTGCAACTGCAAACGCTGTTACAGCTTGAAATAACTTTCTCGTAGGGGCGCAAATGCTGTGTTCTGTAATACTAGCATTGTTTTCTATTTTTCTACCTTTTTCATTTTCTCTGATTCGTTTGCTTTCACGTGATTTCTTGCGACGAAAGGAGACGACGCAAAGCGAATAACGCCCCTTGCAAGGCACCCTTACCCCAACCATCAGTCTAAGCAGTGCGTTACCGCTGTTATTGGGCAAATTATTTAAGTGCAGTTTTAAATCAGCCCAACTAGATCACGTACGACCCGAGCAAAGCAGATGGCCCAGGCGTATCTCCAGCACGAAGCACCTTACCATCTTCTGTGCCTCGCTATTATTCTAATTTATTATAACTATTATTCGCCATCGCCGCTGCCTGTCGCTCCTCGTGCTTAAGTGGTAGTCTAGCCGTTTTACGCCTTCATTATTGCCGTCTTCATCGTCTTTCATCCGTCCGCCGTGCGCAGTGAATGTTTGCGGAGGCCTTGATTTTGAAGAAATGACTTTAAAGAAAGGGAAGGGCGCAGTAGCTGTGCAAGGCACTCTTACCCCAACCATCAGTCTAAGCACTGCTTTACCGCTGTTCTTGGGCAGGCTAATTAAGTGCATTTTTAAAACAGCGCAAGTAGGTCACGGACGACCCGAGCAAACCAGATGGCCCAGGCATATCTCCAGCACGAAGCACCTTATCATCTTCCGTATCTCGCTGTTGTCCTATAGCGCCCGGCGACGCTATAAAGCGCCGGCGCTAAGATCGGCGTTACAGCGCGCGCTAGAAAGAGAATAAAGATGGACCGCGCGTGCTCGGGGCGCACGCCCGGCACGGGCAGTCCGGAACTAGAAGCCTGCCACGCTGGTCGTCTCTGTCTGGTGCTCCGCTGCGACCCCGCCAAATCCACAACAGTGGTGACTCCGGCCTAAGACATGACCGACCCCTGCAAAACCTTCACCGCCTACAGGACTGTCTCCAGCACCTGCGCCCAGTGCCGCCTCGCTCAACTGCCCATCAAGTCTTTGTGCACCCGGACCTTGCTTCCTCGACGCACGTTTTTCTCAGGCGAGACGCTGTAAAGGCGCCTCTAACCCCTTCATACGATGGCCCGTACCGCGTCCTCACCCGGACGACAAAGTCAGCGACAATCCTGATTGATGGTCGTCAAGAGGTCGTCTCCCTCGACCGACTGAAACCAGCGTACCTCGAGACACCTCCCCAGGAGCTCCCCTCAGATGTTGCTGGCCCACCTGCAGACCTGCTTGCCGCTGTGGCTAATCCATCTCTGCCCCGTCGGCGCGTACATTTTGCCGTTCCGTCTAGGCGGGGGGCCCTATAGCGCCCGGCGACGCTATAAAGCGCCGGCGCTAAGATCGGCGTTACAGCGCGCGCTAGAAAGAGAATAAAGATGGACCGCGCGTGCTCGGGGCGCACGCCCGGCACGGGCAGTCCGGAACTAGAAGCCTGCCACGCTGGTCGTCTCTGTCTGGTGCTCCGCTGCGACCCCGCCAAATCCTCAACAGTCCCAATTTATTATAACTGTTATGGGCTATCGCCGCTGCTTGTCGCTCCGCGTGCTTGATGATGATGATGATGTCCTCAGGCTTAATGGCACATGCCTACGGCGGGGGATTGGCCAGGGTGCATAGCCAATCCGCCGCCGTGGGCCGCGTGCTTAAGTGGTAGTCTAGCTGCCTTCATTACTGCCGTCTTCCTCGTCTTTCATCCGTCCGCTCCGAGCAGTGAGTGAGTGAGTGAGTGAGTGAGTGAGAGAAAAAACTTTATTTCCGCCAGAAGACCCGTGCCCCTCCGGGTCCACACGCAGGCGTCCGGGGAGGGGCAGCGTCGCAGCTGGAAGACTAGCAACGATATAGTCGCGCAGCTTCTGCTGCCAGGCGGGTAGCGTATCGTTGTATGCTAAGGTCGGCACTTCTGAGTATGGTCTCCCATTCCTCTGCATTATTAATTCTGCCATATCCTGGGGCACTGGGGCATCTCCATAGTATGTGTTCGAGTGTAGCGGTATGCCCGCAGAACTCGCACACCTCCGCATCCTCCCTCGTGTCACCTCCTGTCCAGCTCCTCCAAAGCGGGGATGCGAAGTTTCTAGATTGCAGTCTTCTCCAGTCATAGGCCTCAGCCGAGCTAAGCGATCTATCCGGAGGAGGATAGATCCTTTGGTTCTTTTTCTGATTGTCTGTGATGCTATTAAAGGTATTGGTTTCCTCTTTAGTGCTGAATTCGTATGAAGTGTCCACGGCTCCCTGGGGTAAAGAGGAGCGGGCGAGCCTGTGGGCGGCCTCGTTTCCAACCAGACCCGAGTGGGCTGGGGTCCAGATGATGAGAATATTGTGGGCTGGGATAAAGACTTTTAGATATTTAGCCGCCATTTCGTGGATGCGTCCCTTGCTGTAATTTCTAATTGCGGCTTTGCAGTCGCTTACTACGTATTTGGTACCTGGCTGAGTTAGAGCCATCGGATGTGATGCCCTGAAAGGATGTAGTTGTAGGTGTTTTTTCCTACAGGTATCTCATTTAGCCCATCAAAGATGGCGTCATGGCTGACATTGTCAAAGGCTTTCATAAGATCTGTACCTAAGATCGCCTTCAGGTTGCCGAGGTCCAGCTGATCTACTATATCTCCATATTGTCTTCTCATTGTATCTTGGGTGGTGAGCCCAGGCCTAAATCCGACCATTTCATCTGGCCAGAGCCCGTTATCCTCCATGTATTTGGTCAGTCTGGTCAGGATGACCTTCTCAAGCAGTGAATGCTTGCAGAGGTCTTGATTTGAAGAATTGATTTTAAAGAAAGGGAAGGGCGCAGTACCTGTAACTTTTCGCTCTACTCATCAAATGCGTCGTGAAGAATGGATGAAGGAGGCAGTGAGAAAATGAAGAAAGGAGGAAGTGCCCTGGTGGAAGGTTTAGGATCATGGGGGACCACATTGCACATACGACGCGCGACATGCGGGTGTCTTTCGCATTCCGGCTTCGAAATATGGCCGCTAATGCCGGAAACATGACCCGTGTTCTCGAACTCAGCAGCCTAGAGTGTCGAGCGCCGACGAAGAGCGAGCTACAAGACATCGTAAGAAAGACGGTGTACATAAAAGAATAATAAAGAGTGCCCTGACTCGGCCGATGAGATTTTGCTCGCGAATAGTTCGGATTAGTCTCGTTTCCGGCCACCCTTCTCTACAGATTGCTTTCTGTTTTGCTTGAGTTATAAATATAAAGAGTTGTTTTCGTCCAGACACTATTAAGGAATACAAGGTGCAATTTTTTTCAGGTATTCAAGATGCCGGAAGCAATTCAAGAGGCCCTTCGTCCAGCTTCGATGATCACATAGCTCAACAGCTCCGCATGTTCTTGCCAGATGCCACAGAAGATAACATTGAGTGGCTTGTTAGCTTTATTAAACTAAAAGTGTTCCCAAAAAATGGAGATATAAATGACATAAATGAAGAATGGCTCGCAAGCATGGTTGGCGTTGAAACAGCGCAGCTCATTGTACAGTTCGTCAAGGGACTCGGTAAGTTACGATGCCAGCACAGCCGCCGTCGGGTTGGGGGATGCAAACACGCACCGCACACACAAAAAAATTTTGGACAAAATCATCTTTGAAAGAGTAAAATTTGTGCAAGTAATCTTTTCTCATATCGAAACATTTCGCAATAACAATGAATAAATCCACAGATATCCCGACGGCAGGCTTGCACTTTTTTGCTTTTGAGGTTTGCTGATTGGCTTTCAGTGACAACCGTAACGCCTCGATGCGAGCAATGAAGAATCATGAAATAAAGATTTTCGTATGCACCGAAAGAATCGACCATTAACTTCAATATGTACGTAACTGTACCTTACTCCAATATTCAAACTTTTGCCCTAGAATGTTGGGCATGTGTACAGTAAGATTTAAAGCTTTGCTAATAAACAAAAAGCGAGGACAGCACTCTGCCTCAGTGAATTTAGAAGCAATGTCTATGAGATCCATGAGTATGCACAGTCCTAAAAAAGTGTTTTAGCCTCCACTATGAAAGTTGATTGCTTAACTGAAAACAAGTTTCGGTCTATGGAGACAAAAAATATTGCATACTCATTTTTTTCCCATCGACGTTCGGGATCTCATTTAGCAGCCCCTACAATCTGAAGATAAGACTATTAACCACCAATAAAAAATGATTAACTAATTTAACGCTCTTCTTTTTTTCAGCAGACGTAATGTTGTCGTTTCGAAAATTGGCCATGATGCTGTTGAAATTATTATATGTAGCAGTTCCAAGTGCGCTGAACAGGTTTCAATACAACGGTGTTAAACACTTCTACAAATATTGGAGATGGTTCAGAACGCCATGGGACCTGGTGTGCTGTGATGGCTCGCACTTGAAATAGGCCCGAGGGAAAACTTTGCGAAAAATAGGCGATAAGATGCATCGAAATTATTTCGAAATATTAACCTTTTACCCCCAAAATGTGCTTGCATCTGTAGAAGCAATCAAATTGCAAAGTTTGATTTTTTCCTTTCTATAGCGCTTGGAAGCAAAGCACCACCGGAGGACTACCCACAAGGCACACGGTAAAAACACCAACCTAGATTCTAGTGTGATCAATCTTTACAACGAAGCCTTCAAACTACATTCGCTGCTTTTACACAGCCTCGTGTATGCAAGAGACTTTGATAAGGAGACTATCGTTGATCCCCAGACTAAATCAAGTAACTTAATTTCCCCTTGTAAACGATATATTCGTTGAAAAGGACAACGTACTGACCCGCCGCGGTGACTCAGTGGTAAAGGCGTTCTTCTGCTGAGCCGGAATGCCCGGGTTCAAACCCGACCGCGGCGGTAGCGTTTCGATGAAGGGGGAACGCAAAAGGCGCCCGTGTGCTGTGCGATGTCAATGGACATTAAAAATCCCCACGTGGTCCAAATTATTCCGGAGCCCTCTGCAACAGAACCTCTTTCTGTTTCTTCTTTCACTCCCTCCTTTATCCATTCCTTACGGCGTGGTTCGGGTGTCCACCGAGATAAGTGAGACTGTAACTGCACTACTTCTTATCCTCAAGACCAAGTAAGTTTCAATTTCAAGAAAAAAACTAAAGGAATTGATTGATTGAAAACATCTTTATTTGCTGAATATGCGTAGAACATGTGGGCGGGCCGCCTAGTCCGGTAGTCCACTGGTTATAGCTGCCGCGCTGGCCCTCCGACCAGCCATTGCTGACGGTCAGGATCATCGCTGAGCAGAATAGCCTCCCACTGCTCCTCTGAGGGGTTTGGAATGGGGTTAACTAAGGGATTAAATTGGCTTGCCCACACCATGTGGTAGAGGTTAGCTACCTCACCACAGTGTGGGCACTGCGGAGAGTATAGTGTAGGGTACCACTGGTGTAACTTAGCTGGCGTTGGGCATGTGTTGGTTTGTAGTCTCCTGAGGGGGTTTTCTTCTAACTTATTGAGCGATTTCTATGGTATTGGGTACTCATTCCTGGCTGTTCTGTATGGCGCGAGATTCTCAGCATACACTGCTAAGCCTATTAGGACGACGCGCCCTTCATGGTCATCAGGGGAAGACGCCCGGTATAAAAGAGCTCGGGCATGCCTGTGAACGGCTTCGTTTCCTCCTGGTAGTTCCAGGTGACCGGGAAACCAGATGACTGAGGCTTGGCTGGGTGGATGTTTAGTCAGCAGTGATAACCCTGACCTGTCAATTAATCCGCTATGGAAGTTGCGACTGGCGTTCTGGGAATCAGTGAGCACAACGGCGTTGGGGTTAGATGCTACAGCTAATGCAATAGCTGCCTCCTCTGCCGGAGTGGGTTTAGATGTTTTCATCGAGGCGCAGTTCACCATCGAACTTGAAAGCGTTGAGACCACAGCAGTCATGACTCCATTCTTTGGTCCTGCTGCGTCTACGTAAAGGGTGTTATGTTTCTTGTCCCATTTCTTCTGCAGGGCTTCCCCTCTTGCTTTCCTCCTGTCGATGTTATATGCGCGATGCATATTCCACGGAATAGGGAGCACGTTGATGCGTCTCCTAATATCGCGTGGTACCTCTTCTCTTTGCTCTGCTGTGTAGGGCAGATTGACATGGATCTTCGCGAGCAGTTCTTTGTCGGATTTTGTGAGTGCGAGCCTATTGAGTTGTGAGAACCACTGTGCTTCCCACATCTCTTTGAGGGTATTATGTACTCCTAGAGCCATGAGCTTTGCCGTTGTCCTGGAGTTGGGTAGCCCCAGTGCCGTCTTGTAGGCTTTCCTGATCAGTGTCCCCAACTTTTCAATTTTCGACCTGGAGAGGTTAAGGAATGCCGTCCCGCACATTATCCGAGAAATCACAAAAGCTTGCACTAAGCGAATGGTGTCCCTTTCCTTCATGCCATTGTGTTTATTTCGGATACGATGTATTATCCGGAGGATTTGCTCGGTGGATGTTGTAAGCTTTTTCATAGTGGTGGTGTTCTGCCGTCCCTGCAGGATATACTGCCCTAGGATCTTGATCTGCGTGGGTTTCTGTACTGGGTGGTTCTCTATATACGCCGTGATGTTCTGCGCTAGGGGTGTCCTCGGGTTCTTCAGGATGAGCAACCCGGACTTTTCCGGCGCACACTGGAAGCCTCTCTCCCTGGCGTACCGGTCCACCGTGTCCGCTGCTGCTTGAAGACGCTCCTCGATCTCGGCGTCACTCCCCGAGTTGCACCAGACAGTGATATCTTCAGCATACAATGTGTGTTTGATGCTGGGGATATCGGAAACAAAGCCTGGTAGATCTTCCGTAGCCAAAATGAACAAGAGGGGTGACAGTAGCGCGTCTTGCGGAGTTCCTCTCGGGCCTAAAGTGAGGGGATCTGATTTTATTACTCCGAAGTTTATGGTGTCTTTATTTGTTTAAAATAAAATATAAACATACCACCCTATATTCCATCAGTCTTCGATAAGGGTTATACTGCGATATGTACTCTTGCGTGATTTCTTTAGCATGCTAAATAATGAAACGAGGTACGATAACCCTGCGTAGTCTTTTCGATAACACCTGTTTTTTTTATTTCATACCTCAAAGGCCCCTGGTATGGGACATTACATGAGGGATGTAATGGAATGCGTGTGATCAAAGAGTCAAACATCATTCATGATGTGAACATATTTTGTTTCATGCTAGAAAGTTCACCTGCTAAACGTATTTCATTGTCTTTCCAGGGGACCCTCCAGCAGTTATCAGTGCACCGAATTACAAAATATCGTGCAGGAAATGAAGAAGATGCATATGGAATCAATGAAGCGCATGGAAGAGAACACAAGAATGATGTTTGAGTTGAACCAAGGCTTGCAGACACAATTAGGCCGTTACCAAGAAGAGAGCGATAAGAAGTTCACACAAATTCAAACCACTATGGGCGAGCAGTTCAAAATGTGCACTTCGTTATTTGAGAAGGCGGAGCAGAGCGCGCACGCTCAAGAGGCTCAGAACAAGCAGAAGTTTGAGACTATGCAGAAGTTGATCACAAAGTTGGCGAACGACCTAGAAAACGTGAAATCTCAAGTTGGTGAAAACGTAACGTGTGAAAATACAGGATGTTGTACCATACTTTGAGATGTAGGGAAATTTAAAAGCTCTTCCCAGACAGCTGAAGGCCGCAAGTGCGCTGTTCTTGTTTTGACAATAATGTCGGAGCCGGGAAGGATCCGTACTTAAATACAAGCGATTTGAGGTCCATAAGTTCTAGATTCTGAATGTGTAGTCACAAGAATTTGAAATATGTGATTTCTATTGTTCAGCTTTGTGCTTAATCAGTTTATGAAAAATCTTTTTTTTGATATAAAAGCCCGTATTAGAGACTTTGTTCACTGTTTAAGACTTTCATTGCTAATGTCCTGATAGTGATGATACTGTAACAAAACAAATTATAAGAAGCGTTCACACCTCACCCTTCCCGGTCAGCGGCCATGGTAATTGCTATATCAACGGTGATTACAACATAATAGGTGCCGATTAGAAAAACACTTTGATGTTTTGCCTATCGAAACTTATAGGTATTATGTTAAAAAAAGGGAATTCAATGCTTGAGTGGTGGCTTAAGTGACAAGTTGCGCAAAAAAACAACTTTAGTGCGCTATCGTCTGCTAAGCGGTAAATTACCAAATAAATACTGAACCTAATTAGTACTACTTATACAATGTAACATCAGAAACGTTGGAGCCACTCAGCGAACAAAGACTCAGCCAGGAGATGGATGGGAGCCGCCGCACTGGACCACTCCCACAAACTCTCGAACGCCTTTGTTGCGCTTTCTGCTTCCTGCGTCAGCTTCGTAATTTCTTAAATAATTTCTCAGTATAATATTGCCAACGTCAGAAATTTTAGTTGATCCTTTTCCTGCTTTCTGCATAACCCTCATTTGAGTCGTTTCATATATTGAAGATTTATTTTTGCTGAATACTCGACTTTCCTGCTGCTTTCTCCTGATGCTGTACAACTGCTACGCAAAATAAATGTTCTGTCTCTCTTTCCTACACAATTTGTTGTTGCTATTATTGTACTCCTGTCCCTGATTGACAAATGCTCCTCAGTTGGGCTTCGTGGTACTTATGTCCTCTTAATGTTTGTGCACGACTTTTAAATTATTTAGCCTCATATATGTGATAGAAGTAAAGATAAATGCGCTCTCAAATAACAGTACGCCTACAAGAGTTCCTCATAAGGCTTACGCACAGACGTGCAAAACACGGCATGAAGCCTACGAAGTGGAAAACTCACTTTTACTCGAATTTTGCACTGTGAACAGTTTTCTTCAAAAAGAGATTGCAAACAATTTTTACCGGAAATTTTAATTCTAGAGGACGCAGTTTTTGGAGGGCATAAAGTCAAAGTTAGCGGCCATCTTGTGTTCATTCACGGGAGATGATTGCAGCGCACAGCTATATCACGCTTGTTACTCATGAGATCGAATTAATTCCGGACAAGCTATAAAAACGTGGTTTGGAAGTGAGAGGCAAAAATATGGTAATTGTTTGACGTATTACTCGCACCATCATGCTGAGAATGCGTTTTGCACCTTATGAGAAGACACTTGAGAGAAGTTTATTGGACAGTGTGGTCTATGGAACTTCTGTCCCTCCAAAAACACTACAATCGCCAAATATAGAAAAAAAAAGTTGTAGCCCAGATTGTACTCCCGTGTAAGACTGATGACACAACGATGCTGTTTGAGTTTGGTTTGACTAATTTAACCATGATCATAATCGTCATTTCAATCTGTTGTCGTCTATAGTGCCCCCTACCCCCAAGATCACGACAACTAATACAATAGTTGTCCCCTCCGACAGGTGGCGTCTGGCGTCCATGGGTGACCGCATTACTGCGAACACAGCCACCACTAAGCAGGGCGAACTTGCCGCTGCGCACGACTAACGGAACAACCTCTGCCTTAAACAGCATCGGTGTTAAAATTAGCTGTGGTTTAACTACAGCTGACCCTGGTTAGAGATCGAAGCTACTGCTTATCGGGCGGCTTGGTGTCTGCAACGTTGAGTGTGCTCCTGACACTGGATAGGCAGTGCGCCCACCTTGCCAGCTTGGCAGGTGACATTAAAGGTTGATCGCGAGAGTTTGCTTACCCAGTGAACACTGCGGCTTACTGCTGCAGTGCCGCATGTCTGCCACAACGTTGTCACTGCTAATGCATGGAGCCCACATCAACCTCTTTCACCACCCCACGTACCGCAAAGCGTGATTGAGGCATCCACTGAGCCAGGGAGCCAGTTATGAGCACTTCTTTGCATTAAAAACTCCGGAGTCCAAAACGTTGTCAACGCCAACGCCAATGAACACAATGAACGCCGACGGCCTACGGCTTCAGTGCCACGTTTCTGGAACAACGTTGTCAATGCCAACGCATGCAGCGCACATCTGCCCCTACCACCACGTAGCTTAAAGCCCGATGTAGATGTTCGCAGTGCCAGGGGACCGGTTATACGTCTTTTCTTTCGACGCTGCCATAAAATTGGTAAATTGGTTTTTGAGGAACGGAAATGGCGCAGTAACTGTCTCACTTATCTCGGTGGACACCTGAACCACGGCGTAAGGGAAGGGAGGAAGTTAGGAGTGAAAGAAGGGAGATACTGAAACTCAGCCACCGCTGCGCCCGACTAACCGAACAATCTCCGGCTTAAACAGCATCGCTATTAAAAACCTCTAAACTGTAGCAAAAATTGCCGAAGATTACGTTACTTCCTAATGCGAAATTTGAGCGCATCTCATGAGCTCTTTCAACTTTTCAATACATTGGTGTAAAGAATGCGAGCAAGACGTGTATGTACAATTAGAGAGAGGTTTTTATTTTGCAGACATATTTCTTCTTCAAGAAACACTCCACTAACCGTAATGTTACACTTGAGAGAGATTACAATATAAAAGAATTATTGCACTTAAAGTGCACCACCCCAAGAGAGAGAGGGAAACAAAGAAAGCACAATTTGTTCACTGAAGCTTAAACGGCGACTCGGGCGGTCAACGCCCTTCTTATATAGCCTCGCTCCACGTCTGTCTGTCCTTCGCGCCAAGGCAGGCGTGCACATACACATAGTGTCGGCTGTGCAGTCTCCTTCTCGCGCTGCGCGCGCGTCCTCATTGGTCAAAGGCCGGGAGTGCCTTCTAGGAGAATCTTGAACTTTTCTGTCGTGGTTCCGCCGCCGTGGCAAATAGCCTCTAGTGATCGTTGGGGACTTCAATGCTCCCAGCCTTCGCTGGGGCTACCACTTCGAAAAGGCAAGAGGGCGTAAGCTGGCGGAGCTCATCTCCACCCTCAGCCTAACGTTGCTCACGGACCTGGCGTAACCCAACCGAGTGGGGAACTCGGTAACCCGCGACACGTGTCCCGACCTTTCTCTCGTTAAAAATGCTAGAGCGGCTGCCTGGGAGAACTTGGGAGATTCTCTAGGCAGCGATCCTCCAGATTACACTCGTGGCAAAGGCAGCGCGCAAAAAATGGGGTCATGCCAAGTTGACCGATTGGCACTAATTCCGAAATCACATTATCCCTCCCGTACTATTTTCCGGCGGCTACGCGGAGCGGGTGTCACCCACACTTCGCGCACTTTGAGCGTAGGAAGCTCCCAGACACCCTTAGAGCGTGTGGGGGTAGCGGTCTCGGACTCAAAGGAGATGCCCTCGACTCAGCGTGGCAAGCTCAGCGGGGACCAGCTACCAAGTGACAAAGGGTTTTTGGGCGTTCGGTGCCCAGCTTTCGCTGGTCGCAAGCCAGAGAATGGGTCGGAGCCAAAGGTTTACAAAACAAAACAAGGTTTATACAGCGATGAGACGATACAGAGGATTTCACAATCACTAGTACAGACACATACAAAGCGATTAACAGAACAATGCAACTCGTGCAAAGTTAAACTCGAGAGAGAATGCAATACAAAGCCAATATTGCACCTAAAGTGCACTAACACACGAGAGAGAGGTAAACACACAAAACACAATTTGTTCACCGGGCACTGCGGCAGTCCGACGACCATTGTTCCACGACGATGCTGTCCCGCAGACTTACGAACGTTGCCTCGGTCCGTGGCTGGCCGAGTGGTGTTTTCCCGGGAGTCAAACGGGCTCGCTTCGATGAAGCTTAAACGGCGGTCCGGACTGACTTGATAGCGGTCAACGCCTTCTTTTATAGGCTCGCTTCCACGTCTGTTTGTTCTACGCGCCAGGGTAGGCGCGCACATACACTCAGCATCTCCCGTGTAGTTTCCCTTCCTTTCTCTCGCCGGCCGCGCATCCCCATTGGTCAGAGTACGGGGTCGCATCTCGAAGTTTCGAGGGTGTTCTGGCGTGGCGCCATCGCCGACGTCGGAGTTCAGAGGAGGGGGACGTGTCCTAGTGCACGCAAGGCTGCGCCCTTTTCCCCCGTCAGCGGTAGAAGCGACTCGGATGTTCCAGAGAAATCTTCGGCATGGATGACTCATTCCCTCGGCGCACGCCCTGTCGGTGAGCGGTAGTGGAGGGGAGAGGGAGCCACGCACACAGGGGGGGTTTTTCTTTGTTTGTTTCAAAAATGCGCCGAATTTTGTGACAGCGGGCTAACCACACATACAACATTCAGAAACAACACGTCACTGCACTACAAACAACCGAAGAGATCCCCGCAGTGGACACTCACCTCCTGCATTTGTGGGAACCGCGTCGGAGCTTAACTAAACGGTGGAAAAAGCAAAAACATTTACGCAAACTACGCGCCCGCATAGCCAAACTCACAGAACAGGCTGCAGCGTATGCTGCGAAACTCTCAGATTCAAATTGAATAGCACGCTGCGGCGCCGCAGCTCATCAGATGAGCTCGAAGGGGACGTGGCGTCTCATTCGCAGTCTAATTGACCCCTCCCGAACGAGAGGGGAGACGCAAAAGCAGCTCCAGCGGGCTATGCATGGGTATCAAGCTACGACGGCGCAACTTGCGGACACTCTGTGCGAGAGATATCTCTGTCGTACGGAGGAACGGACTGGGCCTGAGTACATGCACTCTGGCAGGCCTAATGAAACACTCGATGCCCCCTTTTGAGTTGCACGACCTTCAGGCGGCCTTAGCAAAAATGCGACCGGTTGGCGAACCAACCGGACTCAGCCTACCTCCATTTATTAGAATACATGAACCAGACCTGGAGCGGGCATCTACTACCTCCCGAACGGAAAGCGTCACTTGTGATGTTTATCCCTAAAACAGGTAAGGCCGTTAATACGGACAAACTGAGGCCCATATCACTGACATTGTGTGCGGGCAAGCTTATGGAGACGATGGTACGGGATCGCTTCTCTCCATACCTGGAGAGCAAGGGCAATTGGCAGTCACCACGTTCGGGTTTCACCCCCACATGTCTGCATAGGGCATCCTCCTCCAGCTGCACAGGGATGTAATACGACTCACAACTATGCGATACAATGACAAAGCCATCCTGAAAGGGGCTTTCGACGATGGTAAACACGGTAGCATCCTGGCCAACCTGAGTTCTACTGATTTTGGGGCTAAGGACTACGCGTATGTAAGAGATTTCTTAACTAATCCCCAGGCCTTTCTTCGGATTGAGAACGAGGAATATGGCCCTTATATAATGGGAACACGGGGTACCCTTCATGGAGCGATGTTATCACCGCTCCTGCTGTTCAACATAGCTATGATGCGCCTCCCAAGCACACTGGCCCGGGTCGAAGGCATTCAACACGCGTTATATGCAGATGACATTACAATCTGTACCACCGAAGGGAGCCTTGGGGACATGGAGGACCGCCTTCAGCAGGCTGCTTCCATAGTCGATGCGTATGCTATTGACTGTGGGCTCCAATGTGCTGCAGCGAAATCAGAGCTTCTGCATGTCAGAGCGAACCCAAAGGATATCTAAGTCATCTAAATCAGAATTTGTGCACATACGTCCCTCCCCTCGGGACATAGCTCCGCTTTACATCAGTCTCCCTCGCGACCGATCCGGTAGTCCAAGGAGATCCGCGTCCTTGGTCTCTTCATACGCCATCAATGCAGGGTCGACACTACCCTAGCCAAACTTCTTACAGTGGGAGACCAGGTGGGCCGCATGGTCCGCCGGGTCTCCAACAAGCGGGTCGGATTACGAAGCAAGGATGCACTGCGGCTTGCCCATGCTTTCGTAACGAGTAGAATCCTCTACTCAACCCCCTACTTGCACCTGCGCAAACATGATGATGACCAACTGGAGGTCATCCACCGGAAAGTCATCAAGCGGGCTCTCGACCACCCGGTCACCACGCCCAACCAGCGACTTCTGGCCTTGGGCGTGGTAAACACATTCCGGGAGCTTCGAGAAGCCCACTTAGTCAACCAATACACGCGTCTTGCACAGACCAAGTCCGGTCACCGCCTCTTGGACCGGCTACACATCAAACGTGACTACCATATTGAGGAAAGGGAGAGAGTGCCAGAACCCTGGAGACGCGCCCTCCGGGTCCGACCCCTTCCCCGCAACATGTCCAGAGAAGAGCATAGCGGTCGTCGCCAGGCGCGCGCGGAAGCGTTGGCGCGATACTATGGTAACCAACAACATGTGTATTACGTGGACGTTGCCGGCCCACACCACGGGGTGTGGTACACGGCCGCAGTCGTACACAACACAAACACAGTTAACGGGCTCACTTTCAAAGCCTACAGCGCAACACACGCGGAGGAGATTGCCATTGCTCTGGCTCTCACTACTCCCAAGTCGAAACACATCATCACCGACTCGCGAGGGGCCTGTCGGAACTATGAGTTGGGCTGGGCTCACCCGCTTGCCTGGCGCATATTGGAATATAGCTGCCGATGCGAAGATCCTACTCCACGCAACCTGATTTGGGCCCCCGGTCACCAGGGCCTCCAGGGAAACGAACAGGCCGATCAGGCCGCCCGCGCACTCTCTCCCCGGGCTATCTCCCTGTCCTTGGAAGCCTACTCTCAATCAGACAATCTGGCCCTTACATTCAAACACATCACCGATTACTACAAGGAGGAGCACCGGCGCTATTCGGCCTCTTGTAAGGGACTGCATAGCGCTGACGAGCGCCTCCTCATCAAAATTCTTACTAACATTGTACTGTGTCCGGCGGTACTTAAACATTTCAACGCATCCTTTGATGGCACGTGCCAGTTCTGTGGGGAGGTGGCTGACACCTTCCACATGGTTTGGGCGTGTCAATAAAACCCATCTATCCCCCCAACCCCAACCCCACCAGAGAGGACTGGGAGGCGGCCCTGCTCGGCTGTCAGGACATAAAGACCCAAAAGGCCTTGGTTCACCGGACGCGGGCGGCGTTGCTTGCCAATGGGACCCCGGAAGAGGGGCTTTACCTAGTATTGTTAGGGGAAAGGGCCAAAAGGGCCTACCCCAATCACCTCTGTGTAAAAAAAAATTATTGCACTATAAATGTTTTTCACCACCACCAACCCGGTGGCTACCTCTAATGCCAAACTCAAGGCATTGGGGGTGCTAAACTCCTACCAGGAGCTCTCCAGCGGTTCCTTCTCCCCTGTTTTAGGACGCGCTCCAGCGAGCGCCAACCGCGTGGCGCTGTTGTTTTCTTTCTTGCTAAGGAGGAGAGGAGGTTGCGCTCTCACCCTCTCCTGGTTACAACAGACAACGGCGACGCCGCGAGACGCAGAAGCGGGCGCCTAAGAGCTGCGCTCTAAAATGCACATGCGGGAAGCCCATCAAAGTTCTCTCACACAGTTTTGGAGTACGCAGCGCACAGTTTACCGCGCACTCGTGTCACTAAAGTCTCACGTTGCACGGCTTGCCCGCACGCACATCACTCATTCTCACTGGTGTCTACTACGGGAGGGGCCGCACGGCCAGACGGCACCACCGCGCGTCGATGAAACAGGTGGACCAGCGGCGAAGGAATTGGTGTTCCTCCAAGGACCCAAAGTCCCCACACGCTTGCTACAACATGCGTGCTCGCACACGATGTAGCATGGAGTACATAACCCTGTGCGGCCGTCCGTGCAGGGCCGCCATTCCTCTCTTGCGC
Organism: Amblyomma mixtum; assembly: GCF_055824585.1. Taxonomy (NCBI): domain Eukaryota; kingdom Metazoa; phylum Arthropoda; class Arachnida; order Ixodida; family Ixodidae; genus Amblyomma; species Amblyomma mixtum. The sequence goes on from NC_143018.1 coordinate 101,539,842, forward strand.
CACCACACAAAGGCGCCAATGCACAACAACATGCGCACAAACGGGTCGCGGGATCTCGAGTTAGAGGCAAGGGTTGCCCCGAAAATGCGCGACATGAGTACCTAGAATGTTCTGGCAACGATACAATAAAGGAGAGCATGCTGCATGGTTTCTATGGGACCGCACTGCGGACATCGTCGGAGGAAGGATGAATGGAAACAACTTTATTACACAAAAAAAATTTTTTTCAGGGTGGTCCCCTACTGCTCCAGGAGTCCACGGGCTTGTGCTTCACGTAAAGCCCGGTCCACCAGCCAATTCTAGCCGGCGGACTGAGCGGTCCGTAAAGCAGCCTCCCAGGAAGAATGAGTGGGATTGGGGATGGGGGGTACTGCCTTTGGGGAAGGACATTTCCAAAAGTAGTGGAAAAGTGTGGATCTGGGCACTCCACAGGTGTTACAATTAGGGGGCAAGGTGGGGTGAAAGCATGAGAGACGGTGGGGGGAAATGAAGCAGCCTGTCTGTAATTGTCGCCATGTGGCGGTGGATAAGGGCGAAAAGGTACTGTGGGGTGGTGGCAGTGTCATGCGGCTGAGTTTGTAGAATGTGGTGATTTCATGATATGTAGAGAGGACTGATGGGGCCTCTTGCGCAGGGTTGGGTGCCTGATCATCCGGGGTCCGGGAGCAGAGTTCTCGGGCCAGCGCATGAACGCGCTCATTACCGGGGATCGAGGCATGCCCAGGGACCCACGACAGAGTAACCGTTTGGTCGACAGGGGTGGCTCTGGCAAGAATACGATGCGTTGCCGGCGTCGCCACGCCCTTTAGGTAGTGGCGGTACGCGGCCTGGGAATCTGTACAAATTTCAGTTACGTTTTTGTCAATGGTCGAGTGGGCCAGAGCAAGTGCGATGGCGGCTCCTTCCGACTCTGCAGGCGAATTAGTTCAGATAGTGGCGGCGTCCCCCGCTGTGCCGTCTTCATAGGCTGCGACTGCCGTGAAATATCTTGGTTTCGAGTTTTCTGCCGCGTCGACATAAAGCATATCGGAGTGGTTGCTGTATTTTTAGGGTGAAGTAGCTCGCTCGTGCCTGCCGTCTACCCTGACGGAGACTAGAGCTCATATTGCGTGGTAGGGGCTTCTGATATATGCGATTCTACGTGCGCAGAGAAATTATGTAAGATGTGGGACTTGTTGGGATGGCAATGGGTGGATTGAGACGTAGCTGTCGCAGTAAGTGTTGCCCTACTTCCATGCGACTCAGGCGGACTGATTGGTTGGTGCTTTGAGCCTCTATTAATTCGATCACTGTATTGAGGGTACCAGTGGCCAGGAGACGTTTCGTGCTAACCGTCCGTGCAAGACATTGGGCGGAGGTGACAGCCGTGCGCATTAGGATGTCTGCCTGTTGTGTTTGCCGCTGAGTGAGTATGTGGTATGGGAGGTCGTATGTAATGCGGCTAATGATTAGTGCATTTGTCATATTGAGGGTCTCGCGTTCAGACAGCCCATGACTGCGGGCTGCCACCCGCCTGATAAGTGCAGCTACCTGTTTGGTCTGTCTTTGCAAGAGCTAGGGTGGCGGTTGCATCGAGTGTGTTGCTAATGAGAAAGCCGAGAATCTTCACCTGAGGCACAATGGGCACTGGATTCCCGTGCATGTGCAGTTCAATCTGGGGTCACTGGGGAGGGGCTCCAGCTGTAGGAGTTCCGATTTATTTGGAGAGCAACGGAGGCCTGTGTTTGCTAAATAGGTGGCGGTAATATCTATGGCAGATTGCAGGATGTGCTGGGCTGTTCTAAGGAATCCTCCAGTTGTCCAGAGGGTTATAACACCTGTGTATATGGCTGTGGGATAGCAGCGAGGGCCTTTTCCAATGGCGCTAGGGCAATGTTAAAAAGTAAAGGTGACAGAACCGCCCCTTGTGGGGTACCCCGGTTAGGCAGTGGGAAAGGCTGGGAGGCAATATCGCTAGAAACGCAAGAAATATAGGCTAGAAACGGTTGGAGGCGATTGAGAATGACATGTTCGAAGAGCTTGCCGACACAGCTCGTTAAGAAGATGGGGCGCAAATTTTAAAGGGTGAGGTGTTTGCTCGGTTTGGGTATAAATCACATCCTGGCATGGGTACAGGCTGATGGGAGCGTCCCAGCTTGCCAGTGGTTATTAAAGAGCTTTTTTTTTAGTTCAAACGAAAATCCATTTACAACGGTACAGTACGCACACTGTTCTAGGACCCATAGCCAGAGGCTAGTTTTGGGTCCATCGCAATAATGTACAGGTGCGGCCAGAATAATTCGGAGCACAGGAAGGGTCGCGGAGCAGCGGAAACGTGCTTATGCGCGCTGCCTAGCAGTGGTGACAGGAACTATCTTAATTTGGATGCGGCGAGATGGCGCCGGTAGCACGGACCCACTTTTTCCGCAGGCCTATCAACATCACAGCATATAGCATGCAATCCCTTGCTCTACGATCGACTGGTACTCTGCTGACAGCGCCATGCGCTTCGTTGCCCCGTTTCTCGCACTGAGGAGCGGCGCGCGCTGTAAATGGGCGCAAGACGGCCGTTTTGGCATTACGTGTTATCTCGGCCCTTCACTCCGCGCGGCCACCGAGGCTGAAGTGAGTACGCCTGGATGAAGGCAGCACCTGGCGGTGTTGCCCGAACCAGCTCAGCATCTTTCGAACAGCGATAACGGCAGGGTTGCAGCAAAGAGGGGGGCTCGGCGGCAGGCACTCTCGCTGCGCGCGGATAGCCAGGGGTGTCTTTGTTGTGCTGATTGGTGGCGCTTAGATGCAGTTTCTGCTTGCTTGGCCGCCTTTCGCGTGCTCCGTATTATTCTGGCCGCACCTGCACAATTTAAATGCGGCACGCGAAGACGATGCATGCGTTCATAAAATAAAAGTCACATTCCCAACAATTTAGAAATAAACAAGAACAAGAGTACACAATACACACATCCTCACAAAAAGAAAAAGAATACACCATAACTTCACATATTCATCAGGAACATTTTCAAAGATTGCACAGTTTCTTTTCAGTTTAATATCGTCAGGCATACCATTACAAATAAAAAATCCACTGAACTCTATTAGTCTTTGCCCGTAACTATTGCGACACACTGGTAAGTTGAAATGTTTGGCACTAGCCGCCCTAGTTTCCCTTTTAGGTGTGATAAATATGCTATGCGGAAGTGGGTCATTAATTTGTAAGATCTTGTGAATTGTCTGATTCGTGAGTTCCTGGAGGGAGACTTCTTCCAGATTGAGTAGTGCCTTGTACGTTATGCCATTCGGCCCCGGCGCCGTAGAGCGGCGAATACTAACGAGTGCTCGGCGGAATTCGTTTAAGGTGATGTCGGCATCAAGTTCAGGGTTAGGTGGAGGTAGATTGGGTGGATCTGCTGATTGAAGGGATGTTGGTATATAAATGTCCCGTAGTTGGCCAATTACGTCAGTGCCCTTTTAAAGCTCTAGTTGTATTAAACGTTGTGTGTTTACTTGTGTCTGAGATTTAGTAAACACACAACGTACCGGGCGGAGGGTGCCACGCCCCAAGCCGCCCTGCGATCTGCCGTCGACAGAACCTGCCAGCGACGCAGTCACAAAAGTTGTGCACGTCAGCGGGGAGGGAGGAAGACGAAATGTCCCGCCCCCGCACCTGGCCTGCCTAAAGCCAATTGCTCAGGAGACGCTTCTGTGGTGGCGAGGAGCACGCATATACATGAGGCGGGTGTAGAGATCCCCTCCATTTCTTGCAGGGCTGCAGTGAGGGACCCGAGCGTCTGGCGAACTCTGATAGAAGCGTGGCTGCTGCCTTGCTGTCCGGTTGACACTGCGCTCTCCGAAGAAAAGGCAACGGGAGGTTCCGAGCAGGTACGCTAGGAGCCCCCCGCCCCCCCCCCCCCCCCCTCAACGGGGTAGACGGTGCAGTTGACTAGGCCGCTGATTACTTGTAAGGCGAGCACAGTAAACATTGTCAGAAGCATAACTTAGCAACACGTTTTGCTGGGCAAGTTGGAAGCAATTTATATTGTGGACCAGCACAGGCAGTGAGATCTTTGAAGCTTATTGCATCGCAAAGAACACTGACACGTGTGTTGCGAAACCATCCGTGGCGTTGCAGAGAAATGAGATAGCCTTCCTCGATAAATGTCGTACATCGTAAAAAATGCATCTTTTGCTGAGTGTTGAACAAGTTAGATGCCGTAATTAGTCCTGTGCTTGCGGGGAGTACGTGGGAGTGGTGATGCGTTTCGAACTGCGTCACATACAGTTGCTGATTCTTTGTCTGCATGACAAACGTTTGCCTACATAGTATAACCTAAGGCATTTTCTCGTTGCATATAAAGGGGGAGTCTTCTTTTTTTTTTAAACCAAAAGCTTCTGTACGCTACGTAGAGCAGCCTTCAGCCGCCGTGCAGATCTCACCTTCAAGCCAGTTAGAGGTCAAACCACAGTACAGCCATGGTGTTTTGTAGTTTGACGGTAACGTCATTGTGAGTCACATGATGGCACGGTAATTACGTCATAACACGTGGTCGACTGCTATATATATATATATATCTATATATATATTGTAAAGAGGAAGATGAGCAGCGGCGGCCGCCGCTCCGCTAGCGCGCGGCGAGAGATCGATGGCTGGATGACCGAAGCTCGGACCAGCATTTTGGCTATCTGTCGCTAAGTTCCTTTCCCCGGAAATCCTGCTACAATTTGGTGGAGGTGCGGGGTACAGCTTTTGGCCAACGTCCTGGAGCTTCGCAGCAGAACGATCGCTCCAGCCATGTCCACCGACGCAAGCCAGTCATCTTCCCTTTCGCCTACGCCCGTCGTTTGCCCTGGCGCTCTCCGACAGCAGGACCCAGCCATTTTTACCGGGTCCGATGATCACGACGTGGAGGATTGGCTTGCCTCCTACGAGCGGGTAAGCGGCCACAACCGGTGGGACGACGCCATGAAATTGAACAACGTGGTGTTTTACCTCTCGGACGTGGCCAGCCTATGGCACAGGAACCATGAATCAGACTTTACCACCTGGTCTGCCTTCAAACGAGCCTTTTCTGACATCTTTGGGCGCCCTGCAGTACGCAAGCTGCGCGCTGAACAGCGCCTGCGAGTGAGAGCCCAGCTACACGGAGAATCGTTCACGAGTTATATCGAGGATGTCATCAACCTGTGTTCAAGGGTGGACTCGTCTATGACCGAGGCGGACCGGATTAAGCATGTCCTGAAAGGCATCGAAACGGAAGCATTTCAGATGCTTATCGCCCGGAACCCTACCACCGTTGCCGAAGTGTTCAACCTGTGTCAGAGCTACGATGAGCTCCGCAAGCAGCGCATTCTGGTGCTACCACCTTCCGTGCAGCCTGACTCGCTTTCCAGCCTCGCCGTGACAACCTCCCACAGCTCGCTGCTTGACCAGATAAAAGACTTTGTACGTGAGGAGGTGGCTCGACAGCTGTCACTTCTTCACGGCGTGCAGGGGCCTCCCTCCAACCTGGATCCGACCCTACAAACGGTGATTCGCGAGCAAGTGACCGAAGCGCTACCACCTGTTCGTCCGCCGGTTCCCGCTGCAGCGCCGCTCACATACGCCGACGCCGTCCGAAAACCAAGAGCCGAGCCGTTTGTCCCGTATTATCCTCCGACGCCGCCGCCTGCCTTTCCAACCCGACCACCTCCTGCTCGTGTCAACCCTTGGCGCACCCGTGACAACCGTCCTATTTGCTATGCATGTGGTGTCCCTGGCCACGTTGAGCGCCTGTGCCGACGCCGTGTGCCACCACCCGTGGATGACCCCAGAACCTACGTCTACGCGGCACCACAGCCCCCGCCACGTCCGTCGGCGGCCGAACAGCTTGATGCCTCCGATCGCCGCCCGTATTCTCGCCGCCGTTCGCCATCCCCGCGGCGCCGTTCTGTTTCGCCACTGCGTCCTCATTCCCCTATGCGCCAGGAAAACTAGTTGCCGCAGTTCCCGAGGCAAGAACTGCGTATTCGGCGACAAGTTCAAGGCCTCGTTTGTCCCCAGCGAATGTGCTCGACGTTTCTGTGGAGGGCCACACCGCCTTGGCGCTTGTTGACACTGGCGCTGCTGTTTCTGTGATGAATGAGAAACTGTGCCGAAAACTTCGCAAAGTGACGACGCCGTTATCCGGATTTTCGCTTCATACAGCTAATGCACAGCGCATCTCGCCTTTAGCCGCCTGCACAGCCAGGGTCATCATTTACGGTTCCTTATATACTGTTGAATTCGTCGTTGTGTCATCGTGCTCTTATGACATTATTTTAGGTTGGGACTTTCTTTCCCAACATGAGGCCCTCATCGACTGCGCTCGTGCCGAGCTCGAACTTCTTCCGTGCTGTGCTACCTCGCCTGATACGTCATCTTCGTGAGGCAAACTTTCTGTGGCTGACGACATCGAGATTCCTCCGTGCTCATCTGTTCCTGTCCCTGTCTCCTGCCTCACCGCATCTGACGGCGCCGTCGTCTTTACACCATCCGACGTCTTCATCTCTCGACGCGGTCTGCCTCTGCCATTCGCTCTGCTCACTGTTCAAGAAGGCTGCAGCCTCATCCCGATCTCGAACCCTTTTTTGAGCCCCTGCATATTTCTCCGCGGCGAATGCCTTGGCCACATTCAGCCCGTCGACTCTTTGCTCGATCCCGAACGATGCGCCGAATCATGTTCTCTTGCTACTAATTCTCTTACTTTGCCCGCATCTCCCGCTGTGGCCACAGACGATGCCTTTGCCGATTCCGTCGACGGCAGTCTTGCCAGACCGCAACGCGCCCAACTACTTCACCTACTGAACCAGTTTCGCTCTTCTTTCGCACGTCTACCGTGACCCATGAGATCGACACCGGAGCCCACTTGCCGCTTCGTCAACGCCCGTACCGAGTTTCGGCAGCCGAACGCCAGATTATCAACACTCAGGTGGACGACATGCTTCAGCGAGGCGTCATTCAACCATCCAGTAGTCCATGGGCCTCTCCTGTGGTTCTAGTGAAGAAAAAAGATGGCACAATACGATTTTGCGTCGATTATCGGCGGCTTAACAAGATCACCCGCAAAGACGTTTACCCGCTGCCGCGAATCGATGACGCCCTTGACTGCCTCCAAGGCGCGGAGTTCTTTTCTTCTTTAGACCTGCGTTCGGGGTATTGGCAGGTCCCTGTGGCCGAGGCTGACCGTGCCAAGACGGCTTTTGTTACACCAGATGGCCTGTACGAATTTACCGTCATGCCTTTCGGCCTTTGTAATGCCCCAGCGACTTTCGAGCGAATGATGGACTCCATTTTACGCGGCCTGAAGTGGACCACGTGCCTGTGCTACTTAGATGACATTGTCGTCTTCGCGCCTGATTTTGAGACGCACCTTCACCGCTTGGAGCACGTGTTGACATGTTTAACTGCCGCGGGGCTCCAACTTAATATCAAAAAGTGTCGCTTTGACGCCCGCCAACTGACAATTTTAGGTCACGTCGTCTCTAAGGACGGCGTGCTTCCTGACCCAGCCAAACTTCGTGCCGTCGCTGAGTTCCCCAAGCCGTCGACTCAGAACGAACTTCGCAGCTTTCTCGGCCTGTGTTCTTATTTCCGACGTTTCGTCCGAAATTTTGCCTCTATCATCGCACCACTTACGAAACTTCTTCGGGGCGCCAACAACCTGTCCGATTGGTCACCTGACTGCGACGACGCCTTCATCACCTTACGCCGGCTGCTCACAGCGCCTCCCATTTTACGCCACTTCGACCCCACTGCTCCCACTGAAATTCACACCGATGCCAGTGGCGCTGGCCTCGGCGCTGTCCTTACGCAACGTAAACCCGGATTTCCCGAGTATGTCGTTGCCTACGCGAGCCGTGCACTGACAAAAGCGGAATCCAACTACTCAGTAACCGAGAAGGAATGCTTGGCGATTGTTTGGGCGATCGGAAAGTTTCGCCCTTACGTTTATGGCCGCCCTTTCGATATCGTCACGGACCATCATTCCCTGTGCTGGCTGGCCTCCTTGAAAGACCCTACAGGCCGCCTCGCTCGCTGGGCCCTACGCCTACAGGAGTATGATATCAGTGTCATCTATCGCTCCGGCCGAAAACACAACGACGCCGACGCATTGTCCCGCTCTCCACTGCCGCCAGACGTTGTCTGCCACTCGCCAACCGGTTGCGCTTCGCTGTCGTTTTCAACAGATACCATGGGCAGCGAGCAAAATAAGGACCCCTGGATATCTTCGCTTGTACGTTTTCTCTCAAATTCCTCGGCGGCACCCGTGCCTCGTGCCCTCCGCCGCCAGGCTGCTCACTTCGCCATTCGTGATGGTCTATTGTACCGCCGCAACTACGTCCCTACCGGCAGGAAGTGGTTACTTGTCGTCCCTGCCCATCTGCGGTCGACATTCTGCGCCCTGTTTCACAACGACCCGCAGTCTGCTCATGCCGGCGCCTTTAAAACATACACGCGACTCCGTCTCCAATATTATTGGCGCGGTATGTCCACCTACGTCCGCAAATACGTCCGCTCGTGCCCTGACTGTCAACGTCGCAAGCCGGCTCCTCACCACTCAGTCGGCCAGATGCAGCCTCTCCCTTGCCCTTTCCGTCCTTTTGACAGAGTTGGAATTGACCTCTACGGCCCCCTTCCTTACACTGCTGCTGGCAACCGCTGGGTTATTGTAGCCGTCGACCACCTCACGCGTTACGCCGAAACCGCGGCTCTTCCTGCTGCTACGGCACCACACGTTGCCTCTTTCATCTTGCATCACTTCATTCTTCGCCATGGAGCGCCCCGAGAACTGCTGAGCGACCGTGGGCGCGTTTTTCTGTCCGAGGTCGTGGAATCTCTTCTCAAACAGTGTAAGATCACTCACCATACCGCCACGGCCTACCATCCTCAGACTAACGGTTTGACGGAACGGTTTAACCGCACCTTGGGCGATATGCTGTCGATGTACGTGTCTTCCGACCACTCCGACTGGGACAGGATCCTGCCGTTCATCACCTACGCCTACAACACCGCCACGCAGACCACCACCGGCTTCTCGCCATTTTTTCTCCTCTACGGGCGCGAACCTTCCTCACCACTTGACACAGTACTTCCTTACCGGCCCGACGTGTCCGAGTGCACCACTCTTTCGGAGGCGTCCAAGCATGCCGAGGAGTGCCGTCAGCTCGCTCGGTCGTTAACATCCGGCGAGCAGGGGCGTCAAAAATTCCGTTTCGACACAAGCCACACTGATGACAGTTTTCTACCCGGCTCTCTCGTCTGGCTTCACGTGCCGTCTACCTCACCTGGCCTTTCGTCCAAACTTCTCCCCAAGTACCACGGACCTTACCGCATCGTAGAGCGCACTTCCCCGGTCAACTACATTGTCGACCCGGTGACACCCTCCACAGATCAACGCCGACGCAGCCGCGAGACTGTTCATGTGTCACGCCTGAAGCCGTACTATGACCCGTGTGTGTTGTCGTCTCCCTGACTCGCCAGGATGGCTTCGCCTAGATGAGCAGCGGCGGCCGCCGCTCGGCTAGCGCGCGGCGCGAGATCGCTGGCTGGATGACTGAAGCTCGGACCGGCATTTTGGCTATCTGTCGCTAAGTTCCTTTCCCCGGAAATCCTGCTACAATATATATATATATATATATATATATATATATATATATATATATATATATGGAGGCGAGGAGAGCCTCGCCTTGCATTTCGGCCAGCGATGGAAGACGAGCACCCGGCTGTGGTCGCTGGCCGAACCGAGAAGAGGAAACATGCAGCCGAAACTGAATAGGAACGGGAAAAACGATTGGCAAAACGCCGACATCAGGCTGCGGACCACAGGACAGTTTTACTAGGGATTACTAAGCAAAATAAAACGAGCAATAAAAAAAATACATCTACAAGCAAATTATGAGTCTCGTCTTGCTTCAACCACAAGCTGCACTCTTAGTGCAGCCATGCACTAAGCTTTCGCTTACACACCAGGTTTAACTAAAGCTAAACCATGCCGGAAATTTTTGTTGCTGGCCGAGCGACAAGAGTGGGCTAAAGTTTGAAGTGAGTGACAAGGGATAGTGAGGAAAGCTGATGCATTAAAAGAGATCAGGATTTCATGACGTATTCACAGTGCTGTCAGCGTAGCGCCAAGGGCCAACTAAAGTGAATGCCATTTGCTGAGACTGTTGTAGTAGTTGAGCGTTGTAACTATCTGTGAAGGGGAGAGGAGGCAAGCCGCCGGTGGTGTGTTAGCATGGCGTGGCGCATGGCTGGTATTCCGTTGATGTCAGGCGGGTGCCCGGTGTACTGCCGCAGCCAAGAAAACGGGGCAATGGGAAAAGTACTGAACTGAGGTCTTTAGGAATACTGATGCCAGTAGGCGTGTTATGTAACGCTGGGTTTGGGAAGCTTTGAATTTATGACACTACTTTTGCCCCAGCGCCAAGAGGAAAATTTAGTTAATGACTTTTGCGAAGATTATTGGGAAAGAGAGGTGCAGCAGCCAGTCATTCTGCGGGGGATCCGATACATTCCTCACGGAGTGGCGTGCAGTTGCTGTTGTTTTCTATAAGGCGGATGTCTGGTGGGACAGGCGCAGAGAGTGAAATGCACTAAAGAGCGAAGAGAATGAGTTGAGGTAGGAGAAATATGGATGCAAGGAAGAGCGTTTGGTAACTGAGGGGGTGGGGGGTGGGGAAACTTTGGGTTCATTGCACTGCAGGGGCACTAGCGCTAAAGGGAAGCTCTGATGGAGACCTTTTGTGAGAGTATTGGAGAAGTTGGATACAGCAAACAGTAAAGACGTGGGCCATGGTGGTGAGTTCCGCATGGTGTGGTGTACGGGTGCTCTTCGTATCATATAATGCGGGGTCCAGTCTGACTTACACAGCTGGAGAATGGTCTAAAGAAAGAAGCTTGGGTAGAGTAGACTGCTTATGTGAGGCAAAGTGTTTTCGTTGCTATTCGTTTGGGATGCTTTGAGTTTATGATGATACGCTCTTGTTATTGCCAAGGGGAACCGCTAGTGAATGTTTTTTTTTTTTTTGCCGGTAGCACCGAAGAAGTTGGGTGCAGGCTGACCTTGTAGAGTTGTAGGGTGGCTTTGTAGGTTCAGCTGTCCCCATCCAGCTGTCCCCGCAAAATCGCTCGTACATTTTAATGATGTTTATCGTAATACTAGTTAATCCTCCCATTCGTGAAATATATAACATCGTCCTCCCGCACATCGGGGTTGCTTAGCACGAAGTTACTTTTCCTTAACGAAAATAAAAAAGCAAGTATTTGATTGAGACAATTTCTGTTCCTCTAAATTTGAACTAGAAGGGTCATAAAAGGGCGAAATAATTTCAAAAAAGTTCGTAACTTTTCGCAAGACGCAGTTGGACTGTACTTTTGTATCGCTAATTAAGTTATTCCTTCATTATTCTCTATGCAACATTTTACACATATGAATAAAGTAGACTGACACGCGCTCAAAAACACGAATAAGCGTTTACTACATGAAGCAAACAAGGGAAGGGGATGAGGGGCTCGTTATAAATATGACAGAAGCCAACAGCCACAGAAACACAGGGGATTTTTTGAAATTTATTTATTTCGTGGTGTTGATCAATTTAGAATATTACTCAATATGTTATCGTTTAAAGATAACTGATTAGAAAAGCAGAAGAAAAAACAACCACATGCTGCCGGTGGGATCCGAACCCACGACCTCCGAATTACGCGTTCGGTGCTCTACCTTTGAGCTACGGCGACGGCTGTACATGCCGCTTATGAACGTGGGTGGCGCTGATGAACACTCTCAAGGTTAGGTTACTTGTAAACATAAATACCCCCGAAAGCAGAAGAATTGACAGCCGTCGCCGTAGCTCAGAGGTAGAGCACCGGACGCGTAATTCGGAGGTCGGATCCTACCGGCAGCATGTGGTTGTTTTTTCTTCTGCTTTTCTAATCAGTTATCTTTAAACGATAACTTATTCAGTAATATTCTAAATTCATCAACACCACGAAATAAATAAATTAAAAAAAATCCCCTGTGCCCCTTGGTTTCTGTGGCTGTTGGCTTCCGTTTACTACATGGAATTTCACACTCCCTGAATAAAGTGGGCAAAAAAGCATGCGTCGATGTTGTGTTTTCTGCGCCTGATCGTCTGGCTGGTTTGTGCCGGTCTGTTAATGAGCTAAAAGGAAATGTGGCTAAGTGCACAATTAAGCGCCAGTTACGCTTCGTCCCTTGTGATAAGGAAGTTGTTTATAATATTGTCACGTTGTAGTGACGGCAGTCCAGCTGTCAGGAATACAGCAACAAGGCTTGCAAACAAAGCTCTTTATTTGGGCTGACTTGCGCCCGCAAAAGCACTGAATCACTCGGCGGCGGCGTAAGCAACAAACGTGCTCGTCGGTCGTCGAACTACGAATGTCCGCCGCTCGCGGCATCGCTCAATTTAAAGGCGGCAAGGAAACTTCCAGATAGCAGGACAAGATCATCTACAGTAATCTAGAAAAACCTAGATGCAGCCTTTCATGGCTGCGAACAATCGAGATTAGTCTGGTCGCTTCTCGCGCCACGAACAAAAGTGATAACGACCCTTTCCTGCTGCCTTGAGCGTGAACGAACACACACTGCAATGATACGTGGCATTACCCCCCTTCCAAAGAAGCATCGTCTCGATGCTTTAAAATGAGAATAAACACGGACAATGAAAACTTCCAGTCCTTTAGCGTTCATAATAGGGCTTGAGGCGTACGACATGTACGACTTCCGGGCGTGTGCGGCGTCGCTGAGATGCTGTCGTGCCGTCGGGGATGACTTCGTAGTCGAGGTCACCGATGCGACGGAGAACCTTGTACGGGCCAAAGTAGCGTCGCAGCAACTTTTCACTCAATCCACGGCGGCGAACTGGCGTCCATATCCAAACACGATCACCTGGCTTGTAATGCGTGTCTCGTCGGCGCAGATTGTAGCGTCGGGCGTCGGTGTGCTGCTGGTCTTGAATGCGAAGCCGCGCAAGTCTTCGGGCTTCCTCCATGCCACGTATCATTGCAGTGTGTGTTCGTTCACGCTCAAGGCAGCAGGAAAGGGTCGTTATCACTTTTGTTCGTGGCGCGAGAAGCGAACAGACTAATCTCGATTGTTCGCAGCCATGAAAGGCTGCATCTAGGTTTTTCTAGATTACTGTAGATGATCTTGTCCTGCTATCTGGAAGTTTCCTTGCCGCCTTTAAATTGAGCGATGCCGCGAGCGGCGGACATTCGTAGTTCGACGACCGACGAGCACGTTTGTTGCTTACGCCGCCGCCGAGTGATTCAGTGCTTTTGCGGGCGCAAGTCAGCCCAAAAAAAGAGCTTTGTTTGCAAGCCTTGTTGCTGTATTCCTGACAGCTGGACTGCCGTCACTACAACGTGACATCTGGTGGAGGTGCTGGGTAGCCTTCCATGTACCGGACACCCCCTACAAGTCGTGACGCCAGCCCTCTCAGTCATCTACCGAAGGACCTGAGTCCAGTCCACCGCGCAAGCCGACGCCTGCAAGGGAACGAACCAGAGTTCGGGATTCTGCCGGACCCTACCCGGAAGCGGAAGCCAGCAGCGACGTCTACCATGAGCTTGCCCCAGACAATGACTCCGATCATTCTTCAGCAGCCCCGGGTGCCACCAACCTTCGACGCTTCGCCTGGCGCCGACCCCGAAGAATGGCTGGAGCAGTTCGACCGTGTGGCTATCTTCAACAACTGGGACGATGCCACAAAACTTAGGTACGTCTTCTTCGCCTTGGAGGGACCAGCAAAAGTCTGGTTTGAGAATGAGGAAGCTAACCTCACGAACTGGGAAACCTTCAAGGAGCAGCTTCTAAAGACCTTCACGAACGTCGTGCGAAAGGAGAGAGCCCAGCAGCTGCTACAGTCTCGCATACAACACCCAAACGAGACCGTTGCTGTGTACACTGAGGAAATGAAGCGTCTCTTCCGGCGTGCCGACGCAAACATGAAGGAAGAAGAAAAAGTAAGGTTGCTCATGCGAGGAGTTAAAGAGCAACTCTTTGCCGGCCTCGTCCGAAACCCACCGAAAACTGTCGCGGAATTTGTAGAAGAGGCATCCACGATGGAAAAAACTCTGGATGCCCGAGGCCGCCAGTATGACCGCCAGCAGTGCATTTTCTCAGCAAGCTGCCTGGACACCGCTAACAGCAATGACCTGCGGGATGTTATACGTCAAGTTGTGCGAGAGGAGCTCCGACGATTGCTGCCAACGGGAACGCAGCCGCAAATTTCATCGCTCACGGACGTCATCAGGGACGAGGTTCAACAGGCCTTGGGTGTGACGCCGACACCCACGCAGCCTCTGCAGCCCCCAGCCATGACTTACGCCGCAGCTGTGCGCCGTCCTGCCCCTCGACGACGGGAACCAAGCCCCTATCGCCCTCAGCCAGCTGCGTTGGACCGCCGCCCACTCGCCCCAACCCGCCCGTCCTACGAGCGACGCGCGGAGCCGAGGAAATGCGACGAGTGGAGAACTCCCGACCAGCGCCGCCCACTATGCTTGCACTGTGGCGAAGCCGGTCACGTCCTCCGGCACTGCCCATACAGAAGACTGGGCATCCGAGGGTTCTCTTACGACGCTCCACGACCCCGACCCGGCCAGCGACCAGCCGAAATCGAGGAGTTTTTACGTCGGGAAGAATACTCATCGCCGAGCCGCCTATCACGTTCCCCGTCGCCATCGTCCCCGCGCTTTGTATCTCCTAGCCGAGGTTACGCCATGCGTGGACGCTCCCCCAGCCCCCGAAGGTTAAACTAAATAAAGCAGCCTCTGGAGGTGAGGTTGCTTCTAAGCGCAATGATAAAGATCCTCCATCGACGAGTACTCAAGACCATGCCTCAACTACGACGACAACACCGACGACGACAACACCGACGACGACAACACCGACGACGACAACACCGACGACGACAACACCGACGACGACAACACCGACGACGACAACACCGACGACGACAACACCGACGACGACAACACCGACGACGACAACACTGACGACGACAACACCGACGTCGACAGCTCCGACGACGACAGCTCCGACGACGACAGCTCCGACGACGACAGCTCCGACGACGACGACGACGACGCGGCCAGACCTGAAGCTTTTACCGTTGCCCAGTGAAGTAACGTCGCAGTACGCCCACCGCAGCCTCACTACTCGACGAAGCCGAGATCGGACACCGAAGACAACGTACAATACGAGAACGCGAACAAGTGACCTTGAAGTTACGGTCGACGGTCACGCGGTTACTGCCTTGGTGGACACGGGAGCTGACTACTCTGTCATGAGTGGCCCACTCGCTGTCCGACTCAGGAAGGTAACAACAACTTGGGATGGCCCGCTGATCCGCACCGCAGGTGGTAACCTGATTACGCCGTCAGGACGCTGCACCGCGAGAGTTACTGTAAATGGGAGAACCTACGCGACAACCTTCCTGATCCTACAGCAATGCTCGCGAGACGTGATTTTAGGAATGGACTTCCTGAATGAACATCGGGCGATCATCGACCTTCGATCCAAGTCGATCAAGCTTTCCACGGACAAAGCCATATCTGCAGCGACGACAGCGACTCATCACGTTGCCTTAAACGTCCTTGACGAAGTACTGATCGTGCCGCCCCGATCAAGTGTCTTCGCCTGCATAGGTACTGGAGACGTCGAAACTGCCGAAGGCGTCGTCGAGGCGAACACCCAGTTACTCCTTGATCGAGGACTGGGCGTCGCAAGGGGAGTCGCCCAAATCCGAAATGGCCAAGCGCAGGTGCTGCTAACCATCTTCACCGAAGAATACCGGCATCTAAACAAAGGTACGACGATCGCTTTCCTCGACGAGCTGGCAGACATCAGAGACATATGTGCCCTACCCGACCAACCCCTAGAACCATCTAACCAAGGCCATCAACCAACGTTTGATATCAACCCAGCATTACCACGGAGCAGACAAGAACAAATACGCAGTCTTCTTCAAAAGTACAGCGATTGCTTCTCATCAGCATCGAATGTGCGAAGAACCCAGCTTGCCAAGCACCGCATTGTCACAGACGAACAAGCCCGACCACTGCGACAAAGCCCCTACCGCGTATCGCCGCTAGAACGCCAAGCTATTCGCAAGCAAGTTGAGGAAATGCTACATGACGACGTCATCCAGCCATCAAGGAGCCCCTGGGCAGCACCAGTTGTCCTAGTGAAAAAGAAAGACGGCACCCTTCGCTTTTGCGTCGATTACCGCCGCCTGAACAACATTACGAAGAAGGATGTCTACCCCCTCCCCCGCATCGACGATACACTGGACCGGCTGTGCAACGCTAAGTACTTCTCATCGATGGACCTGAAGAGCGGCTACTGGCAAATTGAAGTCGACGAAAGAGATCGCGAGAAGACTGCGTTCATCACGCCAGACGGACTCTTCGAGTTCAAGGTGATGCCATTCGGCCTCTGCTCTGCCCCAGCGACGTTCCAGAGAGTAATGGATACAGTGCTCGCAGGCTTGAAGTGGCAAATTTGTCTAGTCTACTTAGATGACGTTGTTGTCTTCTCCACAAGCTTTGAAGACCACCTCAGAAGGCTTCAGACAGTGCTGGAAACAATCAAGTCTTCGGGGCTAACACTGAAACCAGAGAAGTGCCACTTCGCCTACGAGGAGCTGCTGTTCCTTGGTCACGTCGTAAGCAAGGATGGAGTTCGCCCAGACCCTCAGAAGACGGCTGCGATCGCACAGTTTCCACAGCCTAATGACAAGAAAGCTATACGCAGATTTCTTGGATTGTGCGCTTATTACCGGCGATTCGTCAAGAACTTTTCGCGCATCGCTGAGCCTTTGACCCAACTTACCAAGGCGGACGTGCCTTTTAAATGGGAAACGCCGCAAGAGGAGGCTTTCAAAGAGCTAAAGCGCCGATTACAGTCCCCTCCTGTGCTCGGGCATTTTGATGAAAACGCCGAAACCGAAATCCATACCGATGCAAACAGTGTGGGCTTAGGAGCGGTGCTCGTTCAGAAAAATGGTGGAGAGGAAAAAGTTATTGCGTACGCTAGCCGTTCACTGTCGAAAGCCGAAGCCAACTATTCGACGACCCAGAAAGAATGTCTCGCCATTATTTGGGCCACGTCGAAATTTCGCCCCTACCTGTACGGACGACCATTCAAGGTTGTGAGCGATCACCATGCTCTGTGCTGGCTAGCCAATTTGAAAGATCCCTCCGGCCGCCTTGCCCGTTGGAGCCTGCGTCTTCAAGAATTCGACATAACTGTAGTCTACAAATCTGGGCGCAAAAGCACTGAATCACTCGGCGGCGGCGTAAGCAACAAACGTGCTCGTCGGTCGTCGAACTACGAATGTCCGCCGCTCGCGGCATCGCTCAATTTAAAGGCGGCAAGGAAACTTCCAGATAGCAGGACAAGATCATCTACAGTAATCTAGAAAAACCTAGATGCAGCCTTTCATGGCTGCGAACAATCGAGATTAGTCTGGTCGCTTCTCGCGCCACGAACAAAAGTGATAACGACCCTTTCCTGCTGCCTTGAGCGTGAACGAACACACTGCAATGATACGTGGCAATATCCCTCTGCCCTGTGGAGGACAGTACGTTGGACAGGCGGGACGATGTATGAATAAAAGGCTGAGCGAACACAGCTGTAAAGTCTCTAAAGGGTTTCCGGTCACCTCGGCATTCATTGCCGGGATTGTGAATGGGAGAAAAAGAGAAAAAACAGTGCGTACCGCTATATTGCCAAACTACAGTCATTGCCAAAAACCGGGAAAAACTGCAAGGGAAATTATCGAGGCCTACAACATATTCAAGCAGGGAAAAGCATGTATCAGCCCTCCTTCGCTAGCACTACTGCAAAAAAAGCTGTCACTCCTGGGGGCTGATAATCTCTACTGATTTCTAGCGTGCTTCTGTTGCTGTTGTCACTAATATGGTTTTTTTGCACTTTGTATATCTTTCCACACTGCCGATATCTATGTATTTTAACTTGTATGATCAGCAATAAACCCTCAGTTGTTAGTCAGCGCTGTGTCGTTCGTTTCCTTGTCTCTTGTGCTTGTCGTCGTTTGCGCTGTTTATTCAAGATGATTAAACACCCGAAAAAGAAGAAGCAAAAACGGTGCAAAAATGAGACTTATGCGACTGGCGCACGATGAATCGCAATACAGAAGGGTGGGCAGCAGCTGCACTTCGGACACAAATCCAACTAGCTCAGAAACGAATTCTTCTACAGCATCCTTCTAGTTCCCTGAGCCTGTCTTCATGTTAACTGCTACTGCTTCACCCTCACATTCTAAGTCAGCCTCGTGTACGTACTTTCTTCCTGTGTGGCGTTTATTTGTCGGCTGTATTTCAGGTCATGGACAGCAAAAAACTGCGGAACACATACACGCATAACTCAAAATATCACGTAAAATAAGCACCCATCGCACACACCGCAGGAAACACATATATCTTACATTCTTGATGTTTTCTTGATCTGATGAATGCTTGCTTTGATAATCCTATTATGATCAGTAAAAATAGGATTATGATGACTCAATTAACCACCGCATACTTGTTCATAAGCTAGAATCTTTTGGTATTTCCGGTCCACCTCTTCAGTTCATATGCAGTTATTTAAGTAATCGATCACAAGTTATTGCTATAAACGACACTTTTTCTACCTCTCAGACTATAAACCAAGGTGTTCCGCAGGGATCAATACTGGGACCGTTACTGTTCTTACTATTCATTAATGATCTACCTATAGCACTAAACCACCCAAAATGCGTATTATATGCGGACGATACAACCATTTACGCTTCAGACAAATCCACCACCACACTTCAGCATAAACTTAACATAGATCTAAATAATATCAGCCAGTGGTGCAAAAATAACATGCTGCAAATGAACCCCCAAAAAACAACTTTCATGCTATTTCACTCTCCTCTCAGAATCATAAATATTCCACCATCACTAACACTTGATAACCATGCACTGCATATTTCCGAATCTTTCAGATTCCTTGGGGTCACTTTAGATAAGCACTTGAAGTTTCATCTCCATGTCCAATCAATCATGCATAAGGTTTCCTTCGGCATTCATATCATAATCAAAACACGTGCATACTTTCAACCGCACATCTTACGTTCATTATATTATGCATATATCCACAGTCACCTTAGCTACTGTTTGTCCTGCTGGGGAAATACATATTTCACTCACATTGAAAGACTTCAGCGCCTTCAGAATCAGGCCATCAGGCTCATGTCATTCAGTTCATTCCTAACACACTATTTACCACTTTATCATAGCTTGCGCATACTTCCACTTCAACAGTTATTCACTGTGAAATTATCCATCATAATCTACAAGGTAATTAATCATCATGCTCATATTGATGGCTTTCCTGATCAGCTTATAAATACTAATTCTACTAGGTTTCAACAGCGTAATAATCTTCTTCTACCTAAAGTGAGGACTAATTATGGAAAATTTACCACAATATTTGCCGGCATATCCTGTTGGAATACTTTGCCATGTGAAATTAAAGCGTCGTTTACTGTTCACTCATTTCATCACGGCATTAAAGAGTACTTAATTAATTTCCTGTGTAGTTCAAATGCCTAAACAGTAGTAATCCTTGTTTAAAGTCTCATTTTCTTTGCATTATGTTACAAAGTTGTTGCTGTGTATGCTTTTTGTTGCGTTTTTCACACATAACATTGTAAATTTTTTTGTAGATTGTTTATTTATGCTAATTGATACACTGCCTTCCATTCTTTGCAATTTTGCCCCACTTGATTTGTTCTAGGAGGTCCCCCCGACAGTCGTGTACTATGGGACCTCCTTCTGTACTGATTTTATTGTATTTGTATTACTATGTGCGTATTAAATAAACTTGAAACTTGAAACTTGAAACATGCGTCAGAAGAATAGGCATTCGGATTAGAGCACTGCACGGGCCTCGATCTGAGGCCCGAGTGCGGCCCGGGCCCGAAACCTGGAGCCCGAGCCCGAGTCCGGCCCAGCCCCGCGGCTTCAAGCCCGGGCCCGGCACGGGCCCGCTGAATTATCGCTCTAGCGAGCCCAGCCCGGCCCGTGAATCCCGCAGTGAAGCACAGCCCGGGCCCGTCCGGCCCGTTTCACAGTAACGCTTGAGGTATACTGCTCACTCTGAGCAAGTAGACCGCTAATAGGCCGATAAGAAACTGGCCGACAAAGGTTCGGAAACCACAGCTTGGCTTGCAGAAAGTTGGTTCTTTTTAACCCAGAAGGAAGTGATTAAGACCCGCCAGGCCCGTCTTTTGGACAGTGATCTCGTGTAGGTGCGCAAAGATAAACTCGGAAGTTCCGAGAGCCAAATAAAAAGGGCTGCATACGCGCGTAGTAGACTCCTTTGCATTCCCCCATGATTTTAATCAGTTATATTTTGCCGCCCGCAAAGTATAAACATTAAAGCTGCCTAGCAAGCAGTAGTATGACATTTTTTTTTGTGAACGCGATCTCACAGGTTGGACTCATAGCCGAACTGGTCGCCTTTCATCACAAACGAAAAGCTAAAAAGCTTGAGTATTTCACGGTGTGTGTTTTGAAGACTGTAAGCGTCCTAAACTAATATGTCCTTCCCGGATGCATTTCTGATAGCGTATAGGTATGTTTTGGGATGATGAACGATCAATGGCCAATTAAGACCGGTTAAATTTTACTCTTGCTGGTGGAGCAGAAGATAACGCGTGAACCACGTGATAACTTACAGGGCAAAACATTTGTCATGTCAACCGGGCTGAAGAAGCGAGGAGGGATAGATGTGGTAATGAGATGAGATTTACAAACTCTCGAGAGCTTTTTTGGCTATTTCATTTACGAGACGTTCCGGTCAGCTGATCAAAAAGAAAACTAAATGTGCTTTAGTTTGCGAATTTTCTAAGATGAGAAAAATATAGCTATAAAATAAAAGCTATATTTTTGGGGCTTGTGCGCTCCAAGGGGAGTCAGGCTGTGAGAGACACCGAAGCAGAGGGCTCCGGATCATTTTGATCACCTTGGTTTTTTCTCCGAGCATTGATACTACAAAGTACATGGCTGTCATGCTTGGCGCCCAAAGTGAAATGCGGCCGCCGAGGCTAGGAGCAAACCCTGGTTCCCTGGCCCAGTAATCAAGCGTCTTGACCACTAAGCCACCATGGCGTGGAAATAAGGAAATAAATAATTCAATGAATAAAGCTTGGTTTTTTTCTCACCGCGTACTATAACCCATAGCTCATCCGTATCACTGCTCCAATGCCACAGTTGTGTACTTCACTCTGCAATAGTGACTGAATAGTCGGACACCAGCCGTTTGTATACGGACCCAAGCTTGGCTAGGGTCCGCAGCTTTAAGCCCGAGCCCTGCACGGGCCCGCAACTTCTGGCACGGGCCCGCAACTTGTGGCCCGGCCCAGGCCCGGCAAAACAAATCATGTCCCAGCCCGGCCCGGCCCGCGGGCCGGGTCGGGCCCGGGCTTTCGGGCCGGCCCGAGCCCGTGCAGTAGGCCGTTGTAAATTTCTGAGAAGAGCTATAACTAATAGAAGGGGGGATACCACTCTTCGATACTGGAGTAAGGCAGCAAGGTCGCAGGTTCGCATCCCTACCGCAAGCTAGAATCTAACTAAAGTTGCACATTTACTCTTCCCGAAACCCGAAATCTTATGTCACCACCTAGAACACGTACTCCACGACAAACGGTGGTTGAGCCGCAATGTTCATATGAAGATTCGTAAAGACATGGAATAGGGGTACATAGGTGACCGGTTCGAATCCCTGCCACGAACTAGGCTCAACTTAATTAGTAAGTTTATGCTGTAAAAACTCAATCGTATGTCACCATCCGGAACATTCTGCGGCAAACGGTTGTCTCACAAAATTTTATACGATTGTCGGCACTACGTGGACCGAGTTTGGCACCTACCAGACAGGGATGTATATACCGGATATATATAGTTCAGTTTCGAGTTGCGGTGCTTGGTCATCACACTGACGTCTCTAATAATTTTATGCCATTATGTAACCGCATTGGTAAGCATGGCAACCACTGGGATACAATGTCGTTGCTATGGCGGCCGCCATCTTGGGCCATATCCGCGGAATCAGCATAACTCGCAGGCTCGAAACGCGACCAGTAGAAACTGGTTGCATACATTAAATATGCCTTTAAGAATAAGTTAGTAAATGTAACGTGTTCATTGCAGCGTATACCGGGAAAATTTCAATGACATGCGCTGTAACATTTCAGATGAGTTGTTCCGCTCGTCGAAGGAGAAGACTGAACTAACTTTACAATTGAACTGTAATCAGAAAACCAAACGTACACTTCGTGCGCATCGCTGAGGCGGTGACGCTCAGATTACAGCGGAAACTAATCGTTTTCCCCAGCCAAAATTAGCACATTTGTTCTGACAGATTCATATATTCAAAGTTAGCACACGCTATAAGCGTACCATAAAAGTTAATACAATGATTTTGCTTACGCATCACGGAGGTGGCGTCAACAACTTCTTTTCTGTGATTAATAGCTTAGATGGGCACTCTGCTGAATGACCACTAAGTGTGGAAGCTAAGAGAACGCGCTGTTTAAATAGCGCTTTTCAGACTGGTTATCTCGAGGTCGTGAAGCGTCAGTGTTTTCCTGCAGAACTCAAGCGTTAACCTTATCGTAACGCAATCATGAGTGAGAGGCTTCGACCTTGGATGTACGCCTCCGCCAAGCGTTGCAGAAAGATAAAAAAAAGAACAAACGGACCATTCAGGGACGCGTCTCTGGAGTTTCAACTGATTGATCGGTTCTTCCAAACAACAGATAGAAAGGGGTGTTTGTCATCATCAACTATATTCTCAAGCGCCCTCTTCCACTGTTTCCAACCATCTGATGAGCAGAGCTCATCTAGCCTCTGTTTGACGCGGATCACCCAAGCATAGGAGGGACAATACTTCTCTTGGTATGTATGAGCCAGAGATGGGATGCGCTGGCTGGTTGTTTGCATGTAATATACATATTGCGAACTTGAAACCTGTCACATTTGAACTCTTTCAGGAGCCGCATACCTACGATCATCCTTTCTGATTCTTCATTTGCTTCCGTATTTCTGTACAGAAACGGTAGACAACATTTGGCTTACGGCATGGATGCACCAAGCGATGCGATCGGGACACCAGCCGTTACGCCGACCATGGAGTTGGGAACTTACCCTTACAGCGAGGCACTCGGCGCTGGACAGAAAGACGGTACACCAGGAAGCCAAAGTCAGATGAAATTTGAACCAGAAGTTGAAGGTAGGGAGCCCCAATGAAGAAAGTAGGATTACTGTTGCGGCGCAGTGATTAAGACGCTCCGCTACTTAGCTGGAGTGCAGGGCTCGAACCTGGCCGCTGCGGCCGCGTTTCGATGGGGAGGAAATGCAAAGGCGCCCCCGTATGCTGTGCGATGTTAGTGCACGTTAAGGAACCCCAGCTGCTAAAAATTATTCCGGAGTGCTCCACAACGCCACTTATTTCTCTCTTCTTTCCCCTCTACCTTCCTTCATTCCCTTGCGGAGCGGGTCGGGTGTCCACTAAAATGTGAGACTGCGCCATTTCCTTTCCTCAAAACCCCATTTTCTCCTACCAAGGCGAGAAGACTGGCCGTCAAATCTGCACCTTTGGAAGCCTCATGATCGGAACTGACTCTGTATCGGCTCTGGACGAAGAGCATGAGCAACCTTCTGGTCATGAGTTCGTGCCAGCAGTGTCGCCATCGGAAGAGACTAAAAAGGTGGGCCTTCTTTAGTATTCCTACTCTAGCATTCCTACTTTAAGCACAAACGCGCTTGATGCCATCTTTGGAAACATATTCACATTACTGTTTTTATTCCTAGAGCACGACTTCAGGCGTCTGTCGCTTTTACCCTAGCCACGAGCAGTTACTGCCCACTACGTGCGCCTTTATTGTAGGAAAGAGTGGTGAAAACATTCCTTCGTTCTATCCATTTTTGAGTGAAGAGGAAATGAAATGAGATTTAATGATAAAGATAGGCAGAAACATTGTTTGAAGGGATGAATCTCTGGGTTGTTAATATGCAGAGTGGAAGGGGGTGATGCGAAGAAAGAGGGGATTGGTCGCTGACAACAGGGAGAAGACAGGGGTCGATACTGAAAATCGATGTAGCGCCCTGTTGTCTTCTGGAAAAACACATCGTGTAAGCGGCCAACACCATGCCAAGCACTTCATTTTGCTTAATGCGAAAGTAAAAGCGCTAAAGACATCTAAATAACCTGCATATAGCCACACGCAATCATACACAAATTCAAAATATTGCAAATTTATGGAAATTAAGAGCACTCCTTATGGGGGATAATAGCGCAAAAAGTCGGGAACTCTCAGCGGCTCACCATACGCCATTAAATACTATGAATTATCACGAATTTAAAAGTCTTGTAAAAAAACTGGCCGACATCGTAAATTCATAGCAAGGAAGAGGACTGATTAGAGAATGATAAATCAATTAGTCCTGGGGCCTGGATCACTTTTTTTTCCGAATGATGCCGAGTTGCAGGCACGCAGTGAAATACTTCCAGCGCCGTATGAGCAATGCAGGTTATCTAATTGGAAAAATTGTACACCGCTGCAGTCTGCTGCACTGGAGAAATGCGACAGCATTTTGCGTTTGAACGTCAACAACTTTCATTTTGGCAGTCATCGTTGTCATGTGACACTTATGACGTGAACCTTGGATGACGTCAACAGCTTCGTTTTTCCAAGCCATCGTTGTCTAAAATCCGTACACTTCCTGAACACACTTTACCGTCGTACGTAACACAACGCGTTCGCTTCATGCCCCTCTAACACGCTTGAACCAACGACCTTTAGTCGCCGTTGTCTGTGCAATGTTTCGGAAAGCATTGAATGTGTTTTTATTAACTGCAAGGATCAGATTTTGTTTTGGGATGCGTTGCAGTTGGCGCTACAGAAAGACTTTGTTTTAAATTCCTCTACTATTGGTTACCTAGCGAATACTCAACCTGATTACGAACCATATGACATGTTTTTTCTCATTGGACTTCACAACCTGTGCAAAACGCGCATTCTGGACCGGAACGCTGAACCTCTTGTTTCAGTAAGAAGCCATTTCAGTCAGTAGCTGCGTGCTTTGTAAACACTCTGTATGTATCCCCTTTCTGTACAGGGTTGGTCAAAAGTTCCCAGGCCACAGGGTCTGCTTTTTATCGGTATATCCTATATGAAAGAAGCCAACAGCCACAGAAACCAAGGGGCACAGGGGATTTATTTTTAATTAATTCATCTATTTTGTGGTGTTGATTAATTTAGAATATTACTGAATATGTTATCGCTTAAAGCTAATTGATGAGAAAAGCAGAAGAAAAAACAACCACATGCCGCCGGTGGGATCCGAACCCACGACCTACGAATTACGCGTCCGGTGCTCTACCTCTGAGGTACGGCGACGGCTGTCGAATCTTCTGTTTTCGGGGGTATTATATGTTTACAAGTAACCTAACCTTGAGGTTATTTAAGATGTTGACCAAGCTATCAAGGCTCTCAGAGGGTAGAATGGTCCTTCTTCTAACCTCTACAGGTATTTTGTGGTTCGAGGGTACCGTGACTGTCTGACTATGCTGCTCAAAAGCAAACCCTATGGCCTGAAAACTTTTGACTGACACTGTACATACATATTCTCATGTAGTATATACCATGACAGACAAAAAAACCCTTCATGGTGTAATGAAAGGAAGAAAGAACAAAAAGTGCAATGAAAGGAGAAAAAAAAATCATGGTTATATATACATATATGTGTAGGTATATACACAAAAAAAGAACTATTTGCAGAGCACCTGGGTATATTTAACCTTTCTGCACATAACCATGCAGAATAAATACCACGAAACAACCATGAAAGAAAAAAACATTTTTTTTTTCGAATGAACACGCTCTGCAGACCGGTCCTCTACACGTCACTCATGAGCCAAGAAATGCTTTCGCTTTAAAAATGCAGTAATCCCTATGGCAGCTTAACCAGCTTGGCTAGCACATAGAGAACCATTACTACTAAAACCATTCGTCTTTCGCACGCAGGTACAGTATTTGCCAAAAGTAACCAGGCTGCAAGTTTTGCTTTTCAGTCGTACATTTAAACTATTACGCCAGCCCTCAAGCTCTCAATCTCTGTATGGTAAGGAGAACCCCTGTTCTCACCTTCAAAAAACTTTTTGATCTTAAGGAAAGCCGTAAAGGCTCTGCTATACAAACGAGAAGCAAACCGTTCAGCCTGGTTACTTTTGCGAAAGACAGTACATCAGAGCAGCACATCGCATATCATCTGGTTCTAACCATGCGCTTAAAGTTCAAACAATTTTTCCTCGCCCAAACATATATCAGAATACCCTGTTAGTTTTGTCTATGAAGGAGTGGATGGCTTTACCTGGTAGCATTGTGGCTATTAACGAACCATCACCTTTCCGTTCATCGTTATTAACGTTTCTTGAATCAGGCGCAGCATTACAGTCTGTTTGAACTTGCCGCCTTGTACCTTTGCTTCGCCTTGTGCATATTATTTTTTTTATTTATTGCACACTGCACCATGCCCCCCATGTATAACACCGACCCAATTTGATAATTCACGCTTTGTTCCTTCATTCTTGTTTTTCCTCTATTTGTGTTATGTTTGTAATGAACTCTTGTGCACTTTTGTTATCTGCTCCCCCCCCCCCCTCTCATGTAATCCGCAGCCGGGCCCTTAGGCTACTTAAATAAATAAATAAATAGCGCACCCATATGGACGTCGTGGGCTGAACTGACTGACTGACTGGAAAACTTTATATTTAAAATATGTACAGTGAGCGAGTGGAGCGGTCCTTAAGGGGCCGTTCCTTACAAACGCTAGGTTGGCTGCTCATTACAGGAGCCCAATGGCTGTAGCTGCTGCTTGGGCTCGCCCGAGCAGGGCCTTTTGGCTCGTCAGGTCAGAGCAGCCGAGCAGGGCCGCCTCCCAGTCTTCCCGGGTAGGGCTGGGGATAGGGGGAAGGTGCGGGATTGATTGGCATACCCACACCATGTGGTAAAGGTCCGAAGACTTTTCCCTACAGCATGGGCACTCCTCTGCGCACGCAGGGTCGAAATGTTTGACGACTGCTGGGCACCGCAGTGTTTTAGTTTAAAGGCGAAGAAGTAAGCGTTCCGCCGCCTTCGTGAGGCCCTTGTGGGCTGGAGCGCTCCTCTTTGTCGCCTGCTGTTTTGATCCCGGCTTTGTACTGGGTCATGGTGAGCATGACAGCTTTTTTCGCCTGGCGACGAAATGGTATTCTTTTTCGTGATACATAGCAATTATGAACAAGCGAATTTTCAACAAGAAATAGTTTATTAATGTATTTTCGTTTTCAACTATCTCAAGATATCGATCCCTATAACAACTGATATATTTGGAGATCTCACGTCGGCAGCCTTGCATTTTTTTTACTATTATCGTTTTGTCTATCGTCAAAGACGTTCCCCATTGGCTTTCTATGGCAGTCTTAACTTCTCGATGCGAGCGATGGACCAGCTTTAAAAGAAAGACTTCGCTACTCACCGGAAGAATGGACCATTACATTTAATGCTTCCATAACAGTACCTAGAAATATTCGACAGTGTTTCACAATTAAAAATGATGGCCTAGAAACTTGGACTTGAATGCTTAGCTCCTTTGTTAAAAAGATGAGCATGTGTGACGGAAAGCCACGAAGATAAGAATGATAAAGCAATCTAGCCATTTGCTTAACGAACAGACTGGAGGGTGGAGCTTACCGTCCCTTGAACCATGCAACACCTTAAGTTTAAATAAAGCAAAAAAATAATCACCGGAAATTATGCGTGCTCAGGATACGAAGCCGAAAGTTAAATTTACATGCTTGTTCGACCGACTGCGATTTGTACAAGTGGTGCATTACGAATTCGCGACACTGGCACTTAGTCGATGTTCGAAAATAAAGCTGGTCCTGAGTATATCTTTGGGTGCCCCCATTGTCGTCACAAATATTAAAAACAGTTGTAGGTTGTTTCATTCCGTGGCTTGCCCTTTCCACTAGTCTGGTGTACCATAAGGTTCTGTAATTGGTCCGCTTTTATTTTTAATATATGCATAAAAAATACAGATACAGCCTTCAACATTATTTCAAGTTGGCCTTTCTGCTGAAAACCGTGTAATTTACAATGATATAGCTATTCTTGAAGACGTTATATCTTTGCAATCAGACCTTCATAATTTACCATAACGGTGCGGCATATGTCAGGTGAAAATTAATAAAGACAAAGCTAAATACTTGAACTTCACTTCTTTTTCATAGCGACAACAAATATACAATAAACGCTAGCATAATAGACTTGTTCCATCGGTTCTTCGTCATCTTAAATTCAAATTTGACATGGGTTGGTTTGGGGGGGGGGGGGGGGTTAACGTTCAAAAGCGACTCAGGCTATGAGGGACGCCGTAGTGGAGGGCTCCGAAATTTCGACCACCTCCGGTTCTTTGACGTGCACTTACATCGCACAGTACAGGATATTCTAGTTAGTCGCATTGTTGAGAGTGCGTTCTCGTCCTACGCGCTACGGAAACCGGAAGAAGCCAGGTTGACGCGCATACAAGCTTGCCCTTGGCACCAAAGCGTACAATTTAGAGTGAATGACTGAAGAGGTAGAATGTGATTTATCTCTAATTAGCGATGGATTGATGAGAAAATTAGGTAGCACAAGTTAGGCCTCTCGCTGCCGTCATCTGTGGCTTTGGTGTTCGGCAGAGCGTGCAAACTATAGTGGAATTTTCGCCGGATACGTTTTAGCAGGGGTGGGTAAAAACTAGGGTCCCTGCTTAACCACATCCTTAAAGAAGAAAATGCGGCTCCGGTTAGCCTGCCTTCTCTAAAGCCTACTTGCTCTTCTTGCGTCTATGTCCTTGGGATTATCGCGGCAAATTTCCAGTTGGAAGCGGTTCCACTGCTCTAATGTAGCACGCATGAGTCATTACCTTCTAGAATGTCCGAGTACCTGCCATTGGATTATCATATGGAATTATACTAATCAGACTGACTAATCCTCCTTAATCCAGTTCCTGGGCTGGGCCTACTTCGAAAATTTCGAGGGTTCTTCAGAATTTTCGGGGGTTGCCCAACTTCTGAATTTTAGTGGCCTGCCAATTTTTAAGTTTGGCGATGCCCTATTATTGGTCCACTGGTCATCACGCGTTGTCGTTGACGTCACAACGCTCTCAATCGCATTCATAGATCGCGGGATCTCCAAACACACCTACTGGTGCAATGGCACAGCGGTTAAAGGGCAAGTGACCACCCTCTGGTCGAAAACACTCTCTACCGCTCTTGGAGCGAGCCTCCTCCCCTTCCGTTCCCTTCTTGATATTTTTCTCTCTCGCGGCTCATCGAGTAGGCTCCGCAAGGCAAAATCACCCTTCCTCCTCCGATGTTAGCCGGAGGCGTTGTGTCTGGTGGAGTGCGTCACAACTCTACGTCATGGCCCCACTTTGAATAGAATTCTTTTCTTGGTTTTTGCTTGCTACCCGGTCAATTTGAAGGGAGGGAGCGGGTCTCCCAAAGCCCTCTCTATTTTTCTCTTTGGGTCTCCTCGCGGTGTTTCGTCGCGTTTTTTTTTCTCTGTCCTTCCTCTCCCGAGTTGCTTGGGTTGTGGACGTAGTCGTCCGGAGCGAAGTGTCTTCCGGAAACCAGCACATTCTTTACCGTTGTGTCAAAAAAGCCGATGCGTTTGAGCCAGACACGACTCAACTCATAAACTCCCGGAAATCTGTGCAGGATCGTGGTTCGACTCCAGTCGCTGCGTGCGCATCCAACGAGGAAACATCGTCGTTGCATTTTCTCCGCACACTGAACGATCGAGAGGCGCGATCTGCTCGACCACCAAACGTGTTTGCGAGCGCATCCTTTCATACATCTGTTTGTCAACCCCAGTTAGCGAGCAGTACCTTTTCATTTTTTTTTTTTTTTTGTTCTTAGGCCTCCCCATCATGTCACGACCGGAGGGGCGGTAGTCGGTTTTGTTCGAAACACGCGGCAAAGCGCGGACCCGGCAACCGCCCGTTTGCTTTTCTCCGTGTGTGTTTGTGTTCTGTGTGTTTGTGTCTTTTTTCCGCTCCTAGGCTCATTTCGTTCATTAGAGTCAAGGCGTAGGCAAGATGCTCGAAGGATAAGCGGTGTGTCTGCGGAGCGGTCAAGTGGGCGAGCGAGGGAAAGGCTCTACTGCACAAGCAAATAAAACCTTGTTTTGGGGGGCTAATATAGAAGAAAAAAAACTGAGAAGGGAGAGCGCACGCAGAGCGTCTCGTGACGTGATCACGGCGGAGGGCGAACCGACTCACTCAGTTTTACTTCCTTTGGCTGGGGTTCAAGGCTGTCGCCGTACGCTCCCTCCGCAGTTTTTTTTTGTTCCTTCATGCGGGTTTGTAGGCATGTACCAAAACAGAAGGGGCTGCGGAAAGCGTTGTGCAGACGACGCGACGCCAAGGCTACACCCAACCTTCCCTCGAAAGTCACAACGATGCACCAAAGGAATGCCTTTAGCGAAAGTAACCCCTATGACGTCAAGGGGGTTCAGAGTAGTGGGGCGGGGACATTTTTGTTGAATTAAAGAATGAGCGGGCTTTGATTTGAATTTCTGCAGCTTTTCGGGGCGTGCATGGCTCTAGCATTTTGCAGAGGTTATCTTCAATGCCTCATCTATGCAGTGGGCTTGTTTTTCAAAATTGCCCTGACCCTGGTCTAAGCGATGCGCCACTGGCCCGGTCGGTGGATTGTTCAAACAAAGCCGCTGATGGAGCTTCTTAGACCTAGGCTGATCTTCGAGAGCTCCTGTAAAGCTCAAGCGCAGCACCACTGTTGGCAGGCGGCAAATGAATTGTATTTTCGGTGTTGGGTAGTTTGTTCTCAGTCTGATGGGCAGGTTGCCACCTTCTACAGTGGGCGGGTTGTGAAGACGTCACAAGGTCGCGTGGCCTTTAAATTTGGACGCTGTTATTTGATTGGTCAAATGGGGCCATCTGGCCTAGATTACGTCATCGGGGCCAAATGACACCATCGGGCAATCAGAGAATTTCGTTAAGGATAATGCGGAAACTGCACGACAACCGCCTAAATGCAATCGCATTGAAACGAACAAAAACAAAGCAAAAGAGTTTCAGCCAAGAGCAAGCGCCAGTGCGTCACTGGAGCACAGGCTCTCCAAATACTAATAGGCACAATGCTGATACAGTTCACTAGGCTAGCCACGAGTCCAGAACTGCAAGCGGTCTGCGCTTGAGAAGAAGACATATTTTTGACCTCGTTACGTCTTGAATAGCGTTTGCCCGCGATGCAAGTACAGGCGCCCAAATCTTTAGCTGGCGTGCGCGAGCGGCCACTTTTCTGTTCGTCAGCGCGATATGACGGAGCGAAGTTGGAAATAGGATGAGGCTAAGCGCATGCTCACAAAGCCCGCTCAGCTGGGGCCGTCGTCTGCTCGGCTGTTCCTTCTTAAGGATGTCACCCCTTCGTATCGCGTTTTGACGAGCACGCAGCGTGAGTAGGCCAATGGTTTTGCTCGCATTTTACGTTCCGAAGAACAGCGTTGTAGCAACCAAGCGAGGAAATAAAACTGAAAGATATGCCGAACACGCCCAAACATGCGATAAGCCGAAGAACATGAGTCGTTATCATTATGAATGGAGAACATGGGTCATTATCGTTATGAAAGGGTTATCACTAGCTCAGGCAACAATCTGCAAGTCTTCTTCTTTTGTTTTCCTGGTGAGGTAGCGAGGAGCATCTTCGATCCGACCTTCGTCCCAGTAGGCACGTATGATTCTGCCCACTGAAGTCCCAGCCACTCCAGTTGCTTTAGCATCTCCTTCTGCGATGAGCCGCCCAAGGACATCCATATAATTCGAAGTCTTGTCGCGTGACATACACGGAGTGGCATCATGATAACTGTTCCGAACTGCTGCGAGCACGGCTGCAGAGCATCTTCACTTCAGTTTCACAGCGGCTTTTTAGTTTCGTCGCCACGCTGAAGCATAAAGCACGCAGAGTGTCGATAAGCGCCCTTTTTGCAGATGAAAAAAAAAACCTTTCGCGTCAGCAAGTAACACATGCACCAGTCCATGTTCTCCGGCTTATCGCATGATTGGGAGTGTTCGGCCTAACTTTCAGTTTTATTTCCTCGCTTCGTTGCTACAACGCTGTTCCTCGGAGCGTAAAATGCGAGCAAAGCCATTCGTCAGACACGCTGCCTGCTCGTCGAAACGCAATAATAAGGGGTGACGTCCTTAAGAAGGAACAGCCTGGCAGACGACGGGCCCAGCCTAGCGTGCTTTGTGAGCATGCGCTTAGCCTCATCCTGTTTCCAACCTCGCCCCGTCATATGGCGCAGACGCACAGAAAAGTCGCCGCTCGCGCAAGCAAGTTAAAGATTTGGGCGCCTGTACAGTAAAGGGCACCACCCACCTTCGACTAGGGTATGGAAATGGGCAGAAAAATACAGTGGATGAAGGCCTATTTCTAGTTTTAAGGATGGTGTAGTGTGCCTGTTTTTACCGTTCCCCAATTAAGATATAAATGGAAGGTTCTATCTGTTTCAACTCTTATATAATAATGAAGTAAATTCCCAGACTGACGCCTTTTGTAACCGTTCCTTGCAGGTAGCTGGCAGCGAAGTGCACACCAGTGGGACCGATATCCCACAGGATTCAGAGCCCAACCAATCTGCTGTCCACGAAATTACTTCCGAAATTTTATTGTTGCTGTCAGGACTCAATGAGGATCAAGTGGACGCCCTTGGAAATGTACTGTGTGCGTGCCGCATAAAATCGAAGGCAGACATGAAAGACATCAAAGTAGAGCAGCTCGTCAACGCCCTTGGAACTGAGAAGGCAAAGAGAGTCGTGAAGCACTTCAACCGTAAGTCAAAACTCAGTATATTCAGGAGAGCTTTTCAGTTCTGCAGTTCTTCCAGAGCGAGACACTTTGAGGCCCGTTCATTCCACCTGGCAAGATGCACTGCGCGCTGGACTTGCGCTCTGATGATGGCTCCTATTCCTTTATCGCCACCGCTACTTTTTTACATGTATTCGTCGCCTGGTAATGGCACAGAGTTCAGTTGTAATATACAACGAAGCTGTCGAAAGTATGTTGCGTGAAACGAACGGGAGTTGAAAATTTTAATCCACCGCGATGGATTTGTAGCTATGGCGACCAGCTGCTGAGCTCAAAGAGGTGGGATTGAATCCGGTCCGTTATTCAGCCCCTATCCTGTCTGTGCTTTTGAGCTCAATCTTGCCTTTTCACACTACCTCGTCCAGCTATGACCGGCAACCGCAGCCGCATTTCCGTGGAAGCAAAATGCAAAAAGCCCACGTGTTGTCTGATGCCAACGTATGATTACCAGCCTTAGGCGGCCGAAATTTATCCGGAATGCTCCATTAGGGAGTCTCTTATACCCCACGCGATGCACTGGGACGTTGAACCTCAAATAACACAACAAATTCCACAATATAGCGCGAAAAAATCTATAATTATTTATAGGATTCCGTCTATTAAAGTCCATGACGAATGCATAGGGTTATTTTCCTGTAGTAGCTAGTATCCTGTCATACTGGCAACGTCCAAGGCATGCATCAGAGAAGCACATATGCTTTGCAGTGTGTGGCAAATCGATGTGACTATTACATAGGAAGCACTATTTCGCGTTTATTACTCGCTCGACATTTACTTATAGAACAAGAAATAACGCGGTAATCTTTTCTTTTCAGGTCTGACAGAGGCATAAATTCTTCCCTTTCGCCGCGGTTGAAAATTTTTTCCTTGTCTATATTTCAATGAGGACTGTATATGCGAAAGCGTAAAAAAGTAAATGAAAATACGCCCGATGATAGCCATTTTTACTCTGAACGTCAACAATGGTAGCATTCCATTAGGTGCATGTTTAATCATTTAGGGGTGAATTAAAGGTGCGTATCCTACCCATAAATATGATCGTTTCGTGTTATTTGTTGGCCTGAGTTCCAGATATAGCACTCGGGTGAAGAGCTGCAGCTGGACAACACCCTTCGCACTACCGTTCGTAACATTGCATCTCCTGCCATAATTCGAATAGTCAGATCAAACGATATTTCTGTTGTCGATGACGGGAAGTGAATAATGTAGAACTACTGGAGTTTACAGTAGGAATAGTATCTTTATGTTTGCAGGCGCGTGCGCCCAGAAGACTCATTAGTGTCCATATTGGTTTTTTGAGGCGCATATTCGTGCTCAGTTGCGCTAGTATTGTTTAACTTAAAATATTCACCACCGGGCGTATGCTTGTGTATAAATATAATATTGCGCCTTCCAATTTAGGCTGAACAAAAATGACTCCATGTTACGAGCTTGCCCTTACGAAGGTATCTTGAGTAAGGTGGTCTGAAACGGTAAATCATGTTCCCTTCAGCGCTCTAGCGTTAAAGCTCCCACTCTGAAGAACGCCCAGCGTCGTCGTAGTCGGCGCTGTGAGCGAAAAAACATGTGGTACATCTAGATCCATCTGCCACCTAGGTCACGTGACATCGTTACGTAGTAAAAACTGCCTAGCGTGGATGGTGGCAGCTGAATTGTCCCCCGAAGTTTTTGTCGGAAACACAGGAAAGAGCATTGAAGCGCTCGACATACAACTTCCAGCTATGCTTTCAGCCAATCGTGGAAACTTTTTTTTTTCAGCGAATGCTTCTGAATTCGATTTGACACACCACTCTGTCTCTGCAGTTGACAGGTAAGACAAAATATGTGCTTGTATCCGGGCATCTTCCTTTCCTCCCACTAAATCTCCAGCCATCTGGCAGGGTGCATTCGTTGGCAGTCTAGAGGTCTGCCTGAAATTATCGTTTTGCCTCGGACTTTTCACGAATTTAGCCCTCATTCTTGACGGCAATATGAATTCACAAACAATGTAAGTGTGCCTTCTGCATTCTTGCAACAAGATGTACTGAGGGCTTTCCGCCCTGTCGCTTTCACACTCATTTTTAACAACTTCGTAATGATTCCGCCTCGAAGAATTCTCTCTGTTTATAATACGAACTCCGGATGCATCAGCAACAGCGCTCCTCGTTGAAGTACTTATCATCTAGTAAGCAAGCTAGTTAGGCTTCTCATAAAAAACTACAGGAGCAACGCAGCAGTGGAATTTTCCCATCCCAGTGGTATTTAAATAATTTGACGCTGACCATTTACGAGTGATATTAGATACATTTCATCTTCCTGGCTCTGTTTTTTTTTATAAAGAAATAATATTGAAAGGTTTTGGGCTAAGGATGGTGTTTCCTTATCGTTTTTTTCCGCCATGCCAGCCGGAGGGTGGCGATATATATTCTTGACACAGCCGCAAAATTCTACACGGAAGGTGCAATCGCCAGAAAGTGATCTTTGCTGAATGAAAAATGGTCTTTTAGAGTAAAGGGTACATAAAGTGACATTTCTAAACACTTTATTCAATACGTTCAGAACGGAACAGGTAGGCGATCTAACAATGCGACACACCAACTCTCACAAGACCAGGCGGTGAAGTGCACCGAACCTAGGACAAGAAGTTCGGGTGACACTCCAGAGACTTGGTTAGAGACACAGAACTTCGGCCCACAATCAGTGAACACCAAATTAAAGTGAAATCTTAATATGATCGGTCCACTAAAGTAGGCGTCATGCGCTTAAACTTGAGCAAGATTTGAAAAACTCTCACTTGAAGGACTCAATTCACGCCAGATTCGGTTTCGAGGAAAAGCCTACATCCTTGCTTTTCCAAGCTTCAGTGATTGGCAGCTAAGCATAAAGAGGAAGGATGAAAATTCTTAATTTTTTGAGGACGCGCCGTAATTATGGACTGGCTGGTAACGGCCTGATATACAGGGTGTTTCACCTAAGACTTTCTGGAATTTTTAAAAATAAGCTATTTGAATTAGATGCGCGCTTTTTCTTGCATAGGATTGTGAGTGGTGTAGTACATCATAATGCAGCTAAGACGTGCTAACTAGTAGGCTTGTTAACCAATATTTAATAGTTAACTTTTACACTATTGCCGTTGGGCTCCTTAATTACTGAGAGGCATGTAGCCCACCGTAACTAATGTCGATATCCGTTTTTAGAATTTCGAGAACGCGATTATCCTCGGCGCTGTGGCCCAACAAATTTTGGCTATTTCGACGAGTTAGGTTCACTGGAGAGGTTGCTTTGCCTGCAAGCTTCTCAAGCCGCATGTATTTTGGCGCGATGTAGGCGAAATTTGTTGGGCCACAGCGCCGAGGATAATCGCGTTCTCGAAATTCTAAATACGGATATGGACATTACTTCCGATGGGCTGCATGCCTCTGAATAATTAAGGAACCCAAGGGTAATAGTTTAAAAGTTAACTATTAAATATTGGTTAACAAGCCTGCTAGTTAGCACGTCTTAGCTGCATTATGATGTACTACACCACTGACAATGCTATGCCAGAAAAAGCGCGCATCTAATTCAAATAGCTTATTTTTAAAAATTGCAGAAAGTCTTAGGTGAAACACCCGGTATACTGCTAATCGTCAGGCTTTGGTGGCCTAGCTCAGCTCAGTGCTTGACTCGGCCCGCCGTTGTCGGTTTTATGTAAACGAGTCTAGAGTATTGACCATGATTCTGTGCTGTTTCAATGCTCTTCGTACAGCGTATTTTTCGAATTATTCGTATTCCTCTTCGTATTATGTATGGTGCCTCAAAAAGACGGGCATGGGTAGTGTAATCCTAGCGCCTGAGAATTCGCGAGTTCTTCGGCGATCTTCACAGAAATGGCAAAGCTAACTGCGCACACAGAAACGAGGACATCAAAGGAATGTAACAAGCGCTTGTCAAGTTCTCTCGTAGCCCTTGTTTGTATGTGCGCAGTTCTGTGACAATGTTTGGCTGACTCACCCGACAAGCGCTTGTCAAGTTGTCAAGTTCTCCTCACGTCCTTGTTCGTGTGTGCGCAGTTCGCTTTGTGATAATGGTTGGCTGACTCACCCGACAAGGGCTTGTCAAGTTCTCTTCACTCCTTGTTTGTGACTGCTCAGTTAGATTTGTGATAATCAATGGCTGACTCACACGACAAGGGCTCGCCGTGTTCTCCTCAAGTCTGCGTTTGTGTATGCGCAGTTAGCTTTGTTATAATGAATAACTGACGAAGCCAGCATCATAGACCCATTGTCCAGCTGGGTGGCGCCGGCAATGCGGTGTCTAGTGTTGTTGTCTGCGAGTGTTTCTATCATCGATACCTCTGCGCACACTCCCATGGAAATGACTGAGGAGAAAATTACTTATCTCGTTGTACCCAATTGTATCATCCCGAATAGTGATGTATGCCGCCTCAGCAGCCTCAGGCACTGTTGTGCAACCCAAAGGCAGCGTTTGCAAGTGTCACGTGCACTTCTGTGCTGCCACCCTGCGTATCAAGGCATCTACCGCTAACTGTGACAGTGTCGGGTGAATGGTTGTAGTGGATTCCGCGCGGACTTGCCGATCTATTACAGCCGCATTCAGATTAGGATTTAGCACGTGATCTTTACAAGTCAACTCCATCCAGACACTGTGACTTCTATATGTGACGAAATTGCCCAAGTTCTTTTGCCTACTGTAATCGTTTATTTTTACACTAGTCACACCTCCCGTTGGCGGTGGCATTTGAAGTTCCTGAAGTTTCGAAGTTTATCGGTTCAACCAATGCACCACAGATGCTTAAAACGTAACCAGGTCACGGGGTCAGACTGGTCTTTCTTGGCCTTTTTGGCGCAGGCATTTTGCGAGCTAAGTAAGAGAATGCTGCAATCAGTAGAATGGGTAATGTGCGGCCGGAATGTTCTGTTGCCTGTTCATGTGCCATTGCTGAGCTCGCGCTTTCTGTGTACGTGTTCTGTTTCTGATTTCTGTGAACTCCTTCCTTTTGTAACCACCCTCAATGTTTGGAAAATCTTTCAAGAGGAAAAATACTATAAACTCTTACTCGGATGTCGCGAATGTAGGTAAGTTCATTAAAAGCTAAAGCAAACATGCTACCGGTTGCGCAGCAAATGCCGTAGTTATGAAAACCGCATAGGCCTTATTTCGTTTTCTCTCACATTTTCTTGAGTTTCGTAGTGGTGCGGAAAGGCTTATGGATAAGCAGACAGAAATGTGGGGAGATGTTGAGGTCCCACTTTGTGCGCAGTTAATTAATACTCTCAGCTTTCAAGCGAAGGCAAACGTTCCAAAACCATCACAAAATGTCTACCTGCCAACCCGAAAAGCATGGCCCGTGGAACACCCCATACCGAACATGCACGATGCCAAACCAGCTGCTGTAGTTCATTTAGGCGATTTTTGCATGGTTTTGAATGTTGCGGACAGGTTGGGCATGGAAAAGGAGCGGAGAGACAGAAAGCTCTACATCAATCTTTCTTTCAAGCTATTGCAAGCTGGCTACACATCGGTGGCTGGAGACTCAGTTTGGAAGTATTGCGTGCCTTTTTTTGGGTGGCCGCTCCCGTTGGAAATTATTGACTAAAGTACTTGTTCTGAAAATAGCCTTGACCCATCGCTCTGTATCAGCGCATTTTTGCATCATCTAGAGATGAATACAGTTTTAATTTTTAATAAAAGTTCTGATCAATAAGGCAGGCAGAGAACTAAACACATGCCCCCCTCCCCCTAGAGACCGTGATAACATTTTCGCGTAGTGCATGCTGGTTTTTCTGGCGCACAAATTAGCCGCTTGTTTGTGGCTATTCCTAGGCCAAGGGGCAGATCTTAGATACTTAAATCATGTCTCATAATGTTCCAGATTTTATTGCGACGTTGAAAAATATATGACCGACATGTATGGTGATGCATCTCAGATGATGTAAGTATGACCTGCTCCTTCATTTGTCGCTCTTTATTGTTGTGTTTGTGAAGCAGAGGAGACCGTTACAATGGCGGGTACTAGTACAGAAATCAGTTTCATCATTCCTGCACTTTCGACGAGAGACAGGTTGCAACTTTTTTTTTAGGTACGACTGGCTGGCTCAACTGATAGAGCGTGTGTTTCAGTGTAGATAGAGCGTAAAGTGGTCGGTCAGAAATATTGATACGACCAGAATCTGCACGGCATCGATTGGGCACGTTAGCCTTATCCCAGAAGTTCACCGAGCTCGCTGGCCTGTGAAGCTGTCGCCGCGCATCTCTGAAGCGATGCTTCACCTTGTACAGAGAAATGCTAGTTTCCCTGAATTTAAGGGTAGCCGGCAAGCCTGCCCTACTGAGGTCACCGCGCCTTTATGACAGCCTTTGTCATAAATATAAAGCCCCAATGGGTTTTGGTTCTGGATCGTGGCTGGGTTTGGAGTTAACAGCGTTGTAGATCTCTCGGAAGTGACATAGACCCCCCCCGCTCACCATTATGGAGCTTGGGACCGTGGTTTGACACACAGCCCCACGGCACGCCTAAGACACAAATCCCTTGGGGTGTATATTATTGCGAATATTATTCACTTTCAGCTCCTTGCGTGGCGAGGCCGCGGTAGCTACCATTGACCTTGAGCGGCGCGCCTAGCGGTGTGACGTCACAGCTGCAAGAGCAGGGTTCCAACTTGTGCCGTCGCGAGGCGAGGCCGCGCGTGGTGGCTGCTGCCTAACTCCTGCGCCCACCGCGCGCGGCGCGGATTGGATTTCATTGGATTGGATTGGAATAGATAAGATTAGATTAGATTAGATTCGATTGCATTGGATTGGATTGTATAACCGATGCATCACCACAAGTCTAACCACAAGCTCCACCACCAGCTACACTACCAGCTGAACCATGGCGTAGGTACGGATATTGCTTTCGCAATTACCGGGCTTAACCAAGCTAAGCCACAGCCATTTTTTTTGTTGACAAACGCTTTACATTGCAGTGTTCTTATCTTCCCCAGACCATCACGCTTGAGTAGACACGGCGCTCGGATTTGTTACAGGCCGGAGTATATGAAAGAAACAAGACATTTTCAAAATTTTAACGCGAAAGCTTTCGTACGCCATGTTCCGCTAGTTTCGCCGACTCCTTCGCTTTCACCTTCAGCGACCTTCATCCTGTCCGGAGCTGCGCTGGCTCGACCATGTGACCAGTTACGTCACTTGCCGCTGTGGTGCCGCTGCCGGCGCGCGCGCGCTTAGGGTGCCTCGATGCCAGCGCCACCGAACGGCAGCGCTGGCACCGCTAGTCTAGGCAGTGCTCCGCTCGTCTAGGCAGTGCGCTCTTCGCTATGGATCTGAGTGAAGCGGGACAAACTCGGAATGTTGCGCAGAGGTACTTGCAACGTCGTCAGCAAGCAACATCTCACCACCCCGCGGATAAAGCCTGCTTTCGCTTGGTATAACTAGGTTTAGAAGAGTTAAATTATCTGGAATTGTTTCCTCCCTTTTTCTCTCTCTTCTTCACTTTCTTGTCTTGTTCCCTCACTTTTCGCTTACTTCCTTCAGGTGTTTGGCTAGTACCTGGGCAGTGAGTCTTGCCGAATGATTAGGGCAGAAAGCAGATCTCGAAGATCTGCGTAGACCATTAGAGGAAAATAAATCCGAGTGTTCATTATTTCTTCAGATGCTCTCCTCTTGGCTGCGTGTTCCCGCCGGCACCGTGAATGAACACTGTTTTCTCGTGCAAGTGTGCTACGTGGTGAGAATTGCGGCAAGGTTTTACCGAAAGATATCGGCTATGTATTCAGCGGCAAAAGACGAGTACAGTGACGGTTTTGTAAATTAGTTGTTAGGGCTCATGTGACTGCTAAGGCACAAAATTCTGAGCACATAGCGTAAAACACGCTTCTGAATCCGCCGTACTCTTACCTCTTTGCTACAGACCTTGTACAACTACATTTGTAAGCAAATAGAAAGAATTTCGTCTGAAATACATGCCTGCTGTATACGTTACGGAGCTATTCTGTTCAACATTGTTTTGAAGCAAACAAACGGAGTGTTACTAAAGAACAGCACTTGTTATTGGACAACCAATCGAGGCTGTTACGAGAGTTAGCGCTCGTCCCATTACGTCAGTTACGTCTTCACCCTTCATGAGACATCATTAATTTGCTTTTAGCAGTAAGCTGTAAACAGTTCATTGTGTTTCTACCTTTTCTTAAGATTGAAAGCAATTGGCCTTTATTCACAATGACATGCGGGCTTTAGATAGAGACATTCTGAAAAAGGGTTTGTTTGTTTTTTCAGCTGAGATGTCATGGAAAAAGAATGCAAGAAGGCGCAAGAAAGTCAAGAAAAGATGAAACGGGAGGCGGATGCGTGGAGCACAGCAACCAACGACGCCTGCGAATCAACAGCGAAAGAAGTGGAAGCAAGCTTTTCCTGCGCGAACAGTGACCATGAAAAGTTTCTTCATGATTTACAGAGTCTGAGCAGCAGGCCCAGTAGTGACGCAGAATGCAACTCCAGTAGTGAAAACCGGCCACGTGATGTGCACAAGACTAACGAACAAAACGAGAATCCTGGCGCAAAATCAAAGAAAGGAAGAGGCTGGAAAAGCTTTTTTGACTACTGAAGCAGCAGCGTTGATGTTTCAAATATCTGTAACGCTCTTTAGGAGCTCTTCCTAGACATTAGTTTTGCATAACAGGATTCGTCTGGAAACTAACGTTTTGGATCAATAGCTATGCGCGTTGAAGAAAGTTGGTTACACCTCAGATATTTGCAAAAGTAACTAATAAAATATGCCTCCTGATCTCTTTTACTGGTGCTGTAATTCCTTTTCAACTATTACTATGTTCAAATAGTAATTTTGATGCACATTCACTTTTCACGCGAATCTGATGGGTCCTTGCCTTTAAAGCGGTATTAATGGGGATAGTGAGCTTAACAACACTGTGAGTGGTGACCAAAAGTGTCAATATGTTCTTTTTATGAAGAGCTAGCTTGGACAGGCCAGAACATTACGTATGAACCAAATATGTGGCAACCCACCTCTTGAACTGTGGTAGCTGCCGTTGTAGGATGCATTCTCCACTGCCTACGAGTGGCTTACGTCATGCACCTTAATCACTGCATAAATAAGTAACCAGGCATAACCGTTTAAAAAGTACAAAACCCAGCGTAGTGCCAAGAGGCTGTAGCCTTTGTGTGGTGAGCGTAGAGATGTGGGATCGAATTGTAGCCGCGGAGACCGCATTCTGGTGGAGGCAAAATGCAGCAACATCCGGGTATTGTGCGAGATCAGCGCAAGTTAAAAAGACCCAGGTAGTCGAGTCTAATACGGACCCCTCCTCTACGGCGTGAAGCTCTGTGTGAAGCTCTGGTGCGCATCAATAGATGCCCTGTCGAAGCACAGTCTGTCAGCGTGCACACTCTTTCCTAGTGTGGCGCCGCCATGTGGTGAGACAGTGCCATCGCAATTTGAAGGGTGGCAAGTAGCGTTTGGTGCGGTTGCGTCGTAAGTTGATAAATATTTGTTTATTCCTTTATTTATTTATTCCTCAAAGGTGCACAAGGGACATTACATGAGGGGTGGGCAAACAGGTATTAACATGTTACAGGTCTTCCGTGGCGGTTTTAAAGTGACTGAAGCTGGTAATGGTAGCCACTTTGAATGGAAGGTAATTTCAGTAATTAACTCTTGTGGTGTATCAACAGCTTGTTTAGAAAAAAAGGGATCGCCAAAGCGAAGAATGGTTTGGTTTATGGAGGTTTAACGTCAAAAGTGACCCAACCTATGAGGGACGCCGTAGTTAAGGGCTTAGGAAGTTTCGACCACCTGGGGTTGTT
Source organism: Amblyomma mixtum (assembly GCF_055824585.1). Classification (NCBI taxonomy): domain Eukaryota; kingdom Metazoa; phylum Arthropoda; class Arachnida; order Ixodida; family Ixodidae; genus Amblyomma; species Amblyomma mixtum. The sequence continues at coordinate 101,582,633 of NC_143018.1, forward strand.
TAACGTGCACTGACATCGCACAGTACATAAGTCTCTAGAATTTGGCGTTCGTCAAAATTCGATCCTCCCCCCCCCCCCCCCGGCCGGGATCGAATCCGTGGGAAGAGCGTCACCCTCTTCTGGATATCGTGTGCAAAAAAATTGAACAAATAAACGCTGGGCGGTTCACTTTCACCAGCCAGTGACGCATGATGGGTCGTCGACTGATCCGCACGATGCATGGTGTTAGAAGTGGTTTGGTTTATGGGGCTTAACGTCCCAAAGCGACTAAGGCTATGAGAGACGCCGCAGTGGAGGGCTCCGGAAATTTCGACCACCTGGGGTTCTTGAACGTGCACTGACATCGCACAGTACACGGGCCTCTAGAATTTCTCCTCCAAAGAAATTCAACCGCCGCGGCCGGGATCGAACCCGCGTCTTTGGGGTGAGCAGCCGAGCACCATAACCACTGAGCCACCGCGGCGGCGGTGTTGGAAGTGGTTAGCAGGGCAATACACTTTCTGCACGATGCACGAATACCAAGGATCCTGTGGAGCAAAATCGACTTCCTGAAGGTCCCGGCGCCGCTAAGTACTACGGAAGACCTGCGCATGAACCGGCTACTCTTCAAACAAAAGTTCGAAATTCTTTTAACGGCATCAGAAGCTCCTGAAAACCTCGACCTGATTCTAAAGAAACAGCGCTCCTTTTAAGCATCGCCGAGGAAGATGAAGAAATCAACATTGCAATGGAAACTTCTTCAGCCAGAGTGTTTAAGCGAGACTTAGTTAAATATTTATTTGAGCAATGTTCCATTGTTTGGTATGTTTTGACGAATTTGTGTCTAATAATGGTGACCTCTTTCTGATAATACTTTTCAATTTATGAATGCATGATCCCTTTTCGTACAAGACCTTTGTGTGTTGTTTTACATGGGGAATTAAGTCTCTTTTGTTGATAAGTTCTATTACTGTTTTGCTTGAAGCATGATGTGTTTGCTGTATGTCCTTTATTAATTCTGTATGTAATGTTCTTTTAGTGCTGTATTTGTAGTTGCTGCATTTTGAATTCCCCAAGTTCAAAGTTTACTTTACGGGTTTCAACGTGCCAAAGTGAGTCATGCAACTTCCACTCTCACTTGGTCTCTACATATCACATACATAGTTAACAACGCCAATCGTATGCTAGGTTACATCCGCCGCAACTTCGCCACAGCTCCTTCAACCCTCAAACTGTTATTTTACAAGGCATTAATAGGTCCAAAACTAAAATATTCCGCATCGATATGGGACCCTCATCATGAAAACCTTATTCATTCACGAGAAATGGTCCAACATAACGCAGCTGCGTCATTCTCTCCAACTTTAATAAGACCGCTAGCATATCTTCAATGAAATCAAGCCTTCATTTGCCATCCTTAGCTTGACGTCGCAAAATGTTTCGTATCTGCCTATTCCATAAGATCGTACATCATCCACACCTGCGCAGTGATTAATCTCTCCTCCGCATCACCTATCATCAAGATTAGATCATGCCTACAAAGTCGGTGTCCCATTTTGCAGAACTAACGCTTTCTTTCAGTCGTTTTTACCTCGAACACCAGCAGAGTGGAATCACCTTCCCGCACCAACAGCAGCCATCAAAGATTACCAGCTTTTCAAGAACGCTATAGATAACATTGTATGATTAGAGATATTTGTAACTTTTCTGATAATAGCCCCATTTCGTTTATTGTATTGTTATGTTTTTTTTTTCCTGTGACCACTCCCTGCAACCCCTGTAACCCCTCTCTAATACCAATGGCCCGGAGGGGATATGAAATAAACAAATAAATAAATAAATAAGAGACGCCGTAGTGAAGGGCTCCGGAAATTTCGACAGCCTGAGGTTCTTTAACGTGCACTGACATCGCACAGTACACGGGCCTCTAGAATTTCAGCTCCATCAAAAGTCACCCGCCGCGGCCGGGATCGAACCCGCGTCTTTCGGGTCAGCAGTCGAGCCCCATAACCACCGAGCCACCGCGGCGGCTTTAAATTCAAAGTTTGTATTTTTTTGTTTTGAAAATTGCAGTTTCCGAACAAAGTAAGGGTTTAGGGGTCTAGTCAGGTACACAGTACCTTTTGTCCCTCATCCTTTAGCTTTGTGTACGCAGAACAAAGAGAAAAAGTGAAATTTTAACGACCTTTATTGACACTTGTTAAGGCCGGTTAGAGCGGGCAAGGACAGGTCCAGTCCCAGAACAGTTCACGCTCTCGTATCGCGCCGCGCGTCGGCTCTGCTGCTCCGTCTGCTGATTATCCACCGGAGAACCAGTGGAGCGTTTCCTGAGAGATCTGAAGAATCAAGCACGTGCTTGCAACCTTGCCAGGGGCGTAGGCAGGGGGGGGGGGGGGGGGGGGGGGGGGTTATGGAGCTTCAGCCCCCCAGAAATTTTTTCGAACTGTCATCGACCGCAGCATGGCCCAAGTACATATCGCGACTTCTGATATCATAGCTTTGTTCTTGCCTGGATCGTCTGTCTTTCCGTGTGTAAAGTTTACTATCTGCGATTTCGCAAAAGATGTTTATTTGCCTTGTTTGACGCATTATATGGAGTGAATTTTGCTTAGACACGTAGATGTAATGGAGGCTTAAGGGCATGTCAATATCTTGTTGCCAGGTTTTGTGTATACATACAGTGACTTTGTTTCCAGTCACACTTTTTTGTCCTTCGTAAAGTTGTTCAGTCAGGCATGTTGCCGGGCTAGTTGGTTCAACATTTTGAAATTTGGAATAAAACCATCTTGGCGCTAATAACTTCACAGTTTCCTCGCCCTTTTTTGACCTTATGAAATTATTTGCGCCAAGGTGGTTTTATGCAAAATTTCAAGTTGTCAAGTTGTATTTTCGCAATTCTAATACTCCATTTCATCTTTGAACTTCTCGTGCAAATTTTGCAGAACTCCTCTTTTATACATGCGCTCGCTTTTCCGACTGAAATTTCGGTGTTGTTACTTGCAACACATGACCGGTGACAACTGCTGCTGCTCAGTACACTGGAATGAAGGACAGCGTCATTTAGATTTTTCCCTGGCCGTTGCATATGTACAAAAATGTAAAGGTTCCTGAACAACATAGATTCATTAAAATATTTGTCCTCTACTTGCTCTTTTTATTGCCTTTAAGTTTTTCATATAAGTGGAATGCACTGCTTTGTTCGTGTCGGACTGATATAGTTGTAGACTTCGTGTGATATTTTCTTTACTTAGGAAATGCGCAAAAACATGGAAGCATTGGTATCAATTAAATCTGCCACGATATTTAACACGTGCGAATAAACATACTTATATTTTTAAAAATACATATTTCATTTGTGAAGACAGTAAATTTATTTAATACACAACTTCATTGTCAACGGGAATGCAGTTATTATTCTTGCGTTTGATCCCTCCACAATATCTGTGAGGAGGCTGTGCTGCAACATGAGCTCCTCCCCGAACAAAATATCGGGCTACGCCAATGAACATTGTCGCTCTCACGGGATCAATGGTGAGGGACCGAATTGTGTTCGGGATAAGCGATGACAGGGTGCGTAAAAAGCTCCTCAAGGAAAGCTACTTGACTCTGCAGAAAGCAGAGCAAGCTTGCAAAGCAGCTTTCGCAAATATCTTGTAATCTATGTCACATAATGATATCGGATGATACCCTTCAACGGTTTTTAACAGGTATTCATCTGCGCTTTTCAGGCTCAGTATGGTGTGACCAGTATAGAACCCAGGGGGCAGAAAGGCCACGTTTTAGGCAGCACTGAAAACTTCCAACAAAGGAGATACTAGGCAAGGCGTAAATGTTTTGTGCCAACTCACTACTTATATCATCTGGACCAGAAGAGTTCTGACCCTGTAGAACAAAAATGGCGGATTAGACCTGGACTAAATAGGCCCCTCAATTACTGCATGCTGTCCATCTTCAAGTAGAAGAAATCCTCCCTTGAATTGACTGAAATCTGTTCCCCTAGTCTGGTTAATACTACCCACAAAGATAGCATGTAATAGTTGAAAATCCAAAAAGAAGACCATGCGTGTTATTATATGTATTGCTTGCGTATCGAATCTTTAAAATTTCCTTGGAAAGGGCACCCTGCCTTTACTCAATAACGCGCCACCAGATGGTTGATGATTAATGAACCTCCATGTCGGTGGCGTATTCAAGACACTCTGATATTTTCCAGCGCCCAAATTTTGTAACTGTTGAAAAGGGCGTTATTCATAGACGAAGATCTCGTGCAAAGGTCGGGTATGGCTGGCAAGGACAGCTCCAGGCCCAACACAGTGGACCCTCTCGTCTCGCGGCGCGTGTCAGGTCCGCCGCTGGAGCTGCCGAGCATCTTCCTCTTTACAATTGGGCCCGGGGGAAAAAGAGCCATCCTGGAGATTTTGGCAGACGACAGGAAGCAGGGGTCCTAGTGTGGCTTCGAACGAGACACGTGGACAGTCTCGCGCTCACGTCGCCGGAGATCGGACAAGGGCGTAAGAGGTTCGACGATGTAATTAACGGGAGAAATGCGCTCAAGGACGCGGTAGAGTGCGTGGTATATCGGAGGCGGTGGTGGTGAAAACTTTATTTACAACTGGGGAGTTTAAGACACAAAGGTCAGTGGGCCCCCGCACGGCCCCACTGCACTCAAACGTTCATGTCCCGGAGGCTCATGACGCTGGCAGCCCGGCCGGTGGCGATGGCTTGCTTGGCCGGGTCTTCAGAACGCAGTAGGGTCTCCCAAGCCTCCCAAGTGGTAAGGTGCTCCAGGCCCCGCGGGGGAGGATCCGCCGGGCAGAGGAAAAGGATATGGTCTAGAGTGGCTTTGGGGTGGTGGCAGTGGGTTGTTGTGTTTCTACCCCCCCCCCCCTTTAACTCCCTTTGTGTTATTTATTCACAAAGGAAAATTGGGTCACTGACCAAGTCAAGAAATGAAAAATGACGGTTCTCTTTGTGTGTTCCCGTCACACCTGTGTCCACTTCGGACCACGTGGGCCCGATCAAGCCGCTACCGTGAACAATCGCCAAGGTCGACAACCTCGCGACGACCATGGGAAGTGAGAAGCTTGGGATGCCCCTCCGAGCCTCAGCGGATTAGTGTGGCAGGGATGTCAAAGGCCATTGTCAGCCAAAACCCCAGCGAAATTCCTTGAACGGAGTGCAGCGGCGACGAAGGCAGGCGAGGCCCAGGAGCTATTGTCCGAGCAACCACCGTGAATGCGGAGGCGACCTGGCGGCGCCGTCACGCTGGCGGATAATTGAAGAATTCTGTGTCCCCGACTCGCGTTCTGGGTAATCGGCGGGGAGGCAAGTTCATTCCCCTGCTGAAAGACTTCAGGAGATTCCTTTCCCCGCGGGGCTGGATGAGTCAGCAATCTTCCCCTCTCTTCGACCCAGCTGCGACAGAGTGGACAAGCTCGCACCTGCCCAGCCGTGGGCGGTAACAAGGAGGTCCCCTTCGGTCCATCCGATTGGACAGTGCTCGTCGACCATTTTTCCCCAGCCAGGGATCTGGGGAAACCGGACGATATTTAACTCGGCCGTGAGTGTGGCCGAGAGAAGCCTGCTAGCTCCAGTCGACTTCGGTTGACGAAGACGTTGCCCTTCCACTGAGAGCCTTTCTCAGTCCCGCTCTTGTAAATATTGTAATTATGTGAATACAGTTTTTCCTTCACTTCCCCTACTCCCCGTCTCCGGCCCACGTTCCTCCCTCCTTCGGCATTGCGGCGGTGATCCTGGACCCGATGCCTGGTGGGACACGCTTCTAGCATCGACAAATATATCAACTGGTTGGCAGCGGTGGGATCTGCTACCTTGAAATATATCAACTGGTTGGCAGCGGCGGGATCTTCCACGCTTGGTCCTGGCTTCAGCAGTGGTGAGCGCTTGACTTTCTTTAAGAATCTGCCAGGCTTGATAACTCTGGAAATTTATCACTTCCTGTAGATTGTTTTTTCTGCACGTGCTCGCTTAAGCATTTCACGTAGCAGCTTATTTTATGAAAGTCCTCGTTCGGAAGTTGCCATGGATTTGAGCAAGCTAAAGAAGCCAGAGTTGATGTTGCTGTGTGAGAAGCTGGGTATTGAGGCCAGGAAAAGTCACAGAAAGCCGCAGCTGATTGAGGCTATTAAGGAATGTGGTGCTAAGGAGGAGGGTGACAAAATTTGGGAGACCTGGGAAGTCATACAGGAGGGAATCAGGAACGCTAAGGAGGAGGCCGACAGGGTTGAAAAAGAGCGCCTTTACCGCAAGGAAGCCGCTAAGAAGGAGGCTGACAGGATAGAGAAAGAACGTCTTCGTCTCAAGGAAGCCGATGAAAGGCAACTTGCTTTAATGCGTTTGGAGTTGCAACAAATTTTAGAGGCGAAGCGCGCCGACAGGAATTCGACATTAAATCAGGAGGTTTCGGCGCGAAAAGAAATTAAAGTCGGCAATGAAAACTGCGTGTCTTTGCCAATTGCCTGCGTCGCGATCGAGAGCCCGCTCGAGGTGCGTCTGACCGAGGCAGCCGTCTCCCAAAACCTGCCTAAGCAGCATCCCTCGATTTTCTCGAATCGCTTGGATATGCTGCCCCAAGAAAAAGGCCTTTGTTTTGGAGATAACGCTGCGCAGGTCCTCACCATTTCGGAGGCGCGTGAGGTCGCGGCGCCAGCAGAGCACGTGGTTGAACAGGGCAAACCTCAACCTGTAAGCCCGAAGCCTGTAAATTCTCACGGTGATGAGCCAGAGCAATCTCTAGTAAAGACTCACGATGAGACGAACGCCGGCGACTTAAGCCGTGACGGCTCCGCGCTACCTAATGACGAGCCAGCCCAGGACTTACTCACTTTTAGCACAGGGGTAAAGAGCACCGATAGTAGTGCAAGCTATAGTGAGTCTTCCGAAGCAGGCGCAGATGATGAGCTGGGGCTAGGTGAGGAACTGAAAACGAATCTAGTGTTGCCCCACTCAGATGGCTTTCTCGAACTCCTTCGTGTGGACAGAGAAACGTTCACCGCTGAGCAAGAGAAAGACCAGACTCTACGAAACTTGAGTCACCAAAGTGACATGAGTGTGTCACGGAAGAACATACCTTTCCAGCTCCGTTCTGGCCTGCTGTACCGCCAGTATAAGGATAGGAAAGGTATCCAACACGACCAACTTTCTGCCCGCGTCGCGATCGAGAGCCCGCTCGAGCTGCGTCTGACCGAGGCAGCCGTCTCCCAAGACCTGCCTATGCAGCATCCCTCGATTTTCCCAAATCGCTTGGATAGGCTGCCCAAAGAAAAGGGCCTTAGTCTTGGAGATAACGCTGCGCAGGTCCTCACCAGTTCGAAGGCTCCAGAATTCGCAGCGCCAGCAGAGCACGCGGGTGACGAGGGCAAGCATGACCCAGTAAGCCTGATAAATTCTCACGGTGGTGAGCTAGAGCAGGCAATTTTACAAACTGATGATGAGGCGAACGCCAGCGACTTTACCTGTGACGGTTCAGCGATTGCTAGTGACGCGCCACGCAAACCAACTGCGAGGGTTTCCACGGAGCGGCAGCGTATAGAGGTGGCCAAACGGGAAGAGTTAATTAAGGGGAAAGTGCGGCTCTTGTTGAAAGCTCGACTGAAATCCGAACCGCGTAGCCGCCCCAATTTGGCACCTCGGTGCTCAAGAGTTCGCACCCGCCCCGTGGGAACAAAAGCCAAGAGAACGCAACGCGCGAACCCGATCCGAGAGAGACGGATACGCTGGCACGGCATTCGCACTCGTCCGTTCCCTTCTCGCGTTCTGCTTTCTGAGCGTCAGCCAAACTTCAGAACCGCGAGACTTGGACGAGGAACAGTTAAGGGTCCCAAGCTGAAATTCCTAGCCTTGTGTCCTGTTGCACCTGCTAGAGCAGCAATCCGACCGCGGCCGCGCAGGGGGCGGCTGAAGAATAGGAAGCAGTAAATTCCTCTGATCGCAACGCCGTTTGCAGACGGATTCGAGGAATAATCCCGTCTTGAGTTGAATGCTTGTTTCTTTTGTTCATTTAACTCTCCTGTACAGAAATGCAAGCTGGAATTCCTAGCATTATGCAATGTCTCATCTGCTAAAGCAGCTGTCGGACCGCGGCCGCGCAAGGGGCGGATATGACGCATAATCTCATATTGAGTTTAATGCTTGTTTTTTGTCTTTTGCTCATATATCTCTCCTGTACAAGGATGAGAGCGAAACTTTGGAGCTTGGCATTGCGGGAATCTGTTCACATGCGTTGCAGAAACGTAAGAGATAATGGCAACGCTGATGGCCTCAGCCGAGGCTTTCCCGTGTAATGCCCTTTCCTGACTCCCCGGACGTTAATCCGCTATGCAAATTTGTATTTTGTTTTTTGCTTTAGCGGGAATCATTTTGTCTGTTTTGTATGTATGTTCAGCAGCTCCACCTTCCCTTTGTGCTCTCACGGGCGGTGGCTTTCTGTGACATAAACCGTGCTACGGCACCCCCCCAAAATTTTAGCAAATTTTTCCCTTTTGACTAATCAAGCTCTGTGTATTCTGGTTTGGTCAAACTTGGAAACTTTCGGAGGAGGACGTAAATTTCACGCGACAGCTCATTTTTTCTAAACAGACTTTGTCGACCGAAAACAGCTTGGCAGTTCTTAAAGTCGGTTTGGCGCTTTCTGCTGGTTGGGCTGTGTACCTTGCTGGTTGAGCTCGTTACAGCTGTCAACGAAGCAGGAAGAACCTTTGGGCCCAGCTGTGACCAAAAGCCGAACGGACACAACTCCAGGTCTCTGCGCGCAGCAGCGTTGGCTGCCACCACTACGAGACCTCTTCGGGCGGCGGACGTGCTGTTGTGTTTCTACCCCCCCCCCCCTTTAACTCCCTTTGTGTTATTTATTCACAAAGGAAAATTGGGTCACTGACCAAGTCAAGAAATGAAAAATGACGGTTCTCTTTGTGTGTTCCCGTCACACCTGTGTCCACTTCGGACCACGTGGGCCCGATCAAGCCGCTACCGTGAACAATCGCCAAGGTCGACAACCTCGCGACGACCATGGGAAGTGAGAAGCTTGGGATGCCCCTCCGAGCCTCAGCGGATTAGTGTGGCAGGGATGTCAAAGGCCATTGTCAGCCAAAACCCCAGCGAAATTCCTTGAACGGAGTGCAGCGGCGACGAAGGCAGGCGAGGCCCAGGAGCTATTGTCCGAGCAACCACCGTGAATGCGGAGGCGACCTGGCGGCGCCGTCACGCTGGCGGATAATTGAAGAATTCTGTGTCCCCGACTCGCGTTCTGGGTAATCGGCGGGGAGGCAAGTTCATTCCCCTGCTGAAAGACTTCAGGAGATTCCTTTCCCCGCGGGGCTGGATGAGTCAGCAATCTTCCCCTCTCTTCGACCCAGCTGCGACAGAGTGGACAAGCTCGCACCTGCCCAGCCGTGGGCGGTAACAAGGAGGTCCCCTTCGGTCCATCCGATTGGACAGTGCTCGTCGACCATTTTTCCCCAGCCAGGGATCTGGGGAAACCGGACGATATTTAACTCGGCCGTGAGTGTGGCCGAGAGAAGCCTGCTAGCTCCAGTCGACTACGGTTGACGAAGACGTTCCCCTTCAGCTGAGAGCCATTCTCAGTCCCGCTCTATGTAAATAATGTAATAATGTGAATACAGTTTTTCCTTCACTTCCCCTACTCCCCGTCTCCGGCCCACGTTTCCGTCCTCCTTCGGCAATGCGGCGGTGATCCTGGATCCGATGCCTGGTGGGACACGCTTCTAGCATCGACAAATATATCAGGGTACAGAAGCAACTTGGTAGGGAGACGGGTGGGGCACAAGGCAAGCGGACCTAAACAAGAGATTGCGTAAGAAAACTGTTTATGCTATGCGAGTGGTCGAGGCGGAATTTCTGGCGCCCCTGGTCGTCGGACGCTAGCGACCGGCCGAGCTGCCGGCAACCCTCAGCGTATTTGGAGGCTGCAGAAGTGCTTGTCGTCTCCGATGAAAAAGGATGTCTTCAAGATACGGTCTCGGGGCAATCCTTTGCAGCTTACGCAGTTCATTTAAGGTGTGCAATTGACGATGTTGACGCTTCAGGAATGAAATTCGTGATGATCCTTCGATAGCCAAATTCTTAGCCTCTTGCTTAAATGGATCCGACCTTTGAAGGACTAAGAGGTCTGCAGGCCTGCACGTTCCTACGTATCCTTGAAGCAAACAGCGAAAGATCGCAGAAAAATTTCATCACACGGGAGAGAATTATCTAGCTTTCGCAATTCCTGCCATGGTTGCAGTAGGTGTCGAGTGTAGCTTCCTATGTGAGTGGAGACCATACAGTGGTGGCTGAAAATATCGGCCTCATACAATAGCTGCACATACTCCAGCAGACACACAGATCTTGTCAGGTCGAGCGTCCAGAAAGGATTGGAAATGCATGAAATGTATGCTACTGCTTTTTAGTCGGCCAACGGCAATAATGTTGCGTTCACAATCTGACTCAACAAGAACTGCAAGACTGAGCTCATAACACTCGCGATATGCCTATCGATCCTCGTTCTTACAAACACTATTGAAATATCTCAGCAGAAAAATTTCCCGTTCCGTACGCAGGAAGTTCACTAATGAGTTGAAAAAACACTTCTATCTTGCTTCCAGTGCTTGCCCATAATTGCCAGGTCCCAACATAAGTGTGAGCCGCCCCTGGTCATCGATGCAATACGTCAGTCGGTCATTTCTAGTTTATTATGCAGAAACAGCATTCATCCTCCAGGCGAGCATTTCGAATGGCTGATGATAAGAATATACTCACGTATAAACAGATCAAGCGCCATTTGGGTCTCCGCATCAGCTGCTAGTTCATTTTACGCGATCACCTTAGTCTGCTACCCGCGTGCTTGATTGTCAGTCATGACACTCGTGTTGTGCTTACAATGTCATCGTCTTCATTACTTCTATCTGTGCTCAACGGATCCAGAACGAACCGCTACCGCATGGCTCTCACGTGGTGTTTGAAGCAGCGTCATAATTTTATTAAAAATTGGTGGCTTGCGTAACGAAGTTGGCGCTCATGTTTTTTTCTGTTGCATACGGAGTTGCATAAGCCTCATTTCTCACAATTACTCTGACCGTGATACGCGGTGCTATTAAATTTTTTTCTGTGCACTTTCCGTTCTTTGCTCGTTGGGTTTAGTATTATTGCTGCTCAGGTTAGCGGATTTAGTCCTTTTTAAGTGGCGTACCTGGATAGCTTTTATATACTAGTCATTTTGCTTATGTTTTGTGTTTGGCCATAATGAATGGATGATTTCCGGATAAGCAAACAACCTCTTTTTAGTGCGTTTCTATTTCGTTTGGAAGTTTTCGTTCTTCCTCGACAGTTGTTGTGCTCATTCTCGGTCGTATTTTCGGCAATTCTGCTGTGGATGAGAACATCTGCTTTCAATAGCGAAGCTGGTTCATGCTCGTTGTCCTATTCATTTCCCTTTCCTTTGTTTTACTCTTTCCATGTGTCGTGTGCCCTTCGTTGGAGTATTTCTGGCAGCTTTCAAAAGGTATATTCCTATTTTCATCCCCCTGTTTGAACTTTCCCGTCATACAGTATTTTTTTATTTACTGCAGACTGCTTAGATGTATTTTTTTTGTAATACCTATAAGAGATATAATTCACATTTTGAACTTCTACTGTGACGGTCTTATTTTTGCTTCAGAACAAATGGCACCTGCTCCAAAACGAAATTTTTCCAGATGAAAGGCCGCCTAAAAACACTTACGGCCATTACCTCAGAGCGATTTAGAGATTGTCGTTCGTTTGAAATGACAATAAATCCTTCAGTGTAACTGGCATGTACGCGAAATTTATTTATTTACCAAAGTTCAGACGTCCATCACTGACATCATCAAGGTTACCTTCCGAACTGCCGTGACAAAGCATTCAGAGTAGACAGAAAGGCATAAATATAAAAGCACATTGAACAAATTCAATCATCGCAGTTAATAAGAACACTGATTTCCAAGCAGCCAGGATGAGACATCAAAGCCAGCTAACGATTTCCTGTTATTCGTTTCATTTGCAAAACGAATATTAGGAGTCCCGAGGAATATTTTATATAGCTGCTGAAAAATGAAGCATGAACGAAAGATAGTCTTCACAAAACTCCAAACGGGCTCATTGTGAACAAAACCAGGCAAACTATTTTAACATGGACGAAAATGAGTTGCTTTGATTGACAGCAGGCGCTATTCTTGCGACAGTTTAACATTGCACTTCAATAAAAATGGTTTTATAGTTAATTGTTGAGTTAATTGTTGAGTGCCGTTCAGAGTCTATGTTCCGCGCGTTGCTGTCGGATGTATGAATGCGCAGTTGACTTTCTTTCTTTTTTTTTTCGTCATGTCTTTTTGTTGTTTTATATTTCATTCATTTTGTACTTGCTGTGTCATGCCTTGTTGTATTGCTTTTTTTTTCTTCCTCTTTTTTTTCTGGCCTATTCTTCTGTTATGTATCCTCATCCCCCCTGCAATAATGCCTTCGGGCGCTGCAGGTATTTCCAATAAATAAATAAATAAATAGAATGGTGGTTTCACCTGAAGAAGGCACTGAAACTGTCGATGGCTAAATGTTGGATGAGTCTGTTCTGGCGAATAGGCCGGCAGTGTTGTGGAGAATTTATAGCACCATAACACGTGCAACCAGAAGCAATGCGGCCACTGCAAACATATGCTCCTGCATTGGTTCCCATTTTGTGCACTGCTCATATTAAATCACTGTAACAAACCTAGCGATTCACAGCATAGATGTGGGCTCAGTTTTAGAGCTTCGATGCGAAGGGGAATCTGCGAGAGCGCGACGTGACGTCTTCCAGAGCTCGGCGGTTTTTCTCGCGAGAACGTGAGAATAGCATAACCAGCGGTCGTGCCATAAGAATGGAAACCGTCGCGTGGGCTTGCAGGTTTTACTGCACTGAGGAAAACTTTGAGATTGAGTCCATATGCATTACAACTCTTCGCTCCTCCCCCCCCCCCCCCCCCCGCCACATCATTGCGCTCCCCGAAAGCCACTTTCTATGGATACATGGAACCTCTAGCGATCGCCGCAGCTCGTTTCTTCTATCCAAAGAAGCCGGCGACGGAGCGGCTCAGAGAAACAATCCGATATTCAAGCTTTCCAGGAAAACTTTCGGCAGGATAGGACGCCTTTCGGAGCGCATAAGTCATAGATAACTTATGCAAACTCCTCACACCACTACAAGCAGTGTGGTTTCCCTACACACCTCCTAAAGACGGGGGGAGGGGGGGGTGCACACACTCGCTTGTTTTCCTCAAAGTATCCTCTTAATTTGCAACATGCTTCTTTATACCCGACGGGAACTGGGACACATAAATATATTTTGTTGGCGATGCGATACCGTTGGAAGAAGTGGATGCCTTTAACCGCAGCGGTATCACTTACCGTCTGCTGACGTCGCTTCCCTACAGTCACTGGGAATTATTTATTTATTTATTTATTAGTTACCTGCATCGCCCCGGTGCGTCAGTGTGCGTCATCCAGTCTGCGTCAAATTACTTCCGTCCATGGGCAAATTTTATGACCGACGAAACTGTTTTTCCAGCAGCCCGCGTGTTCCACACTGGGTCACGTGGACCAAATAAGAGCCTGCATGCTGCAACACAAGATCAAAGCCAATAGAAAATACAAGTCATAGCGTGCACCATAAAGCACAAGCGTAAGCATGAAGAGATGTAGCAAAGCAATATACAGCAGCGTTAATGTGTTCCTTCTTGGAACGTGCTTTGCCTGTTTGCGCATTACAGTCCTCGCTTTCACTGATAAATAACACCCCCAGCCAAGCATACTTTCTAAGAAATTTAGAAAATCCTTATTCAGCTTGAAGGTGCAGTGAAGAGGAATCTGAACTCGTCTTTTTGCCGCGGGAACTCGATCTACACGTTCCGAGCATACTTAGAAACTTAGGCTTATTGGCCTGTGTGGCCAATTTCCCTAATTAAATGCAATTAACATCGGGCTCCCGCCTTTCTTTGTTTAATTCTGCCCGTACGGTGGACGGAGTCGACCAGCACGTGGAGTGGCTTCCAGCCAGCTCCGTGGAGGCTTTGCTTTCGCTTTATTTTGTTTTTTAGGTTTCCGTGAATAGTTTCATTCGCAGATAATATAGCCGCAAAAATAAAAATACGCGCGGACTATTTGCTTCTACGAATTACTACGTATTACTCCGCCGATGGCAGAGCGGCAAGCCGCCACAGGACTGGGTGAAAGGCACTCCACGCGTTAGTCGACTCCGCCCACCGTACGGGGAGAATTCCAATAAAAAAGGCGGGAGCCGGACGCTAATTCGATTTAATTAGGGAAATCGGCCACACAGGGCAATAAATCGAAGCTTCTAAGAATCGTCCCGCGGCAAAACGACGAGTTCAGATTCCTCTTCACTGCACCTTCAATACAAAGCAAGCTGTGAAAAATTTTTTTTCCCAACAAGAAATATAGTGAGAACTAACTGTATCTGGAACCAGATTAACCACCATAATAAGGGTGTACCTTGCGCTCACCGCGTTCTATTCCGCCTTTTTCGCATGTTCTATTCATCTTTTCTTGCACTTGTTTCTCATTTCCAGGAGTATCATCATCATCAGCCTTGCTACGCCCACTGCCGGACAGACGCCTCTCTTATATCCCCCCCCCCATATAATCCTCTCCTGTGCCAGCCGCGACCAGCTTATCCCAGCTTATTCGCCCACAACTTTCTGCGGCCCCCTGCTACGCCTGCCTACTCTTAGTATCAAGTCCATTATCTTTAACGACCATCGGTTGTCTTTTCTTCGCATTACATGCCGCAGCTATCGTTTGATACATATTAATTCAGCATGGAGGCACTGTTTACATGTATTACTTCAAAAGGCTTTTCCTCAGATAATGTGATCTTGTTTGCTATCGATGCCTCTCTTGTTATGCTAACAAGAAGTTTATCTCACTGTTTATTTCTCGACGGAAAAATTGCAACAAATATAAATAGTTTAAGAAACTGAAAAATTTTAACTTCATTTCTTTTTTTCTTCTGATTGATTGCCGGTAAAATGCAACCATGGGCTACTTTTGCGAACTGTTTTTTTTTTAAGTTTTATCCTAAAACAGAGAAGAAATCCGGTTTCAAGATCAGAATTAGCGCTGACGGATGTATGACCTCCGGATAGAAAATCGCCTCTCGTCACAAATTGCTGCTGGAGAGCCTCATTTCTTTCGCAGAGTCGAGGTGTCGCGAAATGTTTCATGATAAGTAAACTGAGCCCAGAAGATGCTTCATCCTGGCGTCAAACACAGAAAAATTCATTTTAAACCCACGTATATAGAGCAAAATGTATCTTACTCAATAATCTGACACCTAGCCTTAGTGACGCAAGTGCCACACTTTTCCCGTTTCGTGGGGATGTGCGGACAAGCCTGAAGTATTAAAGATGGCAAATACGTCTTACGAGCACTGTGAGGCTCGAATGACTAACGTGTGCTGGGAAGATCAGCTAAAGCTCAGCGACCAGGTTCGTGAAGCTTTTCGAACCACTGGATTTCTGGCGTGAGAACCCTACTCATCTGACCGACCAGGAACTCTCAAGACTTGTATGTCAACAAACCTTATTCTCTTTCTCTCATCACAAATATGCTGCCTATAACCGTGATCGCACTTTTGGCGCTCATTAAGAGATATTTTCCATGCCTCCTAAGGCTTCTCTGAACCATTGACGGTGATTTTAAGTCAAATGAAGTCAGGTATTTATTTACATCAGGGTGATGTAGGCAGGCCCACGCAAAAAAGTGAAACATTTCACTTGCAGCAGCCCAGGCCCTCTTGTAGGAGGGGGCCCGAGAACGGTAGAGCATGCTGGATAACTGATGTACACTACAGATTAGCTGCGCAAGAAGGAATATGAAGTCAGCAACATGTGACAGTGCTGGTTCATGTGGTAAGGGGAGAAAGGAGGCAATAAGTAGATAAAGAAGCTTCCTAGGACTACTTGCACGTCATATTATGACAGAAAAATATATTCGTAAAACATTAGCTAAGCAAAAAAGAATAAAAAATTAAAAAAAAAATTTCGTGTATCTCAGCACGGATATCAAAGAAAGCATTAAAGTCACCATATCAGAGCGTCACGTATATCACGCGGGCTGTTCTTTTCCACAGATGTGCCTTCACTCAGCAGTTTATTTAATAAACGGGCAAGACCAAAGCGCAACATAGAGCGTCTGCATTGTGTGCGGGAGGAGGGAATACATGAAAATGATTGATTGCGAAATGCATATGTTTAAATGTTTGCTTTGAGGTAGGATAGTTCTAGAAACTTGTTTTGGTGGTGACGGATGCATTTTTTATATCTCATTACTAAATTATATTCGTATAGGCCATGAACTGGTGTGGTGTGAAAGCGAGCAAACAATTCTCTCTGTGCGCACGGTAATCCACATTTGCTATGTGTCGCACAGCTTTCTTTTGGAGCTTGAATATTTTATTGTTGTTTAGCCGTCGTGGTGGCTCAGCGGTTATGGTGCTCGGCTGCTGACCCAAAATACGCGGGTTCGATTCCGGCCGCGGCGGTTGAATTTCTTTGGAGGAGAAAGTCTAGAGGCCCGTGTACTGTGCGATGTCAGTGCACGTTAAAGAACCCCAGGTGGTCGAAATTTCCGGAGCCCTCCACTACGGCGTCTCTCATAGCCTTAGTCGCTTTGGGACGTTAAACCCCATAAACCAAACCAAACCATTTTATTGTTGTTTGCCTGTGTTGTATTTCCCCATATCAATAAGCAGTGATTTAAGTGAGGCAGAAACAGTCCAAAAACATGAAGCGCAAAAGAAGACAGGGCGTAGAAAGAAAACGTTACACATACGAGCGCTTTCTACGTCCTGTCTGTTTGTGCGTTTCAAGTTTTTGGAATGTTTCACCGTCACGCCCAAGTGATCACTTTGTAGCAACAGTGCATTGTAAATCATCGTTTTATAGACGTCAAAAGAAAGTGCCGAAATCTTGCTAGCACTGCTACACATTTTGCAAGACAGGCCGCCGCGGTGGCTCAGTGGTTATGGCACTCGGCTGCTGACCCGAAAGACGCAGGTTCGATCCCGGCCGCGGCGGCTGAATTTCTTTGGAGGAGAAAGTCTAGAGGCCCGTGTACTGTGCGATGTCAGTGCACGTTAAAGAACCCCAGGTGGTCGAAATTTCCGGAGCCCTTCACTACGGCGTCTCTCATAGCCTGAGTTGCTTGGGGACGTTAAACCCCCATAAACCATAAACAAAACATTTTGCAAAACGACATAGAACTGTACCAACGTGAGCCTCCCAGACCATACTCTTCTTGAAAAATACTCCAAAAATACTGTCACTTTGCAAGCAGAAACAAGCTCGATTTTTATCGCCAAGTAATGGAAGTGCCATAGTGACCTCGTGAGGAGGGTTGTGCTGCGAACATACTTCTGCGGCTGCATCACATGCCTATTTCGGAGCCGAGAACAGCTGCGCGGCAATTCCACTCGGTGGGGCCGTCCTGTCACACACGTGCAAGTGAAAACGGATAGCTTTTGAACGGCGAGTTGTGCGAGGAACTTCAGAAAAAAACAACCTGTGAGGTAAGCAGCGCTGAAGCAAAACGCCGCTTCTTTCATTTCTGCCCTGTCTTATGTTTCAGGTTAGAGTGGAACGTATGCTCTTATCGGTAGCGCGTGCACGAAAAGAGCAGCACAGCTTGTACTCAGTGAGATACTGGGCAAAAAGCGTGCACACCTGACGTCCAAAATTACATCGCCTTTTTTTGGAAGGAGCAGAGCGGTTATCGCGAGTGTCCCAGCCGCTGGGCAACAAGAATGGCACATCGCAGAGCTTTGCCTCGCGGTATAGCTGACGTCATGCTTTACCGTTCTAGAACGAGCAACGAAAGATTACTGCTGTGCTAAGCATTGAAACGGTTTATTACGCTTCATTGGTTTGCTCCGTACGAACAAATTGTCGCTCCCCAAAGAACAGGGTTTTACGTCATATTCGTGCGCTTGATGTCATGATCCAACTTCCGGCTAAAAACAGCTCACATTTTAGCGTTGCTCAGTATGGCTTCAGATCTGCACTGGAACTGGTTTGGTTCGGATTGGTTTATGGGGGTTTAATGTCCCAACGCAACTAAGGCTATGAGGGACGCCGTAGTGGGGGGCTCTGGAAATTTCGACTCCCTGGAGTTCTTTTAACGTGCACTGACATCGCACAGTATACGGGCCTCTAGAATTTCTCCTCCATTGAAATGTGACCGCCGCGGCAGTGATCCAAACCGCGTCTTTCAAGTCATCAGCTGAGCACCAAAAACACTGAGCCCTCGCGGTGACCCATTTGCTCAGGAAGTGAGCTTTGGAGCCCTAAATACATTCCATTTAAAAAGGGCGTCGCCAGTTGTTTAGCCATACGCAACAATTCTGCACGAAATCAGTTTTGAAGATGAAAAAGTTTATGAACGCATTTTTTAGAGATCATAACATTTCACTATGACAATGAATATATTCCCAGAACTTTCTTCAACTGGCTTGCATTTTTTTGATATCGTCAGAAGCGTTCCCCATTGGTTTTCTATGTCAGTCGTAACTGCACGATGCGAGTGATGGAAAAAGTTCAAAAAGAAAGATTTTCCTAAGCATCAGAAGCATGGATCATTCAGAAGAATGTACTGTTTGGAGAGTTGGTGCTTGACTCAAACGCCTTGTCCTGGTTGGTTCTTCGTTCGTCCTGTCCAATGTTGAAACTTGTATCATCAAATGGATTTTCACCGTCAATATTTCAATAACAGTACTGAAAAATTTTGCATTATTCCGAATTTGCAGTATTGAAACATGGGAATAATGTGCGTGCTTGCTGTGGTGAAAGCGCTGCTAACAAAGCCGCGTGTACCTGGTGAATTTTGAATACGGGGTACAGTGCATTCCTGGGAGTGACGGCAATCGTACGATTACTTGCTCAACTCTCGCTTATACGAATAACTTGCACAATTTCTGTCCGTTGCGCAACGTAACTAACCCTTGCTCGTTACAGCTCACAGAGCTTTGTGACAGGCAACGGAGCATGCAGCCGGGTGAATGTGTCCCACAAAACTGAACTCCCTTAAAATAAAAATCTTTCCCTAGCATTGAGATCCCTAATACTGGCAGTACAGACGAAACCGCTTGAACGAAAGCGTACTTACCGCTCGGTGCGTAAACGTCTCATTACGAAATTGGGGGGGGGACCTTGCTCAATTTGTGCCTTTTTTCGCGCATCTTTTAACGGTGCGGCTTTAGGGGTTTCGTTCCGCGGATGACATGCCATAGTAGTTGGCGTGTCGAGGAAATACTGATTGGACGAGAGGCTCGTGAGATCACACGTGAAGCTACGGAATTTAAAAGTGACTAAAGCATTAGATGAACTGTTGACCCGAAATCGCTACATGATTCAAACGGCACTATGGCATGCAAGAATGTAAATCACTTGGGCTGAAAAGAAAGATGGGTTAACGATGGGAATCGAACCTGTGACCCCTGGGTATCGAGTCAGGCATTCTACCGAAAGTCTTTGAGGCACGTTTTTTCTTTAATGCATGGGAGTACACCCACACTGATAGGCTTCAATTCCGACATTACCAGGTCTCACCATGCCACCCGTCATACGCAATCACACCAGCATACACTCTCACTTTGTCAGCACATCAAAATTCTGGGAGACACACGCATGCATCGAGGAGAGAGAGCCAAGTAGGAGGTCAACCATGCGCAGTATATACCCTCCGCACCGTAGCACACGGCTTTCTGAAGAGAGACTTCGTTGAACATGGCGGCTGTGCGTGGGGATCTGCCATGCGGCTCTTGCACAGGCTAAACAGTCCCATGAACACTAAAAGATGACACGGAACCTTAGACCGTTCCACTGTAGGCAAGAATCTTTTAGTATAGGCCACCGATGCGGTGGCTCAGTGGCTATAGCACTCGGCTGCTGGCCCAAAAGACGCGGGTTCGATCCCAGACGCAGGGGTCGAATTTCGATGGAAGCCCAATTCTAGAGGCCCGATGTCAGTGCACGTTAAAAAAACCGCTGGTGGTCGAAATTTCCGGAGCCCCTCACTGCGGCCTTCCCTCATAGCCTGAGTCGCTTTGGGACGGTAAACTACCAGAAACCCATAATATAGGGCGTAATCTCATTGTCCTTTGTGAGAGTCCGTTGAAGGCGGTGCCAGAAAAACAAGGCACGTTTGATTGATTTCGTAAAAAGTTAAAGCGAGACCTTGAGTGTCTTTTTGTACGAAAATAAAAAGTAGATGTAAGAATAAAACGAGCAAAAAAGCCGTGAAATGAGTGTGCTGAGATAGCATGAGCGGTAAAGCATGGTTTGATGGCGAAAGAAAAGAAGATTGCCCATATGTGCGAACTGGTATGCAAAAAGGACCTCAGGCCGGTCAAAGAAGTCATTAATTAACGCTGTCGCTTCATGTCTTTAATGCAGAACGTAACCCTCACCCGAATTATCTTTTTTTTCTAATTTATTTTCTTTGCTTCCTCAATATCTGTTGCCTAAGTTATAGCAAAAGACAGGATGCTCAGTGTGTAAAAAAAGTGTTTTAAAGGCGAGAAACAGGAACTGGAAGTAATTGCAAAATTATTAAGTACAAAAATAGAAAATATGAAACCTCTAAAGGTTGTCGAAGCTGCGAATGATTCCATGGTATGCGCTCAGACTATATCCGCGGCAACAAAACAGACTGAGTGATGGGAGAAAAAAGCAACTGTGCCGAATAGCCTCCCCGTACGAGCTTTATATCTTGCTGAGTTGGTTGTACACTAATGGGCTGACTACAGCGTGAGCAGATAATACAGCTTGAATAGCTACAATTTCCGCGTAACGGCAATAGAACAGAAACAAAAAATGACTGGACGGCTAACACTGCGTAACGCGTGATTCTGCGGCAGCTATTAATTTATTTATATTTTACGACATCTTTAGGTACGGAACACGAAAGTGACTTCATATCTGTATAGTTCTCGAACGCTCTTTTTAGTATTCCACGCATACTCGTTTGTCGACTAGCTGTCCTCTGCAGTCCGTCACTCTAGGCGCGCAGCGCCACCAATGTATAACATTAGCGCGCCAGTGAACAAAACCTCAAGTTTCCTAAAAAACAATGTACGGAACGCCCCACCACACGTGAAAATACTTGCCCATACGTTTTATGTTAGGCAGAAACTCGAATACGCATCACCCACCAGGAACCCGCATCAAGCACATCTCCCCAACGGATTAGAATAAATTGAAGATGGTGCTCTAATTCATGTCTCATTGTCATATGACGGCAGCGTGTCGTCTCTGAAATCCGAATCAAGCTTTTGAATGGTAGGATGTCTACGTCGCATTTCCAGCCTTTCTCTTTATCAAAAAACCACAGCGGTGGCCTAGTGGTTGAGCATCCGCCTCGCATGCGGGAAGTGCGAGGTTCGATCCCCTTTTACCCTTCTGTTAGTGCTCTCAGAAAAGGTAACAAAAAACATAAAAGAAAGAGAGAGGGTGCCCGGACCAGCAAAGCTTTGCCAGGCTTAACGCCAATTCAAGATAAATGAAAAAGAAGTAAATGTGCGAAAGAAGAAGAAAGAATTGAAGCGAAAAACAGCAGTAAACCAAAGAGTTCAAAATAAGCGAAAACCAAAAACTCATCACAGTAAAAGTTAGTCACAGGCAGATAGCTAAAGCACAGTGTGCAGTCCGCGGAATAAATAATAATAATAATTAAAAAAACGAAGTCACTGCAAAGCCATGGTCACAGCAACAGTCTAAAGAAAGCACCGAATGCCGGCCACAAAGAAAATCAGAAAAATGAAAACACGATCAAAACAAAACAAGGCAAAACCAAAGTCACAGTCACACAGTCAAAGACGCACTCACAGTCACACAGTCAAGGACACAGTCACAGCCAAAACAGTAAACACGCCACTACGAAAGCGCCTATGCCCAATAAAAGAGCACGGGGCTCTCTGTGTAGAGCTTGGGGAAGAGAAATCAAAGGAAAAAGAGAAATCAGCGTGAATAATTAGGAATTGTACTACTTATGAAGTGATCCACTTGAAGGAGAAGAGCACAAGCAGCAGGGTCTCGGAGAAGGAAGGGATAAACAGATGTTGTGGTGTCCGATGAGCAAAGAGACTTTAAATGAGAAGCTAAAGAAGCAGTAACGGAACAATCCCAAAAGTAATGACGGAGGTTATCGCATAAAAATCCACAGGAGGAAGTTGAAGACGGAGACAGGCCAAATGTTTTTAAAAGAACGAAAATCTACCATGTCTGAAAGTAACAGATGATTCCTGAGTAGACGAATACGGGGTATATTAAGTGTTCGATCTGCGGTGGCACAGGGTACCCCCAATGATACAATGGGTGCAAGGTTTCCCTTGCCTGGTGATTGGTTTCTTTAGAGCGAATCGCTTGGGAAATGGGTCTTTGACCCCACCTTGAACAAACAAAAATACCTTGTGTTATGGCGCTGTTTTGCCGCAGATGCCTTTCCGCCATAAAAATTCGCTATCATCATCATCACCTTTATCACAAGTTATTTTCCTTTGCCCTTAATCGAGCATAAGACGTCACAGCAACAGCACGCTTATCCCATTACACAAGCCACCCGCTTCAAGTTGCGCGCCCGCGTATTCGGATCACCATTTTCGCTGCCTCTTTTTTTTCTTTCTAAACGCCACAGACTGGAACAGCCTTTACCGCGACATCGCTGCTACACCCTGTCCATCTTTATTTTTAGAACTTATAACCGACCATGTTGTTCATTGACTGTCTGGTTGGTTGGTTGGTTGGTTTATGGAGTTTAACCTCCCAAAGCGACTAAGGTTATGAGAGACGCCGTAGTGGAGGGCTCCGGAAATTTCGACCACCTGTGGTTCTTTAACGTGCAATGACATCGCACAGTACACGGGCCTCTAGAATTTCTCCTCCAAAGAAATTCCAGCCGCCGCGGCCGGGATCGAACCCGCATCTTTCGGGTCAGCAGCCGAGCACCATAACCGCTGAGCCACCGCGGCGGCCCATTGACTGTCTAGATCCATACTTACGTTCTCTGCAATAAAATCAGCCCCTTATGAAATGCCCATACGGGGTACTTTTAATGTAATAAACAGATCTAAGCTGACCTCCTCGGGTGGCACTTTTCGCAGCAGCTTCCGCAGGTTGACTTTGATATATTCCTCTGCTCTCGCCATACCCCAGTTCCACGGTAACCCCCTTCCGGTTAACAATCCTACACTCTCTCCATACCCTCATCCTTGCACGGCAGCCATCATACGGTGTTGGGGATTCCGCCACTCTTCCGACCCTCCTTCTTCGACAGCAACCACTTTTCGAATGGTTACCATGATACCTACCCACCGGTAGAACCTTCGTAAGCTCACGGCATACCTTCCAGTTTCAATGGCAACCACCCTACTAGTGGTTCGTATTATCCGAAAACGCACCCTGTATCAAGGCAAAGATTTTATTTTACTGCCTTTCGCACTGAGAACGCGAGGCGGACGCGGTAGGCGAGATACATGAAAGCTACAGTACAAAGGGCTTCGTGCCTACCCAACGCGCGAGTCCGAGACTTCGCTGTCACATTACAGCTTTGTCGCGGCCGATGCATTTAACACAAACAGCACTGTCACCCTCGACATTTACACCCATCTAACATAGCAGCCCGTCCAACAGTTCTATGGCGGTGTATAGCGCACAGGTGGTCTTCGCATTCTCCGTCGTTACAAGCGGGCGTGTGGCCCCAGAGCTGCACGGTCAGTTCTGATCGCGGATGGCAGATTTAGCACTAAGAGCACTCCCAAACACCCCAGTTCCTGTGGGAATGGACCCACCCACACCCAACAATTCTGGACAAAAGCATTTTTAAACGGCAAAGAGTTAATGAGCGCATTTTTTCATACATTGTAAGACTTCACTATAAAAATCAGTACAACCGCACATCTCCCGTCGTAAACCATGAATATTTTTTCTCTGCATGAATTATTTTTTTTGTAGTCGAAAGCGTTCCTTATTGCTTTTCTATGGCAGTTTTAACTGTTCGATGCCAGCGATAGAAAGAGTACAAAAGAAGTTGGAGGCTTATCAAGGTTAAGCCCAGTGGATGCGAAGCAGCCTTCGCTTTGCATTCTTAGTATTAACGTCCTTAGCGTTTTGAGGCATCTTGACCGCATACACGCCCGGCGCAAAGACGCTGGCGCGGTTGCGGGCACAGAGACTGACGCGACGGCGGGCGCGCGCCGCTTCATCCCTGGCGTGACGTCACATATCACGTGATGGAGCGATGGTGGCGCCGCCGCCGCGTCGCGCGCGACGGCGCGAACCGAAGCGTGGAGGCCTCCGCCGGGCGACGTCCGACGGCGCGATATGAGGCCCCATCTGCAGCCGGTGTGACGTCATCACGTGACGTCACATCATGTGATCTCACTTCAAGGTCAATGGTGGCCACCGCCGGGCGTCGCGCGAAGGCCAGAAACCTACGTTAATATGCTTCGCATAATAACCATTTTGTTACACATCCGAAGAATGGACCATTACCTTCAGTATTCTATACCAGCAACCAGCAGAGTTTTCTAACATGAGAAATTTTTGTCCAAGAGTTGGACATGAGTTATGCCGATGACTATTGCGACATACTACTACTAGCTACGACGCGAAACCCAGGAACAGGCGCGTAACCGCTGTCGCTATACAAATAAATATCGCACACTATAGACTCTGAGTCACTCATTCGAGTTTACACATTGCGTAGCATACATTGAAGTCTGCGGTTAGTTTAGAAATCCGGAGTTCACAATGGAAAGAGTATTTCAGTTGGATAGAATTGGTGATGATTTTAACGTTATAGCGTTAAGAAGCTCGCGTCGCAGAATATCCGGCGGCGTCGTCCGCGTAGGTGTTGTTTATCTTGGCCACCTAGGTCGCTTATCCTAGCGGCGCTAAATTGTTTTTTGAGCAAAATACATTTAATGGCGCAGTATCCGTCTCACATATCTCGGTGGACACCTAAACCACGCTGTAAGGGAAGGGAGGAAGGTGGGAGTGAAAAAATAAAGGGAGAAAGTGTTGCCGTAGTGGAGGTCACAGGAATAATTTTGACCACCTGGGGATCTTTAACGTGCACTGACATCGCACAGCACCCGGGCGCCTCTTACGTTTCGCCTCCATCGAAACGCGGCCGCCATGGTCGGGTTCGTACCCGGGTACTCCGGCTCGGTAGACGAGCGCCTTAACCACTGAGCCACCGCGACGGGTATCGTTGTGGCGTCACCGTAACCTGTTTAATGGATTGTGAGCAAACTGGGCACCGTGGCAGGTGGCGGTAAAATTGATGATTGTTCGCACGACGTGTCTCGGGAAGGGTAACCTAGGTAGCACGAGTTCTGACGTTGTGATCACCTGCCATTCCAGGGCAGTTGGCGCATCGCTTGACCGCTGCACCACTGCTCCGGGATTGGTATGAGGACTTCCAGGGATGTATGAATGTTGCGTAATGAAAGACTACTTCTGCATATATGGTCATTAAACCATCAGTTGTTGCGTCAAGCCCTTAAGATGGAGCTTAAGTGCTCCCTCCAATTTTTAATGGCTTGAGGGCAGCTTTGGCCAAAGTGTGCCAGAGTATAAGGTATTTTTGTTGAACGCAATATGGGCTCAAAAACATATTTCCCAAGCATTTCAACCCGGATAATCCGAGCGCAACGCTAATGGGAAACTCGTACACAAAGTATCACCGGTATATATCCGGTGGCACTCTGGATCGAACCCGCATAGTTAAATTTTTTATATGTACTTTGAGCGGTGCACAAAAGTTATAATGGGCATTTGAGGAGTGAACTTCATAGTTCAAATCAAATCAAATCAAATCAAAAATTTATTTTCAACATTACAATGTTGATGGCTTCCGTGACAAAAAGCTGTGAGGACAGCTTGACTAGGTCAGGGAACCATTTTGGCAGCAGCGACTTCATATACACTTCAATAATTCAAATACAAATGAAATCTGCAACAGAATACATACATTGTCTTACTGAGTACAATAGTTAAAATGCAAGTGAATATTGTAATGGAATACACGGACTTCATTCATCAACTTAACTACGCCACAAAAGAACAATGTGCCCTACAATAAAACTACGCAACAAACGAATAAAAATTAGTACCATAAAGCGTTTTACCCATGAGATCCCGATGAGAAGGCAAACACACACACACTCACTCTGTATGCCCAATTTCACAATTACCACTCAAAATCATATAACAGTCTTAGAAAATTGCCCAGAAACAAACATGCTGCGCAATGCGGTGCGCGTTAGGGCAATGGAACCAGAAAATTGTGTTTTAATCTTGTTTAATAGAAATGGTACGTTGTAGGTTAATGTTTGCAGAAGATAATTAGTGCGTGGCCGCGGTACATACCATTCCTCAGACGCTCTGGTTCGATATGTGCGAGTTTGCACAGTAAGAGTACACAGCTCCTTCAGGAACTGCTGGTAAGATACACTTGAGAAGTACAGCAGGTATATTAGACGGTACTCGTAAATCTGTTGTATACTGACCAACTTGAACTGAGTAAAGAGGTCATGAGTGTGGTGAAAGTATGAAACATTAGCAATGCAACGAACAGCTTTCTTTTCGAGCCTATGTAGTTCACTAATCTAATCCTGATATTGGCTTCTGCCTCATGGCAGGAACAGGGGCTCGGTTCAATGTGTTCAAAATTCTAAATAGTCTGCAAAAAGTGCATTTCTTACAGGATCTGATTATGAGGGCACTTTTTCTGTTGCGAGAATGAAAGGTTTTTGTGTAGCGCGCAATTGCCATATACACAATTGTCTGAATGTGGAACCGAACAGCATAGAGATTCAGAACGACGCTTCGACGTACTGTTTCAGTCAATGTGCCACTTCCTAAGTATCTGTCACTAAGTCATAAAATCATCGAACCTTGCTCGTTCCCGGATAGCGAAGTGCAAGTTCTCCTAAAGAGCAGGCTAGTGGTAGGAAAATTTCTTGCACATACATGGCAGGGGCACTTATCGGCCTGATTGGGCCTGCAAAGACAGATGAACTAAGCGCCAGTGAAAGCTGCCATGGTGCTGTATGTACGCGAGCGTGCACATAAGTGTACCACGGTGCGATGCGTCAGTGAGCCCAGTGCAAAAAATTGGTGGTGGGTGCCATGGCAAAAACCGAGCGAATTAACTGCTCCTGCATGGAAGTACCTGTGTACCTATATCACTTATTATCACCGTCGTAGTGCAGAGTATTTCCCCTAAGAGTTTGCACAATGTTTTAAAAATGGACTTTTAGAGTTAGGAGAGCACTTATCTAGGCACAGCATTGCCAGTGTTGTAGTAGATGCGGATACAGCTAAGACGTCCTAACTAGCAGGCTGTTAACTAATATTGAATAGATAACGTTTTAACTGTTACCGTTAACCTCCCTAATTATTGAGATGGGTGTAGCCTACCGTAATTAACATCCACATCAGTTTCTAGAATTTCAAAAAAAAGAAACAGTTACCCACAGCGCTGTGGCCCAACAAAATTTTGGTACTTTGACGATTTACATGCACTGGAGAGGTTTCTTTGCTTGCAAGTTTCTCGAAAGCGCATGTATTTTGGAGTGATGCATCCAAAATTTGGTGGGCGACAATTCCGACGGCAACTGCGTCTTCGAAATTCTAAAAACTGATATGGATATTAGCTCCGGTGGGCTACACGCCCCTGAATAAATAAGGAGCCTGAAAGTAATAGTTAAAAAGTTAAATATTCAATATTAGTTAACCAGTCCGCTAATTAGCGCGTTAGCTGTTTTCTGATATACTACTGCGCTGCCAACGCTATGTCCAAAAATGCGCTCTAAAAAAGCATATCTTTCAAAATTCTAAAACGCCTTAGATGAAACACCCTGTATACTGGGCATGCGCAAAACTGAGCTTTTAGCGTTCATTATGCAGATGAGGTGAGGCTGTCGGAACTTCTTCATCGGCATAGAGTTTCTTACTATTACCTAGAGGGAAAGCTGGCAAGCCGTCTATGGGAATTTGCATGGAGACCCCACGTGACCACCTCAGCCACCATGGGCGCTCAAAGCATCATGGGGCGGTGAGCTACTTGTTGCGGAACTGTAACTTTTGGCCAAAAATCTATAAAAAAATAAAGCTGTTTGATAGCTACAAACGTCCTAACATTCAATATCTTGTCTAATGATTGCAACAAACGAGCAGAAAAGCATTTAAGTGCAAAGTTTGCCTAAAATAAGACATGACTAGCTTTCCTATTGGCCAAGTGATGAACACTAAAAAAACTAATATTTCGTAATTAACAGGCGCACTTTTAAAAGTAAATATGTTTTCAGAAAAAATGTTGTTGTTTAGATACTTAAAGAGGTTTTTTAATGGCATTTCGGAAGAGTAAAACCTTTTATTGGCGTCGTGTGTCGTCGCGTCTTCACTACTATGGCTTTTGCACACTGCGTTCGCGCGAAAGTCGTCTGCGCACACACGAACTACGTTTTCGGAATGAAACGCCTTAGTACTGCCACTCCGTGTTCCCGAAAAACTACGACTGTGCCGCAACAAGTAGCTCACCGCCCCATGATGCTTTGAGCGTCCATGTTGGCTGATGCAGCGCCGCCAGCTTTCCCTCTAGGTAGTAGTAAGAAACTCTATGTTCATCGGTGTGCTCTTGCCATGCTTTCGTAACGACGGGGATCACCAAATATATCGCTCCTTGTTTTAAAAGCCAGATAGCGCCTATTTTGGGCAAAAGAAAAAGAAGCCCGTGTACGGAGAAAAAGCTGTAGAATGCTCTAGAGTTACCCGGCGTTAAACGGCTTTCTAGCCACCAGGACATCACCGAGTGCCAGTCGTAGTGCCGCTTGTTTTCTAGTGAGGTATATGTTGTTACGGGTCCTTAGCCTTCAATACTCCTCTGACTGCTGTTCAGGAAATGCGCCAGAAGCTGACAGACGAGGAGCGTAGTTTTCAATTTTTAAGGAAAGTTGCGCATCAAATGCGTGTTCTCCACAGGACTGGATGTGAAAGCAACCCTGTGCCATACGGAGGGTCGTTTTTATATCATTAATTGCAATCACTTTTACTACGAGGGCGAGAGAAGATCTTTACAGACTACTGTGGAAACATTGGCTATCTCCCTCTACCCCAGAATACTATTTTATGCGGAGCTGAACGGAGGCGGCATGTAGGGAAAACTACTCCAATTTTTGTAAAAGAGCCTGCGTGACTATCGATGAAACATATGTGCGTGCATACACGCGCATCATGCTTCAAACACTATGGCGATGCCGTCCAGCAGCCGTTCCCTGGGACTGCTGTTAAGGCGTTGAGTGACATGTGTACTAGCTAGTGTTTGCGTGGAAGTCTGGGTTATGATTAGAACACCTGTGCCTGAGACATGTGCAACAGATTTATTTGCCACCTGTACTAGGCCACGTGTACATAAACGTTCATTATGTCTAAGACACCTTTCTTTGAGACAGAGCCGCCACAGTGGCTCAGTGGTTATGGTACTCGGCTGTTGACCCGGAAGGCGCCGGTTCGATCCCGGCCGCGGCGGTTGAATTTCTTTGGAGGAGAAATTCTAGAGGCCCGTATATACTCTGCGATATCAGTGCACGTTCAAGAACCCTTGGTGGTCGAAATTTCCGGAGCCCTTCACTACGGCGTCTCTCGTAGCCCCATTCGCTTTGGGACGTTAAACCCCAATAAACCAAACCAAACCTTTCGTTGAGACACGTATTATCACTCTGCACAATGATGGTTAATTCTTGTATGTGCGCACGCGTGCATTATGTCATGGAAAACTGTGCTTGAGGCACGTTTTAAAGTTTTCTGTTCCGCGTGTGCAGTTCAGCAGACATGCACATTGATCAATGACAACTGTTCTTGAGACACACATTAAGGCTCTGTGTGGCACACGGGTGGCTGTGTGCTCGCGGAAATGTGCACGACTCTTGAAATATTTGGTTGAGACATGCGTTCAGGATGATAGCAGCAGCGAAATACAATTCTTTTTCGGCAAACGTGCGTGCCTTTCTTGGAATTAAACAGTTATTGCAAAATTTTGGGCGTATGTACCCGTTGGAGGTAGTCGGGAAACGCCACACTCGTGGTAAACTGGAGGCGCACGAGATGAACTTTTATAGCGGTGTGGCAGTGTGAGCGCGAGACATGCATAGCCGCGTGGAACAGCGCGTGTTGTGGGTGGCTGTGGCGGCAACTGGGATGTAAGCGGTCCCTGCATGAATAAGAGTCAGTCGACAGCGACCCAGTTGGAGGCAAAGCCAAGGCTCCATAAAAATAGCTCCAACATCCATAGCTCCCATACAAGTTACGTTAGGTGAAGGAACCGGTCTAAAAGCGAACAAATACTCTTAGTGAGGCAGGCACCACGAGACGTGTGCGGCGCATACCAGAGAAACGTAACACAGAAACAATGGTTGCACCGGGCCTTAGGTTGCTTTTGTTCCGTGGTCATGGGTGGAGCAGTTTTCTGCGCAAGAGCGCGTTTATTTTGCGAGGCCGTGATCTGTGCAGTGGCTGCCCATGCAGTGCTTTGTTAAGTCCAGGAAAAAAGTGGTAGAGTTTAAACGTAGGTAAACGTGGTTAAACCGAATAGACACGCGAAAGCTGTGTTTAGCCTGGTTGGCTGATGGTCTTGTTTTGTTGGGCTGTCGGCACGTCTGGCGGCGATATTAGACTCAGGTTAAGCTGACCTGACCTGTTCGCACAACACATGGAAATTAATGAAGCTGGAGATGTGTAGTGCACAGCGCGAGACTGTGTTGCAGTTGAACACGAATTGCGATCGGCTGGGGCGACAGCATAGTACTCTAGGGCCGTGGCCAACGAGGCTGATCTGTTCGCACCGTCGAGTAATCGAAACCCAATCGCGGTTATTTATTTCATTTCAGTACCCTGAAGGTGATGGATGCCACGAGATTCTTGGTTGGGTTTGACCCCGTAAAGTATTGCTTTTGTGCGTTCGCCGTAAATTGTGTCACATTGTCACAGTACCACGCATCTTTAGAGCATGTAGCTGGCAATTGTTCCGTGACATGTCCTTGATTTGACGTTAGAACATGTGCTAAAAAATACGAGTGACAGAAGGAGGTCGGCGTTTAGTGATCAGTTGTTGAGGCTCGCAAAGCAGGGAATGAGTCAGTGTCGCAGAGTTCCACAGAGTAAAAGTATTTTAGAGAGGAACAATAGGTTAAATAACGGAAAGAAGGATGATACAGAGCGACTAGACGTCATACAAAAATACGCATGCGGAGCTAAATGTCAGATGCAGACTTAAAGACGTTACACTCAGGTTCAAGGGAACAGAACTGTTACACGACGGAGAGGCAGAAAGCACGCAGATTATTCACCAGGCATTGCAACAGTTGGTTGAAAGAAGCAAGCTAGGTGCGGCCTCGAGAACACGTTAGGTATTCAGTACCGTGCGCTTCTTTGCTAGACAGTCGCTCTGAGCGACGAAGGCTTTTACCCGGCAGTCATGCCTTAGCAGTCACAGAAGAGGGAGAATTGTCGAGAGACGCAGTCGTTTCTGCGCCGGCCGTGCCGCAGCTACTCGGTGAGGTGGTGGAGGAATCGTTGTAGCAGACACAATGATAAGGAATCTTCGCCATAATTCGAGAAGGCCCACACGGTGTGCATCCTTTCGCTGCGCGTCGGTTTGATTGACGTGCGTCGGTTTCACGACACGCACTGCTCTTTTACGTCCGGTGCCCAAATCGCTGCACTGGTGCTAACTGAACTGCGTCAGTACTGATGGGCATATCGCGAAGCTGTTAGCCTGGCAAAACGCATGAAAGCCAGACGTGTGACTGCCCGTAAATATCGTCATAGTCCGGTGAAAGCTCGTATTATGTTCAGCTAACTCTGCGTTCGCAATAAATGTGAGGTGTTAAATGCAGAGTTTTTGCGCAGGATACGAACACCGTTGTTGACCTTGTTCATATACGTTAAATATCCTTAGTGTCCAGGGACATATAATTAACGATGAAGGTAGAAGTAATCGGTGTGCTCGTCCTGCAATTTTCTTTTTAGAATATTTCGACGTAGCCAGATAGCATGACATATCGCGCATTGAGTTCGTCTTAATTTAGGTTTTGTGAGTGATGTCAGTGCTTCCTCGGCTAGCTCATAGCGCCATTGAAACGCCGTAGAAATCATTTGATTTCAAAAATCGTTTAATTGGTATGACTCAGCAAAAGCCATTCCAGGAGTTGGCATGCCTTAAAGAATGGGGGCAGGTTCATCGCTTAGTGTTTTTAACGAAAGAAATAGTGTAATTACAAACACAGGACACTGGTTGTCGTGTTTCATGTGAATATATAGTGTAAGACAGGCTTTCGGCTCCCGAATCCTCGGTGGCTGGCTTAAGGAAGAAGAGGACGAAGACAACGGTGCGGATGCTCGTGCGTGTGCGCTGATCGCTGCCGCTGGGACTGATCGCTGCATCTGGACTGAACCGAGACGTACCGCTAGCCGTTCGCGACGCAGCGCCTTCGAAGACTACACTACACTACAATAGTTACTTTTCTGGGAGGGCGGGGTTGTTCAGTGCTACCGCCATCAAAGGGTATGAAGATGCGACACCGAAATAAACTCTTTATTGGGGAACTTTTATGCCCGCGAAAAGAAAACAAATATGTAATAGCAGCAAGTGCTCACGCCCGTCCTTTAAGTTTGTCACGAAAAAAAATGTGCGTACCGTGTTGAATGGTAAGCGATCTGTGTGCGTGCAAGCCTATAAAGCAGAAAAAAAGTCTTGGAAGGGGAAACTCAGGACACCACATTTTATTATTGTGAGACATTCCAGCGGCTAAAAAGACGAGGACGAAGGTAGACAGACAGGACGAACGCCGGACTTCCTGTCTGTCTACCTTCGTCCCTGTCTTTTTAGCCGCTGGAATGTCTCACAATAGTACTAGCAACCAACTAGCCCAACTTTCTACGCTTAATAAAGCCACACTTTATACATGACCGAAAAACAAAGAAATCAAACAGCGCACTAAACATACACAAAGATAATGCTCACGACAAGACCGCAGTCCTACCACACTAGAGGTCCTCACGCGTAAACCACAGTCACACTCTTGCAGGCATTGCTACCAAACACGGGTGGTTCGCACGCTATCACGGACGCGGATTACGGACCAAATCCCATGTGGTACCTTGTTTCAAGAGGTACCGCTGTTTTACGAGAGTAGCGTTGAGGAGGATCAGGTGAAGGGAGTCGAAGCGGCCACGTCGCCTTAGCTGGATGTCGGCGTTGGAGCGTCCTCATACCAGTGACGAGGTCTGGGAGGTAACACCAGACGCTGGTTGAGTCGTCGTACCGGAGACGTTGAGGCGGGGTCGCGTTCCAAAGACGCAGTCAGCGCCATGATCCACGGGACCGGGGCGTCAGCCGGCGAGAACCACTCCTCACGATGGAACACCTCTTGCAGCAGCTGACGGCCGTGCGCCAACGTCCGCACCTAGAACGTTCCTTCTGCTGTCCGGTGCTGTTGCTACTGAGAGAAGGATGAAAAGGAAAGTGCACGGGCCTGCCGACTGGCTCAGGTCGAGCCGCCACCACGTCGTCACCCCTCGTTTTATACGTCCACTTCATTTTCTTCTACCGCCTCGTTTTCAGTTTCGTCTCCGTCTTCTCTATCTCTTCCAAAAATACCACTACACTCTCTTTTGTTCTCTCTTCTCTTCCTCTCAAGTGCCACATGCAAATTAAAGTGCCTTTCCTTAGGCTCAGTGTCTTACTCATCCTTCTTTTCTTATTCGGTCGTGACAAAGTTAAGTCGGTGCCTTTGTTTCCCGTGCTTAACTTTATGATGATAGCAAACTTGAGCTTTAATCATCGACGCCAATATCTGTATGTCTTACAAACTGCTTCTCGTAATCTTCACCCTTCCTCAGCGCTCTCGGCATGATCCATCTAGCAAAATGGCAAGGCGGCATGCCAGTAGCTGTGAACAAGGAAAATTGCAGAACAAGAAGAGGGCTTAGTCGGGCTGGTTAGTGCATGTTGATGGAAACGACTGAACAAACAACGAAGCTTCGCTCTAATACCACAACGAGAGTGTGTACATATGTACGAAAACGCTGCAATAACAGCTACAAGGCTAAGCACGAAGGTGTTTATGTGCGTGGCGTCCGCTAGTATCTGCATCTTAGCGGGACTGTAGTCTCATCAATAATTGTTATTTACGCCTAAATCTTCTGTTGTTTGTCCGCCATGGCGTTAAAGTAGCCTAAAAACTGCTCCATTTCAATAATATGAAAATTCGAACGCTTCTTAACACACTAGCGTTACAGCAGTATGGGTGTGTGCAACGTTCCCAGCTCCAAACATCACTGTGTATGAAAATCTGTCCAAGTTCAAAGTGGTTCAGAAAATATGATTATGGAACATTTGGTTCGGTTATATAGGATTAGCGTTCCAAATCGACTCAGGCTCTGAGGGACGGCGCAGTGGATAATTTATCACCGCCCGTGCTTCTTTAATGCAAGAGGACCGTGGTTGAAAACACGGTGCTGCACACTTCTAAAATCGAAAACAAACCGCGAATGTCGATGGAATGGAATAACTGAGCAATGGATGCGGCCTGACCACGATGACTAGAGCTGACAACGCATCCTCTTACCATACACCGTAGATGAGTACGATAGAAGAGGACTCCTCGCTCCACAGAAGTACCGCTGGTACTCTCTTACCACAATAAGATTACGCCACCATTATATACTTGGAAAGCACCTCGTATTGAATACAAAAATTAACTCCCGGCGCTAAGACCCCAGCCCCCGACGAGCAACTGACCCTGGTGGGCGGTCAGACCTGTGACGAAGCTGAGGGCGCTAAGATTCTGGCTCTCGACAGGCTTCCATCGGAAAGTGACTCAGGCAACACTTAACACTAGAACCCTATCCAGAGAGGCTAGGCTAGCAGTGCATGGTGTTCTAGGAACTACCAGTGATTAGATGGGGCCTTGTGACGTCAGCACAACCAGCTCACCGTGGTACGTGGAAACCTGCCCCCGGGTTGCGAACTATCTTGCGTCCGTGTCACATGTCAAGTAAATTAAGAAAAGTCAGTGCAGTTCTCACCTGCCAACAATGATGCTGCGCATGAGCCTTACGGGACCTCGGGAAGAGCAACCTGGGTCTCTCAGGCTCACCGGTAGCTGTGTTTGAAGCAGCACCTGACGGTTCAGTGGCGCATAGCTTAGAGATCACCGCGACGTCATCGACAACATGTGACTTGCCAGTGGACCAATCATAGGGTGACATCAAATTTTAAAAAATTATGAGCCCCCAAAATTTTGAAGTCGGCCTAGTTCCGAAAATGTGAAACTGACTTCCTTAGAGATAACTCCGTAGAAATGGCTTAATAGAAATAATTGCCTAGAAGTGGCCGAACTGCATGTCAGTTGTGAGGATCCAAGAATTTTTATGAAATTAAAAAGACGTAGAGAATACAGCGGCACCCGCATCGATGAAATGTGTAAGCATGAGTTTTCAAACTTCGTGCCACGCTTCGTTTTCAAATTTGGCGACACGCGTTGGCTCCGCCCACATTTCTGGTCACGTGGTGCCACACTTCCGGCATTTTCAAATTTGTCGCCACTATTGCTCTGGCTCCGCCCAGTTTTTGGACATTTTTGACTGTAATTATTCATCCAATTATCCCTACCTAAACCTCCCGATTTCCCGTACGATATTTTTTAGCGCTTTATCGGATGATACCATTTTTGTTTTCATAAACACATTCATGTATGGCTATGATTGCGGACAAGCTCCGCAAACATAGCCATACAATGCTTACGCATTACAAACTGTATTTGTGGTCAGTGCTTCATCCCACCACATTTTTTCCCTACTGTGGCAGGATACAGTCAAAAGGCGGCCCGGGATGGTAGCTGAGTTGTAAAGCAAACAGAACAAGAGCCTAAAATTTAGGAAATGAAGCAAAATTATCTCACGAGAACAAACAGTCATTGTAGACGGCAACCTAAATGATGTCCTAGTTTCTTCTTTAAGAATGTGGCACCCAACGTGTTTTCACTTTCCGCCTAGCGACAATGCGTTACTGGGTGAACTCTAAAACAAATAGTATGCGTCTTAAACAGGCCAAAGATACTGTGTCCTTAGTTACTGTACGACAAATCATCAAACAGCAACCAATCTTCTACCATTTTTACCACCAAGTGTACGTGATTTCCGGTAAGAAAAACCTGCGTTCTAGCTCACATTGTCAATTTGATCGTCTTCAGACACCCTGCTCCGCAGAAGTTTATTGCGACTGTAATCCCGCGCTCCTTTTCATGCTTAATACTCAGAATGTGCCTTCGCTTGCAGATGGAGTACTCTGCCCAGCCGTCTGAGGTCGCGTCGCAGCTGCTTAAGGGCGCTGTTCTTCTCGTCCTGGTCTTGTTTCGCAACCAGCAAACGGTTCAGGGCAACTACCCAAAGTTTCCACGAGGCCCTTTCCTGACGCTGCTGGATGGTGCTCAGGTGGTACGTAGAGCTACTTTAGAGCTTTTTTGCTGGTATGAGCCACATCACGGGCGCTCACACCGGCCGGTTATTTTACTCTTAGAGCAAGATCTGTTTATCGATGTGAGTGCGCTGCCTTATACTTTTTGCGTTCGCCAGACGAGCTATGTGCTGGACAGGTGTTAGACGCTAGCATACGATCCGCATATGTTCGCGTAGCTGCCGCGGTGGCTCAGTGGTTATGGTTCTCGGCTGCTGACCCGAAAGTGGCGGGTTCGATCCCGGCCGCGGCGGCCCAATTTCGATGGAGGCGAAATTCTAGAGACCTGGGTACTGTGCGATGTCAGTGCACGTTAAAGAACCCCAGGTGGTTGAAATTTCCGGAGCCCTCCACTACGGCGCCTCTCATAGCCTTAGTCGCTTTGGGACGTTAAACCCCATAAACCAAACCAAACCATATGTTCGCGATCCCAGCAGCCGCTACGAAAGTGAACGGCCGTTTTTGGACGCATGTCGTCGAAAGAGAGAAGTTTGTTATCGTTGAAAAGCGCGGGAAGTGTAGCCTCCGTGCCTAAACCTGGAGAAACCCTGATTAATATGCTTTATTTGTTGGATGATAAACTGAGTGCTATCCAAATCAGAAATTTTTTACAGAAGAGAACACGAATACGGTAGGCTCGAGCTGGTGAACTGCTGTGGTTATCAATGGATGCAGGACAGAGCTGAATGGTAGAGATTTGCACAATATAATACACCCCTATAATGCACTGGTTTAGGTAAACAACCCGAGAAGGTTGTAGATCTTCGTGTACTCGAATTTTTTTCGTCATGATCTCCGCACTATTTCAGAATCTCTCGGGCTACTGTAGGAAGATCTCTACTTTGCACGTACTGGTCCATTTCAAATACGACATCCAGGTCTCCGACAATCAGTGCTTGCGCGAACACGTGTGCGTTGCTTAAACAGCGCGCGAGCTAGCTAGATTCCAACTCCATTCTAACTAGCTCCTGTCTAACTTAATTTAGTTTTTATATTTTCTGGTTATTTCGCATGTTAGGCTGCGGTAAGTTTCAATAGTCAAGCATACCTTAGGCATTCTGCCACCGCTCTGTGTTTCGTGACTAAAATAGCGAATAGATTTATTTCGTACACTGGTGATCGTTTAAACACAAAGAAGTTCGATTCGATATCCGAATTCCATGACACGGAAGTATAAATATATAACTGCTGTGCTTTAAACATTTTCGTTCGTCTTTTAGTTTTGCTGTTGCAGCTGTTAGGTGCCATTTCGATGCTTCAGAATTTCAGAACTTTTGCGGCAGAACTGTACGAAGCGGAAAAAAATGATAATAAATCAATCTGAATTGAAACGAAAGACGCGCTAGGTTTTTCGATACCTTGGAGCACTCTGCCATCGCTGAAGCCTCTCGCTCCACCTGTTCTAACTACTAGCCTCTCGCTATGCTTTCGAAGTCGTTATCGCCGTGAATGTTAGCTATGGCCGGTGAAGAGCGGGCGAGGGCTATGACACGTCAAAGAGCGAAATCAACCGATAGACGCCATGCATGCTGCCTTGCAGTCAAGCAAGCAAACAAGGACTATATAGTGCCCTGGTTCTTAATGAACCAGTGAAACGAGGACTTGCTAACTATAAGAGTGGCTGGCGCATGTTCTGTGATTTATCGTTAAATCGCAATGCAACGGTAATGCGCAGCACATGCACCTGTTGGAGTCTAGCTGCCTTGCGCGCTGTTTTTCTCGCCCACGGGATCAGTGCACGTGAGCGCTGTGTTATTTGTTTTACAACTATGGGGCCTCTGTGGCAGCCCAGCTGCGTTGCACTGATGAATGCAGTACGTTTATTTCTGGACTTAGGTAGTGCAGCTGCTGGTGCCGCGGGGTCTCATGACGCTTTCCGTATATTGATTACTTTAATTAATTCAAAGTCAAAGTCATTTTATTCAGGCAGCAGTAATAGGTGCCTAGGAGGCAGACATAAAGGCAAATTAATGCCTGACTCAGTGTCGGCCCCCTTCCCCCCTTCCCAAACACATCACTCAACAGCAGGTACAGTCACATCGTTAAACAAAGTTTCGATCAACATAAAAGGAACACATTAATACAGCATAGCATACAGGGCTAAGTCATACTGCGAGGAAACAAACAGCCAAAATAAATCGCATTAACGCATTAAATTAACGCCCACTTGTGTGACCAAGCACTGAAACTTATATCTTAAATGTACATTTTTAGTCAAACTAAAATTAAGAATAAATTGGAATTGGAATAAATTACCTGGAATATTGTCGACAGTCCCAGTGCGCAAGAGTTCGTTACAAACCTGAAAATGCTGGGGTGAAGTTGCACTTGTATTCTTGTATTCTTTCTTGTATTCGTGTATTCTTGTAATTGTTTTTTTGTGTCCACTCCTGCTTGGAGTCAGATGACTCTGTAGTATTCCCAAATAAATAAATAAAGAGGGAATAAACTACCTGAGCAGCGTAATTCTCTGTATTTATTCTACAACTCTACTTCACTAGATTCCCACCTGTGCTTGTTACGTTAGACGCGTGTGTGTAAGGTGTTTCTTGTGGTTTATGAGCTGAAGGGTCAAATTTGTCGACAATCGACGGGTTAACAAAAATTGGCTCCTAAGCGATAAAAGTAGGTTTGGTCAAATGTTGCGAGAAGTGATGTTTGGAGATAATTTTCTTACAAGAGAAAAAAAAAGAGATTCAATAGAAAATTGCGCTCAACAAATGCGTGCTGATGCATGAATTTTCAGGTCAGCTGTGCATCCCATTTTGCAAAATAAAGTAACCTCCGCTCAGCCTTAGACAATCACTGTCGAGGGTCCTGGTTAAACACAAAACAAACTGAAAATGTCGGCTCGGGCAGTTTTGCCGTCGTAAAAAGTAAGCCTCGCATACTGGATATTTTCAGTGTATGAACGCCCTCTAGCTCGCTACAGACAAAACTGCTGACGTCTAATTGCCGACTGCGAGAGTTCTGAAGAATAAGAGCTTTTGGTACACCCAGAGCCCTACATCGGGCGTATTTGCCAGAAATAAGCAGCAGGATGGTGTTACGGTCTTCTGGGGATAACAGCCTCTGTCGCGCGGAACGTATTGCTGATTGCTTGTTCATCGTGACGCGTATGAAAAACGCTGATAGCGCGGGCTATATAAGCGGCGCGGCAGAGCGCTGCGCCGCTCTTTCCTTCCCGGCTGCCGAGATTGAATAAAGGCATTCCAGACAACCGTCGGTGTCGCCGCTTGCTCACCGTTCGTCGAATCGCCCAGAAACGTAACAATGTTCAACCCGCAGAACCGATGCTTCCAGAACAACTTCTTCAGCGGTATTCATTCCATAACCAGCCAGAAAAAGTGGGTATTTGAGATCGTGACTATTACCCTAACCCTGTTCCTTATTGAGTCTGTGAAACGAATATTCTCTGACTTTAAAGGTCTGTGAGGTATGTGTTTAGATTTACCATTTGAGGTTATGTCTATGATAGTTCTCCCCTCCAGCAGCGCTGCACCTTACTCAGATGTGCTGTTTTCTCCTCGTGCTGTTTTTTGCCGGCGCTCTTCTGTCGTGGCGCTGCTTTTTCTCTGAGTTGTTTTGTCGCTATGCGGTTTTGCCTGAGGTGCTGTTTTGATGTGTGCTGTTTCTTCCTGGCGCTCTTTTGTCGCCATGCTGTTTTTTCCCTATGCTGTTTGATCACTGTGATGTTTTGTAGCCTTAGTGTTGTTTCGTAATGCTGTTCTGTTGCTGCGCCGTTTATCCCCTGCGCTATTTTGTCTCTCTGCTGTTTTTTGTGCGCTGTTTTGGCGCATGCCGTTATGACCTGCGCTCTTCCTTCGTGTCATAGAGATGTGGCGCGGCGCCTTGCTCATCGTTCTCCTCTACCACTACCCACCACATCCTGACTGGCGGGCGGGCTTGCGGGCTTCCTTTAACAAACTACACGACAACTGTCACCCCACTAACGTGCTCAAACTCTATATGCCGTTATCGCCCTCGCGACCTTATTGCCTGTGCGTGCCGCTACCCCGGTAATAAGAGTGGTATGCGCTAGGCCGGGAACTCTGAACACGGGCTGCCGCCATCGTCGGACAACACGATTTTCTTATACAGAAGTCTAGTTTAGTTTATCTTAGTTTATGGTTTTAACGTCCATCAGTGACTCAGGCTATCAGAAACACCGTAGTTATGGGCTCCGGAAATTTAGACCACCTGGGTTCTTTAATGTGCACTGACATCGCACAGCGCACGGTGCTGTAGACTTTTGCCTGCATCGAAATTCGACCGCCACGGCCGGGATCGAACCCGCGCCTTTCGGGTCAGCAGCAGAGCACCATAACCACTGAGGCACCGCGGCGGACTTCTTATTTATTTTTTATTTATTTATTTACTTACCCTCAGGGCAGTTAGGCGTTACAGAGGGGAGTGGGAATAACAAGCAAGTACAAAAAACAAAACAGCAGCTAGAAAAATTTAATATAGTTACAGCACACACTGGTATAAAATCAATAACAGAATTAACAAAAGGCAGCATTTCACAAAACAAAACACAAAAGAAAACAGCAGCTAATAAATTAACAAAGTTATAGACACATACCTATATAAAATTAATAGGAGCGTTACGAAATGCAGAAGTATCAGTAATTACAGCTATATTGCGGGGAAGGTGATTACAGCTGACACAAGTTCTGGGTATGAATGAATCGGGAAAACATCTTGTACGACAAGGAGGGATCCAAACTTTGTGACGGTGATCAATGCGTGCTGAAATATAGTGTGGTATTTTTAATAACTTCTCTTTAAGATAAGGGTTATGATAAATTTTGTGAAAAGTACATAATGAAGCTATTGACCTATGATGGGAAAGAAGCTGTAGGGAAAGGTTAGCGTTCATGGCCGTTACACTACTAGTACGATGATAGTTTGAAAGTATGAAGCGACAACCGCGGTTTTGAATTGATTCTAAGTCAGAAATGAGAGATTTGATCCCAGGGTTCCACACCGATGAAGCATATTCCAATTTAGAGCGGACAAATGTTTTGTAAAGTAATAGTTTTAATGAACTCGGTGCACATGAAAAATTTCTGCGAAGGTATCCAAGCATGCGATTGGCGTTATTTGTAATGCAGTCAACATGAGTTTTCCAAGAGAGGTTAGAAGAGACGTGAACACCCGGATATTTATAAGACGACACTGCTTCAAGAGCGATTCCATTAATGCAATAGGTAGAGGGTGTATTAGATAGACGAGAAATAGGCAAATGCTTGCATTTAGTACTGAAGTGATTACGCACCGAAGTGATTACAATGAACACTGAAGTGATTACGCACCGATTTGCCTTACTCGGCAGCATTACTATTTTGCGTAAACCTACCCTGACTCGCGAGAGACTAATCGACAGCATTATTTTACAAGCTTTACCACTCTGCTGCTACTTCAACCTCTCTATCAGTCCGCCCAAGCGGCTGTACTGCGCTAACCGTCCTACCCGTCTCCACATGGCCCGGCAATGCACGGCGGCTACTGTTACCATTTCACCTTTCGCGAGCACACGAGTAAGTGAGTGAGTGAAAACTTTATTAGCTCTAGATTCGGTTGTGTTCGGCGGTTTTGAGATGGCTTCGTCCATCTTGCTCAAAGGTCGGTTGCCCTTAGTCCAGGGCTCCGCTGGATGCTGCTGCCAGTTTTGCTCGCCGAATCAGACCTTCTTGGTCGACCCGGCGATCGTTGGAGAGCACTCCCTCCCATTGCTCCGCACTCGGGTTTGTTATCACTGGTACCACGCTTATCCTCTGGCATGCCCACGTTATGTGGTACAGCGTGGGGGGTTCTTGGCACCAAGGACATTTGTCATTGTATTGTGTTGGATATATTTTGTTGAGTACGTGTAGGATCGGGCCCGTCTGTAGCTGCCTCCACGCGACAGAGCACACGAGGACAGCGTTGAAGAAGCGGCTTGACAATTACCGGCCACTAGTCAGAATTAACTTGCATATAAACCTTGCCGAGGCGGTGGAAGCTACCTATGCGACCCACACTGAAGCCTCCAAGCGAAGCGAGTCACCTACTTAAAACTTTTATATTATTAAATTTATTTCGTATACCACACCGATTACACAAAATGATCAAAATAATGTTTAACAAAACAAGGCTGCAATGTATCGGCCAGGATTGAGTAAGGCCCATGTCGCTGGTACGTTAGTCGAGCATTTTTTTGAGACCGAAGTTCACCTTATTACTAGTGCGCTCATGAGTACATGCGTGTGAACTTTTCTGAGTGCGTAAAACGAAGCCTGTCTATGCTTTGAGCATAGTATCCGCAATACTTTATGCAGTAACTTCAGAGTTGTTTTCGAATTGCAACTATTGTTTACCTTTCAAAATAATACAATCGTTGGTTTTACACTTTTGTCTAAGATTAGGCTTCTAAATTTTTGCTTACTGGTCCCTGAACAGAAGCATCGCTAATGGATACGGACGTATTTAAATAGACAGTCACCTGGTGATGAGTGGTCCAAAATAATTTTTTTCTAGATGCAAAGCACGAGTGGTACTTACCTTTTGCTTGTCTCGAAATTTGAACTCTCATCGTTATGCGCGGTAACTATTCTGCCGCCACTCTGTTGAGTGCCGGAGCTGGCGCTTGTGTCCCATGGCAAACCCCCCAACGAGGCAGTACAAGGGGATATGGGCTAGGCATCATTCGAAGCAGGTGAAGCTAAGAGTAAAATATTATATGAAGAACATCTGATAAATTGAACGATAACAGGTGGGTAGCTAAGATATTTAAATACTTAAACATAAAGAGTGTTGTTATACAGTGGCGGAAAAGGACTACGAAAGTATCTAGTAAGAATGCAGGACACAAATACGGAGAAATAAAGAGCTTTAAACTGCAGGTAGTAAACGCAAAAGTTCAAAACTGTTTTATTTCATTGGAAAGCAAGCGGACTATAGAACTGTATTCAAATTAGAAAAGGCAGATCAGGAAGGAATAATTTTGTGATAATTCAATAGACAGTTCCCTACTTTTTTAAGCTAGCTCCTTTGAACTAAAAAAATCGCTAACAAATAAAAATTAGCGTTCCTGCGTTCTCAGTCCGGCACTGCCCATGTGATTACCAACCCCTCCACCGAAATGACGTCAGCTACTCCCCTCACCGGTACTGGCGTTCGTGCTGTTGTGTGTAGCAGTCATAATTCTTGAACGTTCTCTTGATTTTGTGTCTGCGCTTTTCTGCCCTCGTCCCTATGTTCTTGCATTTCAGTTGTATCGAGCTAGCGCATTTTTTTTTTATTGTGGCTGAGTATACCACACTCAAGAATTTTTATGGTTTCGTATTGTGTATCCTTATGTAATGCCCCTTAACTGCGGATCTTTAAGGAAATAAAGTGATGTGATAAGTAGTGATCCCTTCTTGTTCAATGTCCTAATGCATTTACGGAGAACGCAAAAATATCAGTTACGGTTATCCACTCCGAACGGCGGTGCCAACAACGACACTGAACAAATATATGCCCTGCCAACAAGCGCTGGGTGCTACCGCGGGCTGAGATAATACTACTACTTCTCGCTGAATCAAATGGTATTGTATCATATAGTGCATAATAAATCATTCTATCTATTCCCGTGAGGCTTGCATTACTGCACGCCCTCTTTATGAGACTGCAGAATGAACTAAAAAGAAGGAGGTTCACATGAAAGCCAAGTGCCACTTCCGTACGGCCGTCGCTCACTTTAGATGAGCACTGTCTTCGGGAGCATGTTAATATCCTTTGCATAGTTGTAAACAATGCTGCTTCGCTCGTTTGAAGGATGAAATGGGCCCACAGAACGAGGTGCGTTTTTGCGCTGTTGAAGAGTATGATGGTTTGGGAATGAACGGAATTATGATCTAAATACCATGCAGACGCTCAGCCACTGAACAATTTTGTTAATACTCAGAGCTAATATGGTTTGACTCCGACTTAGATGCTGCTCGTCACGTCGACTGGACTGGCTCTGGCCACTGGGTGTCGCACTCTGAAGCCCGCTCTTTCGGTTGACAATCTGGATGCGTGGACACTCCGCTCGGCGACAGCGGACTTCGCCATGGCCCTCTCCCTGGTACGTCCTGTTCCTTACCACC
The DNA here is from genome assembly GCF_055824585.1 of Amblyomma mixtum. Taxonomy (NCBI): domain Eukaryota; kingdom Metazoa; phylum Arthropoda; class Arachnida; order Ixodida; family Ixodidae; genus Amblyomma; species Amblyomma mixtum. The sequence continues at coordinate 101,627,332 of NC_143018.1, forward strand.
TCCTCCTTTCTCTTGATGTACAGTTTATCCAAATCAGCTCTTCTATTATGCAGCACAGATCTGAAGGAAAGCACGCCGAGACTGGACTGTGCAGTAGCCCTGAAATTTGTAGAAAGAAAAGCCTTATGTGTCGCTGTTCTGACCTGTCAAGTGCCTTGACCCATCGACGACTGTAACGTGCTTTCGGCTTGCCAATCACGGAGGGAAGAGAGTTAAGAGGGGAATGAACGCTACAACGGCGGCCGTAGAAACTTAGGCTCTTCTCAAGCCATTCGCTTTCCTCTTTCACTACGCGGTGACTCCTGATTAAGTCTCACGTAGTTGAGGGCGCTCTCCTGAGGCCAAAGAAATCGACCACCAGTCGAAAGTGGGTCCGATTTACCTTCATTTGTTATGACTAGGCTTCGCAGCTGTGAGTTGACGCTTCCTGCTGATTTTGTTTTCCTCTAGATTTCTTAACCCCCTGCCACCGCCGTCTTGACGGAAGCCAAGATAGACCCTGACTGGCCATCCTATAGGTTGTGATTTTCACGTTTACTTTATGTGCAGGCCCTCATGGTAGCGTTGCTTGCGAAGCGCTGGATCCGATGCCTGCCCCCTTCAGGTTTTGTCTGCACCCTGCTTGGGGGTCTCGCTACAGCCACCGTCCTCGACGCCTTTCGCTTCTGGGCCCCAGCGCACTCATTGCCGGTACGTTCCACCGCGATTAACTGGGACATGACATTTTACCCGCATTTCGAGAGGAATGCCCTTGTTCCTGCAATACGTATACCCGTACCTAAGCGTAGATCGTTGACACACACAGAGACCTATTCCTCTGAAAGGCGCTGCAGCGTAAGAAAACCTGTGCAAATCAAGACTAAGACCCCGAACATTTAGATCATGAGTAAGCAAAACAGCTTCCATAATTACGTAAGGATTTCCAGCGCTATCCCAAAACGAGAACGAAAGCCGCGGACTCAAAGGTATTTCGGCTGGGCGTAATCCATACGCTGGCATAGCAGCATAGGCGAACAGTGCTGTCTAAAGCAATGAGGGCGTTTGAAACGGGGCCGCTTACGACTCTTTTAATTTTTGGTTTTCTTCAGGGCGTCATTTTCGCATTGCTTAGTGGAAACTTGGTAGGGAGAGATTTTGATGTAAACAACAAAAAAAGGAGACAGATTAGTCAATGCAAACATGGAATTTTGTAGGAAATAGTGTTACTAGCGTGCTGAGCATGTCAAGAACAGCCATACTTGCGCCATTATAGACGTCTGAGAAAGCGTTTTCATCCTTTTAACGAGCCAGTAATCAAAGTTTTTCTAGGGCAAGTTGAACGCGTGGCCGTGGTATCTTCTGCTGAGTGAGCCACGTGAAAAAAATTACCGACGATTACGTTACTTCCTAAGGCGAAATTTGAGCGCAGCAAATAAGCTGTTTCACCTTTTCGATAGATTGAGGCAAAGAAATCGAGCAACACATGTATGCGCTATCACGGAATTTTTTTTTTATTTTTCACACGTATTCTTTTAACAAAGACTCCACTAACAGTTCTCGCAACTTTCTTTCGTCAAATACAATTTTCGACTAGTGTCTACTGAGATATGCGACACAGTTAATGCGTAATTTCCTTTCCTCAAATACAATTTTCATTTTCTTCATTACGGCCTCTCTTTCTTCTTTCACGCCTACGTGAAATAACCGGCGCGTCGGCAACTGAAGAGCACCCTATCCGCCACACAAGAACAGGGGGGGGGGGGACCCTTTCCTCCTCTTTCTGCATGGCGGCGACGGTGTTCTATGCAGTCACGTTATCTTGACTCTCTAGCGGCGTCAGCGGCATCCAACGGTATCAGTCGGTCGCTGCTAGCGCTGGGGGGATGAAAGAGGGGCGGAGCTGGTTACGAGGCCGACGACAACGCGAAACCCAGGAACGGACGCCAAAGAGCTGCGCTCTAAAAAGTGACTCTGGGAAAGACTTTTTAGAGCGCAGCTCTTAAGGCGCATCTCCATGGAACCATCCGAGGCGCATGAGCGCAGCGCCTACGCGTTCCAGCGTATGCCGGAGGCGGTGTGCGCATGCGCGGGAAACCGACCCCAGCTGGCGCTGGTGCGTGGCAAATACCTGCCCATGTCAGATATTTGCGCTTCGCTCGCGTCGGCGCCGGAAGTGGCTCGCTGGTTTGCGGTCGGTGTAACTAATCAGAGAAAGCAGTTCTTCTGGCATCCGGTACGGCCCTTCGTGCCGTTTTCTTCGGTGAGCTGAGCTGAGCGCGAGTACCAGCAGACATGAGGCGACAGGCCATCCAGTTTCGTCTGTTTTCGGGCGCTTCTCGCGGCGCGGCGCTGGGCGCCTAGGCGCTGCGCGCGTATGCCTCGGATGGCTCTATGGAAATGCGCTTTCAAACCGGCACTCCAAACGCACCTGCGCTGCGCGCCACCGAGCGCCAGGCGTCCCGCGCTCCAGCCAGAACCAGTCTGCGCATGCGTGTGGCGCCAGACGCGAGCAGCGCGAACCTCGACGCTCAGATCTGTCCGTCACATAATTGGCGCGCGCCACGCGCGCTCTGCACGCGAGCACAGAATGAACGAGTGTCGATAGTGCTGCGGATTTTGCAAGTGCTTAGATGCAGGATCACAGCGAAAAGGCGTGCTTCATTACTTGTGTACGAAATACGTTCCGGACGTTTTAAAATCATTTAATATACTAATTACTACCTCTCCTCACTACTGGCAGTCCAACTGCTTCTAGCAACTTTACTAGCAACGTCACTGTAGCGCCCCACTCCAAGAGTGCCCAAACGCGAGCGGCGCGAACCAGCTCAAGGAGAATGGAGATGCGTACCTCTCTCGACGTCCGACGCGGCGCGGCGCTCAACGCGCCAGCGCGTGAGGCGAAGCCTCGGGAATGTTATTGGATTCAGGCCTTTATGCGCTTCCGTCGAGCGGCTGTGGTCGTTCCGGTGAATAGTTGGGATGGTGACGTAACGACGCAGGGCCAGTTGAGTGACGCTGGTAATGTGACGAGTTACACCGCCGCTGACGGCATTCGTGCCTGAAGTGAACCATAAACAGCTGCGCTGTAAAACCATAGGTTTCATGAATTAATTGCGTCACATCAGGCTCTAGATTCTCCAGCTGGGGACTGAATTGAAGTCGAATCGATAATTTGAATCCGTTGCTCGTGTGTGACGCTGGTGTGGAGGGGGCATGAACGACCAGGCAGTGACTTGCATTCCGTCTTTATGATCTTCACGCACCCCGCAGTCTTGCGTGCGAGAAAACACTGCACATGCGTTTAGTGTTAATCGATGGTCTGTTTTCTTGCAGACTTCCCTGATGCAGGCCGAGTTGAGAAGCAAGCAATCGCTTGTCGTGAGATTTGTTCTGGCCGCTGTGATGCTCGGAAGCTTTCTAGATTCAGGCTTGCGTGATATCGTGTTGTTCCAGCCGAGAATGAGCAAGGTAAGCCTTCATTTTGACCCCTCGCACACTGTTTTGCGGTATCGGTAGGCAAATCAGGATTTAAAAAAAGAATAAATGTCGTTATATATATATTTGTTTCAAATATTCTTTCCTTTATTGCACAAAGCAGTGCAGAATTCATTTAAGGTCTGATAGCGGGCTGCAATTTTAATTTCTTGGACCTAGGATTCTGGAACATATTGTGTCAGGTTTCTGCAATAGCAGATAAAGGTTCGCAATGTTTTCAGATATATTTCAGAGAATTCATGCGAAGCTATAGGGACAACATAGTAAAAATGACGAACCTTTTTTTCAGGGCTGGGGTGCGTGGGCATTAACGAAATAGTAGCTAGGGTCAGCCTTCAATAAGAGAGCCAGGAACAGGGACTGCGTCGATCTGCTTGAGTAGGGGCGCCGTTTTGTAGCTTGGAAGGTGTATATATTTCCCCTTATGAGCAGAAACAATAAAGGTGCACGTTCTGTCAGGGTATATTTTTAAAAAGGCTAACTAGAGTTGATATCGCCTAAGGGTGCAAAGTTTGGGCATGATATTGCTAAAATGGTTTCCGAGATAATTCTACGCCCTTGCAGTTCTCAGCGAAAATGTTTCAAATCGAGTTAAAATATTCCACCGATGGAAATGATAAAGACTTTCAAGAGTATGATAGTGCATGTTTTAACCTGGAAGGTCATGTCATCGATGAAAGTTTGCTTGGACACAAGTACAGCCCTGTCAAACGTTTAGAGTCCAGAGTGTTTGCTTCTAAGGCATGTAGTGGTGCTTCCGTATTCCTGGAGGTCCCACTCATTGGAGGATGCAGTACCAGAGATCTGAGACAAGGCAAGTGAGTCAGCTTTCGCTGGAGAAGCTATATTTAGCAGCCGCACAGGACCACTTTGCCTTTCGAATACATGCTGTGAGGAGGGGTGGGTGAGGTTACTGGCAGTGGTCCGGCCACTGCGCTGTATTTCAGCCGGTGCTCCCACCCGGCCTCGAAGCAACCTTGTACTTTTGTACACTCACGAGCGCTTGTGCGCGCTCACTTCTATGGAAAGCCGTCTGCCTTGTTACCCAGAAACTGCTGTTGTAGCAAGCTGAAGAGGCAATCACGCAAAGCGTTCCACAGATAACCTGGTCGAGGGTGCGACCAAAGGTATCTGTATCAATGTGCTTGCCGAATTGCATAATCTGTGTCAACTTCGCGGAGCGCATACAGTTAAGCAACCTTATTTCGTGTCATTTGAAATACGTTCAAAAAGGAGTACACCCAATGCCTGAAGCTTGCTGTTTTCGACCATTCGAAAGAAAAAGTAAACGTGCAGATACACGCATTAAAAACCGTTACAGCATCAGGTGCATCTCTCATGTTCAACTACAATTAACCTTGTCCTGAGCCCTCTTTGCCGCTCTATAACCGCCAACTTCTAAACCCAATCTGCCCGCATGATTCCTTTCGTGACTTGCTACGTTTAGCCTATTCTTGGAACCAATTCTGAAATCCCAAGGAGCCATCACTGGCCGCCATGTGCTGGAAATGGTGATTAATGAGCCCGATGTATGAGTGAACAAAAGGTTAGATAATATTTCCGTACACTAAATTTAGGTATATTTTCATCAGGTATATTTCCATCAGGGACATTTTCATCTAGTGTACGGAATAAATTTGCTTTTGTATCTGAAACATATAATTACGTTTGTAAGCCTGTAATCCCCGTCGTATTAAGCACGGCAGAAACCGTAAAAAGGTTAATAGGTTTCGGCTATACTGGCGGAGCTTTATAGATTTCTCTCCTGACTGAATAAATGCAATTTCCTAACACATTTTCTAAACCACGCATGGATAGAGTGTGGGCTACCAGAGATACGAGAGACCTGCGGGACGATAGCACTGCGAAGCTATCAGTAGCGGCAAAAAAAGTTTGGATTTCTGTGGGATGATGTGTTGCCTGGTAATAGCACAGTTGCTAAGGTGTGAGTAAGGACAAATTGAATTAGGTCTGCATATATAAGGTACAGCGTTGTAGTAACCACTAAACGAAATGTTAGAAAAGAATAAAAAACGATAAAGAGGTGTCACCAAAAATATAATGTGTGGGCCGACACAGAGTTCTTTCATGCAGACCCCCGGGGCTAGGTTACAAAGCAGTTTACTTCAAAACAGTGGCAGCCCATCCTTTTTTGTAGGCGCATGAAAAATTTAAATCCAATTGCGGCAAGATTATTAAACTTAATCTTCTCCGCGGTAAATGCATCTTTGGCGCGGTTGAGCACAGGCGACCGGCCTGTAATGCTCGATGCTGAATGATTAACACAGTACTATATGAACGATAATAATGCCTAATAAAAATTACGCTAAATGTTTTTGACTTCCCTGCATTAGGCCCTTAGCTGTCTAAAGCATCGATCTGACTAGTACAGTATTATTGTGAGAGTAAAGTTTTGGTTCTTTTCCTTCTTCGTACCAAGAGCGCCCCGTCAGTGACGGCTTGTTGACTCGAAAGCTGAAGGTTTTCTTTGCACCAGAGGTGCCCCGCCAGAGCCTGTCAGCAGACAATACCCGACAACAACATAGAACATGCATGGGAGATAAACTGATGCTTTATGCACATGAATTCCCATATTTACTAGTTGAACAGTGAGCACAAAAACATGGAACTGGCCAGCGCTAGAGGAGACCCTACTCGGCATAGCCGAAGTTGCATAACATCTGACCGTAGCCCAGAACTTTTTTCCCGTGCTCTGCGGCCCAGTTTTAAGCTCCTATGGGCCCGGCCTACATTCGGCAGCATCGAATCATGTGAAAATCTTATACGATTGGTTTATCAACCATGCGATCGGCCCTACAATTTCCGCACGTCACGAAACCCTCTCCCAAATGTACATAGCGTAAAAAGGAGATCAATTTACTTCAAAAATTGCACATTGCGGGAATGGACACACCAACTGATTGGCACACTGGGTAACGTGCATGCCCAACACTTCCACTGTACTACACAAACTTTATCTCCCCTATGAAAGAAAAAGCAGCACACATAAAAACTACATAGCAAAACACTTCCACGTGTGGGCGGTCTCCCCAGGACCCGTGACCATGGCGACTCTCGGAATTAATGCAGTTATCAGTCCCAAACGTGAGCCGCCACCCTGCCGAACAGCAACTAGAAGCGCCGAACCGAATTCCCGTGCGAGTCAGATTCCCGCGGACTGCTGACATAGCAAACTCCTCCCGGAGTCCGGTCGGTGGCAAAACTCAACGGGTCGTCACTGTCTTTTACGAAGTGGCGGCGTTCGCTCCATCCGGCGGCCACTCCCTAGGCCAGCCCGGCCCTTGAGAACTGTTGACGTTCAGACTTTGGAGCTTTGGAGCCATTACCGAACACCAACTATCCACACCGTCGCTGAAAACTCACATTTATCTGTTCCCGTCCACAGTGCGTGCTTCACCCCGCTTTGTCTGGCAGTGTTTCCTCTTCAAAAGAGCTGCCGAATTTCTGAACGAAGCGTTCGTGGCTGGGTTGTTTCACGTCCGGTGTCCGTCAAGACGTGGGGAGGTGTCGGCGTGCGGCGCTCTGTCGGTGCAACGACTCTTACCGCTCTTTCCACAGTTGGCGCGATGCAGCCCCTGCGAGAAACAAACCCCTCGACTCCCCGCCACTCGCCTCTTTCCCTGAAGGGGTCATTTGGGGGCTCGGGCGAGCCGGTACTTCCTCTGACGAGCTAGGTTCCGGGCTATTTGGTAATGCATTTAAAGGAAGAAACAGCGCGACGAAACACGGACACACGAAGAAACGACACACAAACGAGCGCTGACTCACAACTCAGCGTTGTGAGTGAGCGCTCGTGTGTGTGTCATTTCTTCGTGTGTCCGTGTTTCGTCGCGCTGTTTCTTCCTTTAAAGGTACTCCCTCTCTCTGCCACTGCCTACTTTGAGCGCTTCACGCCGCCTCCCATCGAGGGGTCTTCGGAGTTCTGCAGCGGAGGGACACGGGAGAAGGAAGGCCGGACGGTACTAATGATCCCGCGCGCATCCCCCGGTACCTTAGTGGCCAACCGCTCAACGGCAAATTGACCTCTTAGCCCCAGGACGGAGGCTGGGGGGGGGGGGGGAGGTAAATACTGTGCCAAGCGCTGGCAATGAACAATTGCCGTGAACTCCAAGTGGCAATAGAAAATACCAGCACCTAGCGCAATATTTTAACGCCAGATATATGTCCCTTGCCTCTTTCCAGAGATCTAAAGACGAAGATAGCTCGTCAGTATTTGCTCGGATCGCCTGCGTGATGGTTTATTCGTAAGTGACAAAAAAAAAACGATTTCTGACGTCTTATGTGACAGTAGACATTCAACGTTTCAGAGCTGTGATTTGTCTTGTTTTTCGTAGTTTAGGCTAGAGGAAAACCGCTAATGAACAGTACAAATTTAAAAAGACGAACAAGGCGCTGAAAACAAGTTATAGAGGAGCGAGGTGTTCATTCCGGCGTGAAATTAAAAAAAATAAACGTTTGAATGGCCCCGCTGCCGAAATTTTATAGTGCTGTAAGCATTGCATTCCAAGCACTAGAAAAGTGTCCTTATGGAGGAACCTAGTTCTACGCACAATCTTCGCTTGCCAAGGTCGACAGTCTCAGCCTCGGTAGAAGCACTGCCTCCAGAGGAAGGGAAGAAGACTGCAACTGAAGCACAGAAAACTCTATCAATCGCCTACTCCGTGGAGTAAGGAGCGGCACTCTAAGCTAGACCTACGTGCCCCCCCTGCGTGAGGCTGATCCTTAGTGTCGTTTTTTTAGTTAGCGTCGTGTAGTTTTTTAAGGCAACATACCCGTCATGAGCAAATTCCCAGAAGTCTGCAACACCAGTACCTCTTCGTTTGTCTTTTTGTCTTTGTCCTTCTCTAAGCAAGGAGATTCGGTGCCGCTCATAAAAGAACTAAATGTTTAATCATTTAATAAGCGAGCGGACTGCAATCGCCAATACGCGGAAGTGAGGCTCTCGTCCTATTTCTCGACTGGTTGCAAACAAACCGCCAGCTTCTACTGCGCATCCACATTTCATGTTAGTGACAGGCGGGAGCGACCGATAACGGCAGCTTTCGTGCCCACTCTTGCCACTTCGAAAACTCATTTCGCACCTTGTGGAGCCGCAGCGCTCCTCCGTCGCCCATGGGTGCTGGTTTTCAACCAGTTTTCTGGTTAGGAGACAAATTTTCGCGCACTCCTCAGGAGAATGTTGAAGCAAGGGCGGATGATCAAGTCTTTTGAGCACTGCTCGTGGAGTCGATAAAGTTATTTTAGTTGTACAACAAATACTGAAAAACAGTGGATAGAAACGAAGCATTTCCTTATACGCTGCAGAGCTCATGCCGTGATAATGGGCCTCAAATAGTGTTAATAAATATGAACACACAGGACCTAACTTACTTAGACTCTTAGAGAGGAATAATGGTGGGGGCTTGTATTTCAGTTGCTCGTTTTTTTTTATCCTTTGCTCTGGCTTTTATTTTCGAATATTTTTCTTCCCCAAGGCAGTGCCGAGACGCCATGAGCCGGGAAAAATTGGCAAAAATCACTTTTCCCGTGGTTCGAAGAGGAATGCGCTGCAAGAAACTACTGGAGCGACTGGCACCGCGAATGGATTCTCGGCAAGTGAAACCCGTGCCAAGAATTGGAAAAGAGAACCTGTGCAACCGAATTTAGAGTGGGCAGTGTTGTAGCCGAGAATGCTGCCAAGGAATCATCATTTCTTTGTTCCGTGATGACGGCGTATAGGTATATTGCCTTGATATGCTTGGTGCATGGCGTACGGCGCAATGAAATGGCCCAGTGTAAGTTTCCTGTCTAACCGAGTTTTTCGAGCAGAGGCTCTAGAGCGATGAACAACATAACACTTGCGTCATAATCGACTTTAACCAGATTAAGTACTCTAACTTGATATTAACTAATCACTTTCTTCAGGTAGTAGCGGCCACATTCTTCCGCTAAACTATGAAAGAATATATGTGCTATATCGTGCCATGCGGCTCTTCAATCTATATTTCGGTTCACTTGATATGTACAATGTCAATCTAAGCAACTATAATTTAAATGCACACCCAATTACTTACCGCGCTTTCATTCACTCTTTTCCCCTCATTCCAACAAGGATGTCAATTCGCATGTGCTGTCGGACAGGAGCCTTGTCACGTGGTAGTTCTTACTTTTCATATTAGTTGTGGCTGTAGCAGTTCTTTGCCAAAAAGAGGATGTAAGCCGTAGCACACTATCACATATGCGCAGGGCGTCTGATCGGCATTTGGTGCAGTATAACAGGGATAAAAACAGAGATGGGATGTGCAGCAAAAATGAATATTTAGGAGATATAATGGCTAGGCACACTCACCTACTAAGAGTACAAATTTGCAAGAAAACGTACACATACCCGAACAAAAGAACTAAAAGCAAGTAGATACTTACATACAACTGCACTGCCAGTGTCTTGCACCCCATCACACAAGTTGTTCGCAGTGCTGTGAAGTCAAAAGCTACCTTAACCACTCTGACCACCGTGCAATACAAAACGTGTCCCTCCATGCCTCTCGCACCGCGACTGGTGGCTCCATCCCAGGGAAGGAGATAACACCAGCTTACAGCTGCGGCGCGCCGCAAGCTCAGCCGACGCAGCGGACGCCATGTGTACGACTGGCGGCGCACGAGTTCACAAGTTTCCGCAGGGGTGCCTTTGCGCGGGCTTTCTCTGTTAATTTAACCAGTGAATGAAACGTTTCCTTAACTTTCAAAACACGATTCCGAACTACATTTTTCAGCTACTGCAATATTGTTTAAAAATAGACGCAACGCTGCTCAAATATTTGAAGGACTTTTTGTTGTATTCTTTGGCCCTGGTTGAACTAGAGAGTTGTACTTTTGACAGTGCTGCAAACAACTTGTGAGGTGAATTATAGAGTATACACGAGGTTACTGCATATATGCACGGTATGTAGAAAGCAATAACTTCGGCCCGTTTTGGTTAAGCCAACACAAGGTCTCTCACTTTGCTCTGACTTCTTTAATGTTCATTGTTGCATGTCCGTTCAGAGTTGCTACTCTGCGAAGAGCCACCCGGTTGTAGTTCAAGATCGATCGCCAAAAGCTCACTAGTACCCTGGTGTCTGTGCCCTGTTTGCATAACGCCGCAGCAGTGCCGTCATATTGCCTGCTACCAGAGCCAATGCTGTGTAGGCTGCGGGCATTTCGCGATGAGGCAGCGACAGCGGCGCAGTTGAGGTGCAGGTTTTTTGAGTGCTTGAGCGGCATCGCATTTGTAGCATGTGCTGCTTTTGCAAAAACCGCAGAGTAGCCTCTTGCCCACGGGCAACGGAAAGCTGGGTAGTGCGAATCGGAGACCAGCGTCAAAGGACACTTGTACACGTTAGGTTGAAAAGAATGTTCAGAAACGACGATTATTTACGCTATGCTGCGGGGTAGCAGTCCAAACGCTATAAAAAATGTTGTTTTGACAGTTTCACATGTGCATTAATATGAAAATCACACTTTTGCGCAAGAGAAAAGATGATTTTGTTGCAGTATTTTTTTTAGGTGTAGCACAAAATTTTACGAAAAGGTCACTAGTATAAAAAGTTAATGGAATCCTTCATTTTGAGCTAATTAGCGGACCATTAGCGGGCCAGACTGCTGGAGTCCGGTATCCCTCGCATCATCTTAAAATGTGCGAAATTTTTACGCACACGCTCTTGAAATACGTTTCTACGCTTCGCTACACCTGCACATTTTTGTGAGCAGCTGGAATCAATCTGTTTGAAGTGGAGAGTTATCGTTCATCTCTCCCCTGCATCTCCGGTGCTTCTGCTACTTTTTTGGTCATTCTATACTGACATGCCTAGTTCTCCAACTTGGCATAAAGTTCGCCCGTGCACCCTTGGTAGTAGTGCGCATGAGCGTAACCTATATGACACATCTCATTATCAGCCAGCCCAGTGGCTGAGTAGCTATGCATTCAGCTGCGCACTTCAGTGCCGTAGGAGAAAACTGCGCCTGCAGCAAGCGCAGTTTGATGGGGGTGAATCGCAAACATGCCATTGTGATGTGCGACGTCAGTGCACAGTAAAGAACAACCGGTGGTCGGAAATAATCCTTGGAGCCTTCGGTTTGGTTTGGTTTGGTTTATGGGGTTTAACGTCCCAAAGCGACTAAGGCTATGAGAGACGCCGTAGTGGAGGGCTCCGGAAATTTCGACCACCTGGGGTTCTTTGACGTGCACTGATATCGCACAGTACACGGGCCTCTAGAATTTCTCCTCCAAAGAAATTCCAGCCGCCGCGGCCGGGATCGAACCCGCGTCTTTCGGGCCAGCAGCCGAGCACCATAGCCACTGAGCCACCGCGGCGGCTCCTTGGAGCCTCATTGGAGCCTTCATTACAGCGTCACTCATAGTGCACGTGCATGAGTACGTCAAACTCGATATGCTATGCAATATGGAACCAGAATAGCGCCCCTTTTGTACAGAGGCAACGGAAAGAAAAGTAGGATTAAGAAACGTTGAGATGGTCCTTAATGCCAGATGCGGCAATTATTTATTTATTTTATTTAAAGTACCCCTAAATGTGCTCGATTGAGGGAATACGAGGACGGGGAGGGGGAGCTAGAAACAAAATACATAATACCCAAAAATACTGGTTTCGTTTATTGTTTTATTGGGGTTTAACTTCCCAAAGCAACTCAGGCTATGAGGGACGCCGTAGTGAAGGGCTCCGGAAAGTTCGACCACCTGGGTTTCTTTAACGTGCACTGAAATTGCACAGTACGCGAGCCTCTAAATTTCGCCTCCATCGAAATTCAGCCGCCGCGGCTGGGATCGAACCCACGTCTTTCGGGTCAGCAGCCGAGCGCCGTAGCCACTGAGCCACCACGGCGGGGAAAATACTTCCTGCGCAATGTAAAGAGAGTGGCCACTTACTGCACTCAAGTGTGTGGTCTTCTCTCAAAAGGTGCTGTTTTTCGGACAGGTTTTGCAAGACAATCCTTGGCTTTAAGCCGGTGCTACAATTAGCGATATGCCTTCCACTTCATGCATACTAAATTTGTATAAGCGACGCAAAGAGAAAGGTATACTGGCCCGCAAATATGTATTGGTAAAATTAATTAGGCCTACGAAGTGGAGCGCAAATAGATACTAGAAGGAACGCAATCCACAGTTTGTAACCGCGGTGAACTTTGCCTGACAGCATGCGGCGCCTTTAGCGTGGGTGTTGGGTTGTAGGGATGGTGAGATTGCCTCCATTGGAATATCCTGGCGATATGCGTGTTAGGTCAGTGCGAATGTTTAAAGAAGCTTCTTGATTCGTATCTTCTCTTTAGAAACGCTTGTTTGCCGTCCACCATGCAAGATAACCGCCGACAGACGATTAATGCGTACGCCCTCGTCTATTCATTAGTGACAAGAATATTTGCCCGGCTTGGAAAAGAAATGTTTTGCTCTTGAAGAGATAAAATAGTACTCCTACACTCTTATGATTATTAGAGTGCTAGAATTTCTATTTCGAAGAGTTTAACTACTGCATGCCGCGGCGATGTTTTGTTCGGTGACGCGTTGCCTCTGCGAATACGCGGTTTCAGCTGCTGCACAGAATTGATTTCGGCCGAGGGTGTTCATCCGTATCTGATTTTCTCAGCAGGATGACAATCTTTCCTGTGTTTTTTTTTTCAGCAGTCTTCACTCCAGACGCCCCAGAAGTTTCATTTTTAGTGTAATGAATGTCCTTTGGATAGACGCACTGCGCCTGCTATTGTGCACGATGGCCTACTTCAGCTGCCTGTTCGCAAGAATTCCAGCGCTTGAGTTGAGTACCATTGACGGCCATTTTATTAGATAAATTCTACTTCTTTCTGCTGAAAATTCCGGCCCGCGAGCACCAAAATCCACATTAAAGGAACAGTGAAATTACTTTCAATGACTTTACCTTTTGGGTGCCAATGGAATGCTCATTGCCAAGATAAACTAATACTCCAGGAGGGGGGGCTCTGATCAGAAGAGCAGAAGAACTTAAATCCTAATTTTTCTATATGTACTATTGCTTTCTCGTTGCATACGGCGTCTCAAAACCCCGCATTCGGGGACATGACATATATAGTAGAGTAACTCTGTGCGACTTCAGAGGCACAGCGATTTCCGCGCAACCTTGTAGGCGTACAGTGGCACTATTTAGCAAGGTAGTAACTCAGGTAGATAAGTATTACTAAAAACAAGTTGGTTTTGAAATTGCTGTGAATAAAAAACCTAGTGATATCTACCACAGATACCAGCCACCGTTCTGCCGGCAACATGGCAGGACCACTGGCAACATAATGGCAGTCTGTTTCCCTTAAAAGAGCGGAAGAGATGATGAAAAAGCACAGCTAAACGATGCAAGAAACGGTGGCTAGTTGTAAGCGAAAAAAATTAAGGTGCCCGATGTTTCTCCTAGCAAAAATTAAAAAAAAACAGTATCTATGGCACTCAGCCCCGTAAGTCTCAATCAAAAAGTGTGCTATATCAACTCCAGGCTGTGTTGCCCGATTATTTGCAGGTCTAGGAAGCTTGAACTTAGCACGATGGAACTGCTTCTTCCAGCGCGACCTTCTTTGCCAGTTTGAAATTCATATCCCGGCTTAAACCGCAAGTTTCCTCTAGCTATTACCAGGATAAGGAAACATCTGCAAGAACCATCCGGCATCTCTATATTCGTCGTCGACAGAACAATCTACCTTTAGTACAGTTTGAAACTGAGCAACTGATGATATCTACGGGAGCCTTAAAAACCCGATCATGTTTCAGATAAATGCTTCAAGATGGCAAGAATACACCTTTTGCTAAAATGAAACCGCCTTTGCCGTGGTACTCAGATTTTTTTTATAAATTTCTCAGTTTAGCAGGCAGCAAAAAGCCTGCACGGAGTTAAGATTTTTGGATTAAGCGCATCTAGCAGTAATTCAGTAGAAGAAAAAGTTCAGATTCATCCGCTGTTTTTCTTCCGCGTGCGTAAGATTTCAGTGGACGCCGCAACAGATAGCTGTGTCATCCGTTGGTGGATGGACTTCACTGAATCGTCCAGGAGTACTGAAAACTGGGCTTTGTGATATTTTGTAATGCTGGTACAAGGGAGGCCGGCATACAGAAAAAAAAATCGCCTCAAGCACGTAGCTACTGATAGCTGACAGCAATTGATCACTAAGGCTTTGATGCCAGTTATGGCAAAGAACTAGTAAGGAAGCGCACGGCGATCACTTTCCCGACCTCACCAGATTTGATAGTAGAGTGGCCCGCAATTTCAGGCCGGAATAAAACGTTAACACTGCCTACGAAGAAAACGACACATTTTGTTTTATTACTTTCAGCTATAGCATACCATAGAGTTGCAAAGTTTATGCTCAACAGGTGCGCGAGAAACGCTATGCAGTCTATTTGTACTGAGTCCGGTTTACAAGCGGCGTTAATGTCCTTTACTTGCAGCCACCACTCTTACAAGCTGCAACATCGAAGGAACAGTTTTAATTGTGTGTTTTTCTTTCGAAAAAAGGCACCATTTACAACTAACATATATTCGTTACAGAAAATGGAACATACGGTGAACTATACAACGAAATTACCTGACATTTTTTTCAGTGAGTGAAAACAATTTCGTTCGTGATAAAAGTGGCTGAATCTATAAAATAAGGGCGCTCGTCAATGAACAACCCTGGGTGCGGAGAATCCAAGCAATCTAAATTGTAGCCTATGTGCTAGCTGCTAGCTGCTAGCAGCTAGCAGCTGCTGTTAGCTAGCTGCTAGCCGACAAATTGTAACTTTCTGAGCATTTACTTCAAACAACGTGTTATCTGTACTGGCACGTGGTGGGCCGACACAGACAGGAAAGACAACTTCTCTGTCTCTGTCGTCCCATTGTGCTGCAAAAGGTCATAGAAAAAATCATACCAACAAGCCGAACTGCAGTTTTGATCTTGTTGAAGATTTCTCTGAAATAGAATGCAAAAAACTTTCACTTGCTCTGCTGCCTATTGTTTCTATGGAAAGAGGTCAGGTCAAAGTTGCTTTCCAGACACGCCTCTTTTTAGTCTGAAAGCGAAGATTTAAAGAAGGCGAGTACACAAATAATCATTTTTAGCACTCTCTCAAAATAATTCAGCGCAAAATGATTTCGCGTATTACTGTGCCAACATGCTTTAAGTAGACCGCAAGTGTAAATAATTATAAAGGCCCTCCTCCTTGAGCTGCTGTATTCACAGAAAACTTCCACCGGTGAGCTGAATCAGTGTAAGGCGAAGCTTGTTTTCAGCTAAACTTTACGCTTTCACTGCTGTTTTATATTTTTCAGGTACATTGTAACCAGTTGTGGTACCGCTTACATGTCTACTGCGTCTCTGCTCTTCATCGTAACCTGCTTGGGCGAATTTCTTCTCTCGGTGTACACCTTGGAAATCACCCATGTCTTCGGATGCAGAGTTCGTTCCTTAATCCTGTCAGTCATCTACAAAAAGGTGCGACTCCATACTCTTCCCTATCATTAGACGTGCAGGGGCTACTTTTGAACAAAGTATAATCTCATTGATCTCCAGTCAACCACGTATGTCGCCAGCCCCACTCAACTTATCCGAAATGACTTTCTTATATTTACTAAACACGATCTCATCGCGGTATTCGACGACCTTTAAATACCATAGGTTTGCAGGGTACTTGCTTCAGAGACCACCATTGTCTTTTATGTTTGTAGCGGTTTAACGTCCCAAACCAACTCAGGCTATGAGGGACGCCGTAGTGAAGGGCTCCGGAAATTTCGACCACCTGGGGTTCTTTAACGTTCGCACAGCACACGGGCCTCTAGAATTTCGCCTTCATCGAAATTCCGCCGCCGCGGCCGGGATCGAACCCGCGTCTTTCGGGTCAGCAGCCGAGCGCCGTGACCACTGAGCCACTGCGGCGGGCTTGTACATGTTGCTCAGTACATGTGTGCTCAGTATGCTCAGTACATGTTGTGCTCAAGTGCATTCATTTTTTTTAATTCCATACCAACAATTCGCCTTTGCTCGCTAATATGCCTTGAAATTTTGGACTTACTAATTCAGTGCACTCAAAAGGTGAAAGTTCTGAAGTTTCATTTATGTGAATTGTGCCTATTTAACGACAACTGCTTCTATATAGTTTGAGAAAAACTGTTCCTGCATTGTCGAAACTTTTAAAACCTATCCATTATGATAGGAAGCGCAATAGCATAGACGTAATTTAAAACAGCATTCTGACGGATTAGTTCGTGCAATTTATATGTGAAGAAATGCAGCGTCAAAAGCAAGGACATCTTGTCTCGGTGTCGACTTAATGCCCTTCTCGCTTAGACGCGAATGGTTTTCAAATCTCCCCCCGCCCAGGTATCCAAGATTGCCAATAAGGTAGTTAATTATTCGCTGAAACAGTCTAAATCGTAAATTTTTGTCCTTTTCAGGCACATTTTGAGAGCGCATCGTATAAAAAATATGCTCAACAGCATTCGCTATTGGTAAACGGGCCACCTAGTATATACTCGATTTTATGAATATCTAACTAAATATCTACACCACTGAACAACTCCACGTGTTCTTGGTGTGTCTACCATCGCTAAAGAACGCTGAAACGTGAACAAATTGTCTACATCTCCTGTTCGCATTTAATTTCATGCAGACAGAAAATATCTATCGGCGAATATCTCCTGTCTTGCTATTGCAAGTGCTCCTAATAGCAGTTTAAAATTTTTCCCGATGGAGAGTAATAAAAAGTTGATTAACTCTTGCTTGTGAGGTGAATTATAGGCTATACGCTAGAGGTGACTGGATAATTATACGAACGGTATGTGCATAGAGATGCGTGCGCCCCGTTTTGGTTAAGCCGCTGACGGCAGGAAACGCGCCTCTAAGTTCAATCCCAGTGGCGAAAAAAGAGCCCGTGCTGCTTACGGAGGCAGTGACCATGCGCTCTTCTCGAGCGCCTGCCTGCCCCAGTCGGAGCTAGCCTTGGTGCCGTCGCTTGTCGTCATCATTTCGTCAATCTCTTACATAGCATCATGGACGGGATTTCCGGGGCACTCTGAGCGTTCAGTTCCCGAATCAGATGCGAAAAGCTGAAAATTCAGTCGCGAATATCAAAATATCTCAATGCAGCGTAAAGTGGAAAGTGGAAAAGATATTAAAATTAACAAAGTTTGGCTAATTAATTTTAAAATTTAACCGCTATGTCCTTATCTTGTGTCTGCCGAGCCGAGTATACATTCCCTGAAGGCGGCATTCACGATACTCTGAGGGTCTTTTTTTTTTTAACCTGCAAACGGTTAAAAAAGCACACCCTATATATTCAAAGTGCGCTTTGAAAGTAAATTTGCTTTAAGTAATCTGTGAGTGTGTTCTGTCCACTTGTTGTCCTCTTCTCTTCATGTAAGTGAAAAAATACTGAGTACAAGAGCTAACACTCCGACACGTGTATGATTAACCGCTATGGAAGATAGGAAACCGTGGGAAATAGAAGGGTTTGCTGAAATCTTCTAAGCACTCTTTTTCCATCTTTCACATGGTCGAAATACTTTAATTTAATAGAGAAAACAAATTTATTTTTGCAAGATGCAAAAATAACTTTTGAAATACGGCCGCTATTTCTTTTTTTTATAATAATACAGATGTAAAAAGCGGCCATTTCGATAAGATGCTGTCCTGTCTGCTCGGGTAAACAGCGTGAATGCAATTTTGGGTGAATACCAAAGTAAGCACGCTGAATCTGAATTTGGGTGTGAACTATCCTCTCCACATGGCTGGAACGAAAACGCAGGAGGTGTGTGCAAGGAACCTCTCAAAATGGGCAGTGTTGCAAATAAGGAATGCAGCAGACTTCACCTTTCATCGCTTGACCTGGATTCTAAATCGTCCTTTATTGCCTCTATTTAGAAAAGCCCGCTTTGCTGGACATGCTCTAAAGCGGGGCTCTACTTGTTATGGTTGTATGGCTGCAAATTTGCCCCTTCTGTTCTTAAGGCGCATAGATTTACTTCATGATGTCAGTATGCTAATATGGCACCCGGTTAGCATGTCTTGACCCTTGGAAATAATAAAACGACAGTATGTAAAGCACTGAACCTGCGCCATGAGAGAAAAGCTGCGCATAACAAGGGAAAAATCAGAATGAAGTGCCTTTTTAAGTTTTCCGCCAAAGAAGTTGCCTTGACCAATTTCCTGTGGGACGCACACGCATTCATACCGTGGCGTTAATCTCCCGACAGGTTACCGGAATGACCTCGCGTACTCGTGCTCTCTACCCGACTGGCCGCATCCTCTCCATGCTGGGCGTCGACTGCTTGCAGCTCTGCAATCTGATTTTCGTGGCGCCCGTGCCCTTAGTGGGCTTCGTGACACTTCCCTTCGTCCTCTGGATGCTGGCCGTAAGGGTGGGCGCAGTTCCCGCGCTCTGCTGCGCTGCTTGGATGGTACTCGTTCTCAGCCTCCCCTTCATCGTGGCGCCTGTGCAACAGCGGATATGGGTGAGTCAGCCCGAAGAGGAGTGTCTTGGGGCACACCAGGCGCCAAGAGTAGAGGCGTGTATGTAAGCAAACGAGGCATGAGGCCTACTGCATGTGTCAAAGCTTGAAGGTTTCTAAACAAAGAACAACGACAAAGAACTCCTATTTGTCAGCAGGTGAAGGGGTCTCGGTCGAAGATATGTACGGGTTGGAGTTCAAGGTATCGTTCCCTAGAAATTCCAATGTCGGCGTTGTCAGCTTTGGAGTTTTTAGCGAAAAATTGCTGGCAAGGCTCTGGCAGGTGGTCCCGAGGGAGGAACTTAAGAGGCAAGTGGGCCATTCATGTGGCGTGACCTTGCGACTTTCGCACAACCTGCCCATCGGGTATTTAGCAATTTGCTCACCGTGCCAGGCGGCAGTTAAAGTTTGGTCGCTCAGGAGGAGTAACCTAGGCCGCACAGAGCCCACAGCTGGGAGCAACTGTCATCGCAGTGCAGTGGCGTGTCGCTTAAAAGCTCTATCGCTGCGCCAGAAGGGGCATGACGACACCCACAGGTCTATAAATGTAAAGTTAAGAATAACCTTGTTTATGTAGGGGAATAAACTCATTACGCTGTCGCGTAGTATCCTTAAGGCGGAACATAAGTATACCCTCCAGTATTTATCCTCTTGGCTTGATACCAATGTCTTCTCTGGAAAGCAAGCTGAATGCGCCGATAATTGTTTTCCTAAACATTTTCCTAGGTTTTGTGTATTTAAAATTGTGAACACTAACCTTTTAACAACACCACTCCCTCGGGCAATATTCAAATTCTGGAAGAGATAAGGAACTTAATAGATCAATAAAATAAATATCGCTAGACACAAGCCTTGGCAGGAGATGTTCCCTGCCGACGATGTCTCTTTTCCTGTGACCTTATGCTGCTTACTAGAAAACTTAGAGTGGACTGTGCGCGTAAGCCACAAAGACTGATCCTAGTATGTGGCTTTGAATATATCCCAACCGTTCTTAAAATAATAAGCTTCTTTTGGACATAATGGTGAACAAAATTGGGGTCTTTTAGCATACATTTGATAAATGAGCCTCCAGGATCATGTCCCATGTTAGCCTGATCGACAATTTTGGGTACGGAACATATAAAATGCGAAACAGGCGCTTTCTGTAATTTTTAAGCGTGAAGTGAAACTTTCATTGCAGTTGTTTGTGCCCCTAAAGCAGTTGCATTGATCGCTTTGGTAGCCAATACAATCCCAAAAATTATGTTGCAGGGCGCAATGAGTAATAGTCAGCACGGCCGGATGCTGGCGCAAGATGTGCGCAGAGCCTGTCCATATTGGCACATCTGTAGATGGGGACTACTAAGAGTGCACTAGTGCCGTCGTCAAAAACACTTCGGCTGCGCGTATGCCAGCAGTACTCTGTGTATATCTCCCCTCTTAGGTAATACGGCTTTATGTTACATTAAATAGAAGGTGAGGGCTAACGCGCCAGTGAAAGCATAATTATGCACCAGCTTCCTATGTTCCCCAGACTTGCCTAACGACGGCAGTGCTCCACCAGTATGCTTCACCTCGACCGCCATCAATTCTCACCCTCGTGCTCCCGGGATTTCTTGTGCAAATGACGGCGATGTGGAGAACTGTATCGCGATGTTTGAGATTGTTAGTACGCTCAACCAGTGGGATTCGGTCGGTCGGTCGTTAGGTTTATGGGGTTTAACGTCCCATAGCGACTCAGGCTACGGCGGACGCCGTAGTGAAGGGCTCCGGAAATTGCGACCGCCTGGGGTTCTTTAACGTGCACTGACATCGCGCAGTACATGGGCCTCTAGAATTTCGGATCCCAATTTGTAACCTTCTACTTGGAGGATACGGCAAGGGTTCTTGACTGACGAGGACGTTTTCAATATTTGGGACCTCAGCAATCAGAAGCACTGTGACCTGTTTGGTAAATATGTAGGTTGCCAACCACAGCTGATATGGACCTCGCAGGTCGCGCGCAAATATCACCGTAGTCATACGTGATGTACGCACATCCAGGCAATGTTACCCCTATGCGTGAAAATCGACATCCCAATATCATAGCGTGACAAGGTAGTGCACACGTTGAAAGGCATTGCGGATGACTCTTTCAGCATCTTCGCGTATAAGTAATATGTGATGGTTGACCAGATCATCAAGCAAAGCCAATGTTTTGAATAAGCGAAGAGCCGTCGCCTTACCGAGCCATTCATCAGGCTGCGGAACGGACGTGCGACGTCCTCAGGCGTTCGCCCTATGCTACTGTGGCCAATGCAGCCATATCACTCGAGCTGTACGCTGCGTGCTGGAGGCCATATCGCCTGTTTCTTTCTAGCTACCAGCGTATTACTCACTTTCGGTAGTATCCCTCATACAGGCGGTTGACCGGCTAGGATTCGCAAATCTGGGACTCCATCCTGTTAACGCTATAAGTGCCCAAGACATCCATCCCGTATATCTACACGCAATGGTGGTAACCTCTTCGAGTGGACAACTCCTGATCATCGACTTATCTACTTAAACTACTGCCGATTAGGCCGCATCTCTCGACAATGATAAAGCATATGGTCACCGACATGCAACCTCTTTTTGGATTCCGCTACTTTACGCAATTATCAGTCGTCATCAGTGTTTTCAACACTTCAACATCCTCCGTTCACTGTTTGTCGCTCCATGCAGCCATTCTCTGTCGCCCAAGCCATGGCGCACCTCGTCTCCTGCTTCGAGCTCTCACAAACAAATCAAATCCCCATGCATACCCCAGTCCCTCCTAGGACCATAAGGTCACAGTCTGAAGACCTTAGGCTAGAAAAGAGAGCTTTCTCACCACCAAGAAAACAACTATCCACTTCGGACGCTATAACTGGAGGAGAATACCAACAAATATTGTAATCTTCACATTTTGAAACAAAACTACCACTGATGCCGACCAACCCCCAGGCTCTATTATACTTCTTGGGAATACCAAGAACAACTAGACCAAGCATTAGTAGCGCCATATAAGACACGCCAGTGCCAGTTCGGGTCAGCAAGCCCAGATTATCGGGCTAGTTCGCAAACCAACTGTCTTCAGTGGAGCCCTTGACTAGGGGCATCGACCACTCGGCTCCTGCAAATTCTTCTTAGGTCTAAAGAACAGTTTTCTCTCTCTGTCTCTCTCTTTCTCTTTCTCTCCCGTGTACGTGTTGTGTATCGGAGAACTGATCGCTGCAGTATCTGGATGCGGTATGGCATTTACAATCCGACCCGAAAATTCCTTTAACTCTCCGCAGCCCACGAAAGTTGCTGAGCATGCACGTGGACGTCATACCTGAGGTACACCGCTTTGTTAGGCTTGCGATCGCACATATGCGTCACGAATCACCGCCGGTTGCGAAACGTTCTTAACCCTGCCCGCTCAACAGTTGTCCGCATTGCTAATAGCGGCTGGCATTCTGAATTGCCTCTTGTCATGACTACATCTTCGCACGACACGTCGATGGGACCATCATTAATTAAGTCTCATACTTCCGCTATAGCGTGTCTTTACACGCCGTCATAATCGACAGCAAAAAATACGCACATGAATGTACATATATTTCCGCAAAATTATTGGTTGTTTATGAAAAGAAAACACGGGTTAGCACATATTCATTTTTGCGGTAGGGCAGTCTAGGCGTACCACGGATTCCACCGCTACATTTTTTCCCTTACTGTCCTAAAACACTACGCTCAAAAATTTCATGCTCGGCCTTGTCTTTCCTACTATTACACCCTAATCTATTCTGCCACATTCGTAATTCAGTAAGCCCTGCCTTTTCCGTCGCACCCGCCCGCTCATGTTGAGCTCCGCCTGTGTACCGTCCACTTTATAAGTCTGGTACCAGAAGCCACAGACGCCGCGGTGGCTTAGTGGTAACGGCGCTCGGCTGCCGGCCGGAAAGACGCAATTTCGATCCCAGCCGCGGCGGTCGAATTGCGATGGAGGCGAAATTCCAAAGACCCGTGTACTGTGTGATGTCAGTGCACGTTAAACAGCCCCAGGTGGTGAAAATTTCCGGAGCCCTTCACTACGGCGTCCATCTTAGCCTGAGCCACTTCGTTACGTTAGATCCCCACAAACCATAAACCAAACCAGAAGCCACGACCTAGGTCCCCTTCTCGTGTCTCCCTCTGGTACCTGATTGTGGCTACGTTGTATCGCCAATTATTGACGTTATTCTCACTTAATGTATCGCCATTACGCATACCACCTACAATATTTCGAGAAACGACACATACCTGCTTATTCGTAACTTCTCTTCGGTCCAGCTTCTCGCCGAGGAATCTCTTTGCCGGCTCTTTCCTCCCGCAAGTAGAGAGGTAAAACATCTGTAAATTTTGAACGCCAGAAAAACACAAGAAAAAAATGTTTTGCTCAACAAACATTGCATATATTTGAATAATACTCGGAAAAGATACACAATTTTTTTTCAGGCACTCCTGGACTTTAGCAAGGAATTTCATTTTTACAAATTCTTGTTCAAATGCAGACAAATTTGCTTCGCGCTTCGGATTCCGAAAACTGCCTTTTGCTGATGCCGGATATCAATGGAAGATATGTTTTTTTTAATTCACAGTGTTGTGGTGCAACACTTCAAGTTTCTATAAGTGCGAAGCCTTCAAGCTTCGGCTCTCGCATATATGGCGGCGTCAAGGCGTCCACAATGCGAGCAACTTCTTGAAAATCAAGAGGAAAGTGTGTTGGGGCAAGCATAGAAATCCCTGCGCTTTGGGTTCACCTTCGTTTACTAACCACTTACTGCTAGACCAATGTGCACGTGAAGAATGTGATGAACTTTCTGATCGTTACGTTGGTATGAACTTTCTCCGCTACTGTGGAAAATGATGACTTCAGGCAAGCAGAATAGTATATGTAGACGGATAGATATCTGGGCGAGTTGGTAATGGTAGTTTGTTGTAGGTGGTACAAAGCGAAACAAACGAAAGACAAAATAGAAGAGTACGCGGAAGAGCGCTGACTAACAACTAATTTAACTTTATCGAAAAAAAAAATATTTGTACAAGCGTTTACGTTTCATACATAAAAAAGTAGCCGGAAGTTAGCGCTGGCCTTTGTCTTTCGTCTGGTTCGCTTTGTACAAGCAACAATGAAGGATAATATATATGAGTAACAAATTCACAGGTTAATGGATAGCTACTTGAGAAAAACAGCGCTTGCAGACAAAGGACCACAACAAGAAGGATACACAACTGCGCTGCGCTGCGCTGCGCTGTCCTTGTTGTTCTGGTCCTTTGTCTGCAAGAGCTGTTTTTCTCAAGATGCACGTCAACCAACTCGCCCAGCAACACACCTTGCTAATGGATAGCTAGGCAGTGAGAAAAATTAAGCTACAAAGCCGCATACAATGCCAGGAACTAAAAAGCTAGATGCAGCGGACATGCCCAACTTCCTTTTGTCTTAGGTATTCAATTACGCTGCAGTAACGTAAAAAAGCTGAAACGAATGATCATGTACTATCCGCTTGAAATTAAAGTCGAAAGAGACAATGCAACTGTGATGAGCGGAACGCGAGAACCCTACGTAAAGGAAACTGAATACCAGTCCACATGACATTCACTTCTATGTCGTGAAGGCCGTTATGCAGAACTGTCAATGAATACAGCCTGCATTTCTTCTCCAGAAGTTATTTTGGTATTTTTGTTTTTGCGCTGTGGTATCTAAAACGCGTTTCATTTTACTCTACTGTACAGCCAAAGTCAAAGGCTTGTGCAATGCGATATTATCAGAAACGTTTATGTCGTCGCTATCTTTGATGCATCCTAGAATTGGTACCTTTAGCCTAACTCTGTGTGTATGATACAAACCACCACCAGCAATACAACCAGACACATGTAATACTTTTTGTACACGCAGACTGTAAAATGCTTTGAAAGCATCACCGTCCTTAAACTTTTCACTGAATGTAACGCATTTTCAAAGTTGAGTACAGAAAGGGGTTCTCTTACGCAATCGCACTTTTGCTCCTCTCACACTGGTCAGTTAGTGGCTATGAAATCTTTCAGAAGTTAAAGCATGTTTTTATCCTTCTATAATAGACCTTCGTGGTGTTTAGTGCGTTTTTACAAGCGCAGGTGTACAGCTCGCCACTGCCCATTGATGGAAAAACCAAAAATTGGAAACGTTTTGAGAGCTTTAGCATTGTACATAAGTGAACTCCCATAAAATACATCTTGAAGCGATTTTAATTCACAATGAAAGTTATCTTACACGTCTATAAGACTGAGGAGCAGATACATTCCACATCTGAGGTCTTTTTACAAAGTCAGTGGTGAAATGTGTACCCCTCTTTTGTACTAAGCGAAAGGCAGAAACGGCTCCGATGTGAAGTCATTCAGGTTTTATAGTCACAGGAGTGCAAGTTTACCATTTGTGTGCATGTGAGACATCAATACATTTGCGATTTAAAAAGAGATACTGAACCAAAACTTTGCCGCTGCAGTTTGGGATACAAACCAAAGTTGAACTGTTAAAAATTAAAAATAGGAAAAGCTTGACCTGACATAAAGGAGATGAAAGTATTTTCTTTTGATCTTTTATGTACCGCCGCAAGTAGCGGCTGCCTCTGGAAGCTGCCGCTGTGTCGTCATGACACCACCTCACTATACGGAAGTGTTCCGCACGGTACAGAATGTATAGACACCAAATTTTTTCCTCTCATCCCATACCAACTCTTGTTTCTGGCTGCTTTATGTAAGCCACCAAGCATGATAAATGTGACACACTACTGCTCTAACGTGCAGTGATAGAATTCCTCTACAAGTCCGTCGATAACTAAGCAATGCCAATTTGCAGTAAGCGGTTGTCACTCTATGGGGACAGCACAGTCAGTCCCAGTAATGTGTATCGATAGCTTCAGATGTTTCGGTCTGTTGTGCGGAGCATCCAGGTCCTGCCACGCTCAGGTAGACAGACTGTCAAGCGTTGCAACCGATGTAAATACATCAGTCATTGCTGAATTCATTCAAAGTGCCAGATGCATCTCCACGAGATAGATCAAGGAAGAAACGGGTATGACAAAAGAATCTGTCTTAGCGCCAGTCGAGAGATTGGAATACAGAAAAATTTGTGCTCGCTGGGTTGCAAGACTCGTGAAAACGGAGATGAAGCAACTCAGGAGCCAATTGCATGGTGATCTCAAAATTTTGAGGATGTCCACAATGTTTGATGAAGCTATTTATTCATGAAGTGTTGTCCTTCTCTTGTGTCGTCTTTCATTGCGCTGTTTTTTCCAATTCGTAAAACATGTGCCAACCAGCCCATATTTGCCCTCTTCTGGAGTCCATTGTGCGTGTGGAAACGTCGTATAATAACGAACCTCCAGAGTTTTACGAACGTGAATTCTTGTCATGCTAAAAATGATGGTTTATGGGGTTTTAACGTCCTAAAAGACAAAGACAATGAAGGACGACGTACTGAAATTCCAGAAAATTTCCTCCAGAAATTGCCTCCAGAAATTGCTTCCAGAAATTTCGACCACCTGGGGTTCATTAACGTGCACTGACATCGCACTGTTCGCGGGCCTCTAGAATTTCGCCTCCACCGAAATTCCACCACCGCGGCCGGGATCAAACCCGCGTCTTTCGAACCAGCAGCCGAGTGCTCTAACCAATGAGCCACCGCGGTGGCCGGTAACAAAGATGAGTGCAGTGCAGTGATTCATATGGATCAAATATTCAGAGGCATTTCCAAAGGACCAAAGCTTCTGACATAAAACGTTTGATTTCCCTAACATTACTACTTACCATTACCATTACCAACTGCTTACCATTAACAAGCTATAATGAACTGCGCACTACTTTTTGACCGACAGCGTATAAGGCCAATAGCGGCGCGCCAGACCAGCAATGCTTCCCATCTAAACAGGTTAACGTCACATGCCACCATAGCTGCTGAAATATATAAAAAAAAACAAGCAGTCGTGTGATCAAGCCCTTATGCTACAAGTTTCAGCTGCTTCGTTTTTAGGTCTTGTCCGTCAAAAGTTTACTTTATCAAATACTCAAAGCCCGCTGTAGGTACATTGCGAGCGTGGAAAGCGGCACTCTTCTGTGACGTCTCTCTGCAGATTCGTGCCCAGGCTGCCCGCGAGGAGCGCCTTAAAGCTACCTCGGACCTGCTGTCCACCATTCGCGTGGTGAAGATGTACGCCTGGGAGGATGCATTGCAGGAAAGCGTGCTGCGCGCACGCCTCACCGAGCAGAAGTGGCTGCTCAGGGTGAACCTGCTGGATGCTGTGATGGACTCTGTGTACAGCTCGTCCAGCTCTGTGGTAGGCACCGCAACAAAGAAACAAAACTCGAAAGAAAAATTCTCCAATAGTGAGGGAAGAGTGTCAACCGTTTGAAGATAACAAAACTTTTCAGCGGTCAAACAGTCTTTGTGCAACATGTACAGCCAGCAGACTTGCTACCGTGCCATGTGGCATGGCTAAGGCTGCATCTCATGTAAGCACAAATTTCAGGGGGTAATGCATTTTAATTTGCTTGCATGGAAATTTTCGCACTGTGATGCAATGTATACTATACTGGCGTTGGTTAAGCTCCCTTGAGAAGCGCAGTACTGCTGATTTCACGCTATGTTCCAATCTTCATGCACTCCCTGTCGAAACAACAAGTGAAAAATTTCTGTTGTCGCAACAAATTTTTGTTTCATTTTTTACATGAATTTCTAGTAGAAAGAAATTGTTTCGAGGTAACAAGAGGATTTATTTTCATTAGTATTGCGCTGCGTCTTGTGGCGACTGAACTACGGGGAAATACGACTATAGAAAGGGAAAATGCAACAATATAAAAAGTATTTATTGTTACGGGAAAGTAGCAAAACATTTTGTTACACTTTTGGCAGGGTTGTGTAGTTTTTTTACTCGGCTGAATTGAATGGCTTTGCCACTTTCGATGTGAACACTGCTTTGCTATTGACAAAGTGGGACATAAAGATCGGTCAAGGCGCCATACATCAGCTTATAAACTTCAGGCTCGCCGTCATGTAAATTTGAGGGCTAATGAAGTTATTAGTTTCATTACGATAACGATACTGCTTTCGTAGCTTTGAAATATATCAAGGGTTGCTGGTTGAAAACAGGCCACACTGCGAGGACCAATTGCAGATATGGTGGATTGTGTTTGATTTTCAGAGCCTCCGTGCAATGCCGTTTTAACGTGCATGGTACATAGAAATGAGCGTACTGTATTTTCAGAACCCCGATTCTGCTCGAGTACCACGATATGAAAAAAGGCGTGATGCCATGCTGTGTCGCTGAATTGGCGTTTTCAGTTATAAATTTGTGTAGTACGATTAATAAGAATCTTGATTAATAGGTTTCGACCAGCACATGAGGATGCAGGCCTTGCCTGTTGATTGTTTTCTATGTGTACGTATGATTTACTGAAAGAAGTAATAAATGACAGTGATAGATTCATTAATTCTACCGAACGGTCCAATCTCAGGAAAGCCTTAGCGGCAAAACAAATTTACCGCACGTTTTCGTTGCTGTAACGCGAATTCGAGTGCAGCTTGGATGTTGTCCAATGCCTAAGTAATGCCCAATATTTAGGAACTCTGGGCGCAGGTTTAGGATATGTTGCCTTCATGCCGCTATAATCACATTTGTGCCACGAGTAAGGCTTTCTGAATGTCTCGTGATGAGACAGGTGTCGTCTTCACGTTCGGCACATTCAGTGATTGGCATTCTGACTAGTCGGCCGAGCATGTTGTGATGACATTATGTGTAACGTCACTCCACACTACACAATCACCGTACCTCATTGTCATGAAGCCATGTGTGACATCACTTAATTCTGACCAGTGATCGTGACATGCTGTCCATTGTGTGTCATGCCATGGACACCGCCACTGCAGAAACGAGAAACTTGGCATTAAGTTCTTGCTGTAAAATGTTAAATACTGATTGTATTTCTTGCCATAGATAGGCTAACAGGAGATACGACGAAGAAACACGTATGGGAACAACCGCAAGGGTCACTTAAAACTTCCTTATCTGGGGAAAATCAGAACACGTTGAGTTGGTGCAATTATAGTGAAAAGTAAATAGGAGAATATCAGCTTTATTTCGATCGCTTTGTCAAGAGCGCTTCAACGATGCTGCGCTTTTGAAGAGCGCATTTTATACATGCGAAAATTTTACAGGTTTTCTCAATACTGGGAAGGTTGGGTTCATATTTTTTCAGCCGCAAAACAAAATCTTGACCTTATCGTTGTTACTGCTGCGAAAAATCTTGGTTCTGTGAAATCGTGCATCAGACCTAAAAGCATACAGATTTACCAGTCTGAGCATCAACAACATTTACTAGAAATGACAATGCACTGAACATCTCGCATCCCAATTCATAGCTTCATTGCCTAGGTACAACTGTAATTTTCTCTTGCAGCTCATGATTATCCTCTTTGCTGCGCTGAGTTTCTTGGAGCCTCAAGTGGCCTTGAGCCCGGCGCTGTCCTTCACCTGCGTTTCTCTGATATCCATGACTGACCTGACCATGAGCGGATGTGGCCAATTGCTCAGAGTTTCGAATCAGGTAATTACCAGCCAAAGACGAGAAAGTGCTTCTTCTTAAAACATATTTTTTTTGCAGGTCAGAGCATGCGGTTTACCTTGAGCATGGCTCAGGTTTTAGATTGAGCTTATCCAGATTATTTGTCCAGTCGGAGCAATTTGTAGTTGACGTCATTCATGCTTGTCTAAGAAACTTGGGAAAAACAATTGTTTGATCGAGGTGCTCTAATGAAGTTCTCGGTGCATTTAAAGGAATTTATCATCCTCTAAATCTTATGGTTCATTTACTTTGTGTTGTTTTTCTGTTAGAAGTTTCTCTTTTTCGCATGTGAGCACACGGTTAAATGAACTCCTGCTTACTGCCGCAAGACTATTTAGCTTATCTTCGACTATGCGATCCAGCTTGTTTTTCGTCTCATGGTCTTATCAATAAGGAAGCATTTTAGCGATGCGCGTAATTACTGCTTTTAATTGGCGCAGGGCATTTTCAGAAACAACTTCCTTATTTAAACAGGCCAGAGCTGAAAGGCAGATCATTGTCTATTGATCTAGGCTACCGCCCTGTCAACGCGTCCAATTAGTTTTGTAGCAGCAGATTTTTTATTACGATACCCTATTTTGTTTTTCAAGCATTGTATAGGGCTCTGGGACGGACACTGAAATGATAAATGCCACACTCAAAGAAGCCGTCGGCTCCCAACGATTTCATTGGTGATCTCGCGGCCCAGAAGGCCTAAAATGCTGGATTGCTGCATTGTACCGCGCCCCAGTATTCAGCCCGTTAACCAAAATGTCATTGTTCTCGCCATCCTAAGCACTGAAGCTGAATAGTGAAGGAAGCTAAATGAATAACTGCGGCAGCCAAGTGCGCATGTCATTTTCTCTGGAAGTAATCGCAGTTTAAACATCAAATGCGTCCATGTCCCATTCTTCGGGAAAAACCTGCGGTGGACCTGAACCTGAACATCAGGTATAATTTGTCCGGAACATTGCGAAACTGTCCAGCCGAACGCTATCAAATAGAAAAAAACGAAATGAAGCCTCGAGCACTATACAAACCCGCGCCAACTAAAAAAAAAGGGAGCTTTGTTAACCGATGCCTTACAACATTCGACCATCGCAGCAGCCTCTCTCGCTGTGCATTCTAACTGGCAGCCTCTCACTGTGTGTGCTGGAAATCATCGTTTTATCGTCAACGCGTTCGTTCTGCGCCATGAAGGTTTCCTAAGCTGTTTAAGAGGAGGGCAGGAGAAAAAATATATGTTCTTACATGGCGGCACATGAAACACCAAACGAAATCAGCCCCGAAGACCATGCACGCTGCCGATTTAAAAAAAAAAGCGGACGTTGTTCTGAATTCTTTCAGCAGCTAATGCCTAAGGCTTCTACCGTTGTGCGGCAACCACCTATGCGTCATCCCCGAAAGTGGCACATGTTCCCTGTCATGAATTTCACGCGTGCGTGTGCTCTGGATGACAACATAGATTGCTGTTGTTTAACACACGAGTCCAGCTCTTTGCGTCTGCACATTTCTACATATCCTTTTGACAAGAAATCTGCAAAAATATAAAATTCATCCGAAAAAGGTCGTCTTAGCTGCGTTCGAACACAGGCCACATTGCTGCCCATCCCGGAGCATATTTGCCTGACGCTGGCAACCACTGTTTTTTATCGCATTGTGGCTAACCGAGGAAAGAGCACAAGACAGAAGAAAACTGGTCGACAAGGGACATTCTACAGACGTTAACGAATATTCAAATGCAGACAGTAACTTCAAGGTTCCTATACTCGCCATCTAGACTCAAGTTACTATAACTTCAAAATCTATCATTGGCAGCATTGACTGAAAACAAATATTGTGCTACCGCCGCAGGACTGGTGGCAATGCTTCTAGATGGCGGAGCAGTCCGGCGGAGCACGCGAGACGGTTAACATCGTTTCTTTCTGCTTGCCTGTTTAGGAAACACATGGACTGAGGGCCCTTGGACGACCTGCCTGGCTACCGTTTTTTTTTCTTTTCCCCGACTCGTCCCTTGGCTATCACCGCGGCCTTTTATCTTCTGCAACGCCGGTCCGGGCCCGACGTCCGGGACGCGTCATCAACGAGCAACTACGTCACCTGTGCTACAGCAAATCATGGTGCACTGCAGAGAGCGGCAGGGCTTATAAACCGTCATCTTTGCTGTCGGTATCTGCAGTCCGGCGGAGCACGCGAGCCGGTTAACATCGTTTGTTTCTGCTTGCCTGTTTAGGAAACACATGGACTGAGGGCCCTTGGACGACCTGCCTGGCTACCGTTTTTTTTTTCTTTTCCCCGACTCGTCCCTTGGCTATCACCGCGGCCTTTTATCTTCTGCAACGCCGGACCGGGCCCGACGTCCGGGACGCGTCATCAAGGAGCAACTACGTCACCTGTGCTACAGCAAATCATGATGCACTGCAGAGAGCGGCAGGGCTTATAAACCGTCATCTTTGCTGTCGGTATCTGCAGTCCGGCGGAGCACGCGAGACGGTTAACATCGTTTGTTTCTGCTTGCCTGTTTAGGAAACACATGGACTGAGGGCCCTTGGACGACCGGCCTGGCTACCGTTTTTTTTTCTTTTCCCCGACTCGTCCCTTGGCTATCACCGCGGCCTTTTATCTTCTGCAACGCCGGACCGGGCCCGACGTCCGGGACGCGTCATCAAGGAGCAACTACGTCACCTGTGCTACAGCAAATCATGATGCACTGCAGAGAGCGGCAGGACCTATAAACCGTCATCTTTGCTGTCGGTATCTGCAGTCCGGCGGAGCACGCGAGCCGGTTAACATCGTTTGTTTCTGCTTGCCTGTTTAGGAAACACATGGACTGAGGTCTCTTGGACGACCTGCCTGGCTACCGTTTTTTTTTTCTTTTCCCCGACTCGTCCCTTGGCTATCACCGCGGCCTTTTATCTTCTGCAACGCCGGACCGGGCCCGACGTCCTGTACGCGTCATCAAGGAGCAACTACGTCACCTGTGCTACAGCAAATCATGATGCACTGCAGAGAGCGGCAGGGCATATAAACCGTCATCTTTGCTGTCGGGATCTGCAGTCCGGCGGAGCACGCGAGCCGGTTAACATCGTTTGTTTCTGCTTGCCTGTTTAGGTGAGAACGGTTTCTTTTATTTCATTTTTCTTAGCTGGTTCTATTTTTCACTCTGCCGGACTGCAAAAAAAAAGTGTTTTTTGCCGACATGTCAGTCGATTGCCTTGTGTGTCGTAAGGCGTTCACACCTGATTGTTCTTCTCTTACATGTAATGAATGTGGCAACCGATACCATACTGGGAAATGCTCTGGTGTTTCAAAGACTGCCTTGAAAAGCATGCCTAACGACAAGGTGCAGGCATGGTCTTGTCCCACATGCATAACTTCCAAATCTCGGTTAACTCGTAGTCAGGCGAGCACAGAATCTGATCGCAAATCCGATGACTGCGCAGAACCATCGCTGACGGACGTCATGGCTAAGTTTAATCTGGTACTTCTTCGCCTAGAAAGACTAGAACAGGGACAGGAAGAGCAAATAGAAAAACACGAGTCAACACAAAGTAGTATTATCAGATAAAGTGAAACAATTTGAGGCCATAGAAAATTCGATGGAGATGCTCTCAACTAAGTATGATCAGGCACTGGCCACTCTCAGTTCGCAAAAGGAGGACATAAAAGATCTCAGAAAAAAAAACAAGCGACTTGGAAAGTGTGATACTTGATAAAGCTGCACAAATTGATCGGTTAGAAGGAGCAGTAGAGAGGTTGGAACTGTACTCAAGAAAAAACAACTTGGAGATTCATGGTGTGAAACAGAATGATAATGAGGATCTGAGGGCAACTCTTGGTTCTATAGCAAGCCAACTCGGGCTAGATGTTCCCAGTCCTGACGACATCGAGGCAGTTCACCGAATAAAAGGTAAAGACAAGACAGCTCCTCCTGTATTAGTTCGCTTTCTAAGGCGGGAAACCAAGGAAAAATCGATGGAAAGAAAGAGTGCACTTTTAGAACAAGAGGACAAAATTTTTTTAAACGAGAACCTAACACCGGCTCTAAAAAGGCTTCTCTGGCAAACGAAAACTTGAGCAAAGGAAATGAGTTACCGCTATGTTTGGCTTCGAAATGGGCACATTTTGGTGAGAAAGATGGAAAGTGCCTTGGTAATTCACGTGAACAAAGAGGAAGATTTGAGCGCAATAATATGAAAAACAAAATGTGCAACTTATCAAGACTCAAGGTTAACCGCAGCAAAGGTAATTTGTTTTATGGTCGCATTGCCTGTGATTTCAGCAAGATGTGCTTGAATCGTGAACTACAATTTTTACTTCACCATGGAAAGACCCATGTCTAACGATAAGGCTGCAAGTACTGGCCTCATGACGCCGCATGATTTGATAGCACCAGTCGCCACTAGTAAGGAGCAAATTTCATGCCTACATATCAATGCTCAATCAGCTCGAAACAAAGAAGGCACGATCACAACGTTGCTTGATAGTTTTACCTTCAGTTTCGATGTCATAGTGGTCACCGAAACATGGTACCGCAATGAATGGGAAGTGTTAAAGCTACCTGGCTATATGTCGTTCTTTTTAAACCGCTGTAATAAAAAAGGTGACGGCGTTATGCTACTAATCAAAAACACATTTGACTGTGACGTGGTTACCTCTCTGTCAAAAATTACAGACGAGTATGAAGTTCTGGTAATACAAAGCACGTTTGGTATTTTTTCTACTGTATACAGGCCACCTGGAGGAGACATGGAAGCGTTTCTTTTGTTTCTTGACGCATATTTGGATTGAATTAATGACCATAACTACAATTTTATACTTCGTGGAGATCTAAACATAGATTTCTTGAGTCATTCTGGGCATCGGGATCAGCTTCACAACTTATTAACCGTTCATGCATGCACAAATGTTATTACGACTCCAACTCGCATTCAGTCGAACACGTCTACGCTGCTTGACGTTTTGATTACGCACTCTAAAAACACACTGCTTTGCTGTGGCACTTTAGATGTACATGTGAGTGATCACTTGCCAATATATGTAGTGCTTAGTGGGCGTCCACTCGAGTTAAAAGATTCAGAGGCTCCTGTAACTACATTTAGAGATATAAACAATAGATCGATGAACCTCTTTTCTGCTTGTCTATCTGAAATCGATTGGCAGGAAGTGTTCTGTTCCGCAGGTGCTGACGAGGCATGCGAACATCTCGTCGAAAAAATCAAAGCATCCTACAGTAGCTGTTTTCCGTACGTGACGAAAACGCGACCGCGATCAGCGCGCAAGCCTTGAGTTACGTTCGAATGCCTCAGCGCAATTCGCGAAAAAAACTCCCTGTTTGCGCGCTTCTTAAAGACCAGAAATATTGAAGACTTTAAATCATTCAAGAAACAAAGAAATAGAACGAACAAGCTTCTGCGTAGAAGTAAGCAACGTTATTTCAAAAACCTTCTGAACAACGACATATCCAAGCGATCTGACCTTATCTGGAGGCGACTGAATTCTGTTTTAAATCGCCATTCAGCCCACGGTGATTGTCCTGTCAAGTTAGCTATCAATGAAGAAATCCTTACTGGTCACGAAACAGCTGAAGCATTTAATAGGTTTTTTTGCCTCTGTGGCGTGCAGCAAGCATGACCCGAATTGTACATGATATTTGAAAAACAGAAGGCGAGAAAGTGCATTTTTGTTCCCGGTTACTGTGCCTGAAGTCAAAGAAGTGTTCTTGTCTGTGAAATCCAGTAGGTGTGTTGATGTTGACGGCTTGCAGATTCATCCAATTAATCTTAGCGCCTTTGTGGGTACATGTTGTTAACTTAATCTTTTCGACAGGGCATTTCCCGTCCCGCCTACAAATGGCGAGAGTGTCGGTTATTCATAAAGGAGGTGACAAAAACAATATGACCAACTACAGGCCGATATCGATCCTAAAGGTCCTTTCTGAGGGGATTGAAAAATTGATGCACGATAGAATTAACCGTTTTCTGGCAAAACACAACTTGCTAACACCCTTGCAGTTTTGATTTACTAAACACCGTTCAACCGAGACAGCATTAATAAAACAAAAAGAAATTATCCTGGACTCTTTCGAACATGAATATTACGTGCTAGGAATATTTGTGGATTTCTCGAAGGCTTTTGACCGAATTAATCATACTACTCTCACAACTAAGTTAGAACACTACGGATTTCGAGGCACATTCTTGAAACCTTTGCATAGTTACTTAAATAATCGACAGCAGCTAGTACAAATACACGGGTACACATCTAATTTTTCTGGTCTCTGGAGTGGCGCCCCACAAGGAAGTATTCTCGGGCCATTGCTATTCAATATCTATGTAAATGACATTGTTAACATTAACGACGACACTAAATTTATCATATATGCTGATGACACCAGTTTGTTCTTTCCAGGGCCTAGTTTGACTGCGATCGAATCTAAAGCCAATGATGTACTTACGCTGTTAGCGGACTAGAGCATGGTAAACTCATTACTTATAAACGTCTCTAAAACGAAGGCAGTCTTATTCCGCCCCAAAAACAAGCCGATGAACGCAAGCTTTAATCTTAGCCTAGCTGGATCTAACATAGAAGTGGTGCCCGTTGTAAAAAGCCTCGGTGTTCTTTTCCAAGAGAACATGACGTGGGACGATCACGTTCAAACGACCTGCTCTAAATTATCTCGTAGTGTTGGGATGTTATCGCGCCTGCGATTTCTTTTGCCCCCAAACATAAAATTATTGCTTTATCATAGCCTCTTTTTTTCAACTTTAAGATATTGTTACCTAGTCTGGGGCACCACAACTGCTACTAACCTTGCTAAAATACACAGGTTGCAAAAGAAAGCTGTGCGCATAATATCAAATGCTGCTTATGATGCCCACACCAAGCCCATTTTTGAAAGCTTGAACATCATCTCATTACCAAATCTTTATAATTCAGTGCTTGCATCACGTTATCAGACCTCGATGAAAAACAATGATTTTTATCTCAAGGAACTTGCAGAAATGAAATTACGGCACGCTGCTTATAACACAAGGAGCACAGAACAAAGGCAGTTACCATATACACGAACCAATTACGGTCGCCAGATGCTGCGCTACACCTTACCAAGTGTATTAAATGCTGCCCATATCGCTCACTCGTAATCAATGTGCGCTGAAACTTCTGTGATTTTTATTTCTATAGGTTTTTTTTTCGCGAGTTTTTCAAATTTCCTAGCTATTCCTTGCCTTGTAACTAGTCTTTTTCGCCTTTCTTGTATCCATATTGTTGCATTGTATTTTTTGTATTGTATTTTTTATCTTGTATTCTTGTATTTTTCGCCTTTCTTGTATCTTTGCTACTTGCACTGTAATTCCTGCATTGATATATCTTTGTTTCTTTTTTTTGTTGTACATGAAATAAGAATGTACTTGCCTTTCTTTTCTTATCATGTCGGTTTCTGCGTCGCTCCGCCATCTGCAACGGGGTGCAGGCCCTGTCAAGCCTTTTTCAGGTTCGATCCCGGCCGCGGCGGCTGAATTTCGATGAAGGCGAAATTCTAGAGGCCCGTGTGTTGTGCGATGTCAGTGCACGTTAAAGAACCCTAGGTGGTCGAAATTTCCGGAGCCCTTCACTACGGCGTCCCTCATAGCCTGAGTTGCTTTGGGACGTTAAACCCCAATAAACCAAACCAAACCTTTTTCAGGCTTTTGGCTTGCCCCCCCCCCCCCCCCCTCAACATCACACCTGTCTAGCGGACGTTTGATGTTGAAAATAAATTTGACTTTGACTTTGACTTTGGTATCTGCGCAAAAACTATTGTAGTTCAGCTTACACCGTGTAGATGGCAGTACTATGTCCTATGGCGCGATGATCTCGATTATGCGGATCGCTGGCGCATATTCCTATTTTTCTCAGTTTTATGGTCACACGTGTTCACAAAGTCCACCCTGCCGCTTAAGTAATAACTTCTGAGTTTAGATGAGTGGTATAGTGAAGTGTAGTGTAACTAGCATTTTACTCTGGTTATAGCTGAATTACTTGGTGTCAGATATGCGCACTCGGTAAATGAATGCTCGTTCCTCCGCAATATGCTGACGTGAACAGCAGAAACGATTCCCAGGTTCTATTTATTTTTCCTTCGGTCACGAACGTCCCACACTGCGCAGATAAAATTGGTGACAGATCTCAAAATGCGCCGCTGAAAAACCTCTGCGGGAATAAGACAGACAGGTGCAATTACTACACAGTGATGCCGAAGAGGACAGTGCTGGTAACTTCCCACTTTGCTAACGATTATGCAAAAATGTGTATTTTTTTGCGCACCGCTGGACTGAATTTATTTTCAGAATATAGAATCACATATTCTCTACTCTGATCCAAAATATTGTGAAAAGAAAAAAGAGAGATCCCTTATCTATCAAAGACTTATGCTGAAGGGAACCAAAGATTTCAGGCCTTCGTTACTTATTTTGAAATACTGGCATTATACTGAGTCCGTTCTTTCATATTTTACTGGCGACCAATAGTTATTCGCGCGGAAACAGAGAGCGGTAGGACCGAGCTCATGTGTGGAAATTGAGCAGGTGTGCTTAAAGAATTATGCATAAAGAGTAGGTATGAATTGGTTAGGTAAGGTATAGTCCATTACAAAAACATCCTGGAACTAAAGAGAACTGCTCATCGTCACTATTTTTTTTCTGCAAACAGGGGCACTAGAAAACACAAGAAGAACATGAATTTTGCCTTTTTTTCATTGCTTTTGTGCCAAGCTTCGCGTTCCCACATTGTGATTGATGTGGAAGATAAGGTGTGGGGAAATTATTTTCGGTCGCAATCGGCTTTAATGTTAAAAACTGAAATCCAGAGGTGAAATGCGGGGTTGGGTGATTAGATTTTTATTTTTAAGAAATAATTTTACTTGGGGACTCCACAGAGAGCTAAGTGTTCAGTAGAAGACAAACTTTTGGAGCATGTAAAGTTTTGAATGACGCATGGCCGAGAACAAAGTATATGTGACGCAGGCGTTTTCCTTCGCAGGCCTTAGTCGCCCTCAAACGCATTGCCGGATTTTGTAACGCCAAAGAAATGGACGAAGAAAGGCAAAGCAAAAAATCTTCGCTTGTGAACGGAGTTGGTAAGTTTTAATACCCTCCATACGTCAGCATAAACGCAGTGGTACACGGAGCACAATCTGTGTTTTGTATGTGGAACATTGCAAAAATCGCACATTCATCTAATAAGGTTGGCCTGACGATGGGTTTATACGCAAGTTAGGTAATTGGAATTCGAGATCAGTAGGCCCCATTGATTGCGTGGCTTGCGCAGTCACAAGCATTTTTGTTGCCAGAAAACTATCTTCAGTGGTGTTATTCGAACTCTTCTCTCTGTTTTTGCGAACGGTGTCGTCTTGCAGCTTGTCTATCAGCTCGGGCCCGGCGCATACCTGCATAGAACTTGCGCGAACATCCAGCTGTGAGGGTGCAAATCATAACTAGAGAACAAGGTCCAAACAAAAATTGCAGTTTCCGACAGACAGACCGCGCCAGATGTACAGTCCGCAAAGATCAACTTTCCGTGGAGATTATTTGGCTAGACTGGGGAAACCCAGTATTTAATCTTTTGGGGCCCGGGGTGGAATCCGTGCTAAAATAGTGTGGCGCGTGCTGAATGTCATTATCCCGCCTGTAGGCGGAACAATAGCCGTTCATTTGTACGCCGACAGATTACTCGTCCTTGTATACGGAAGTTTCAATGCAATTCTCATTGTCGTTCCTACAAGTCCGCCAGCCAGATTTAGTCAAACTCCTGGCGATAACATGATAAGGCATCGATTTACAGTATTTAAGCAACCCCTCGTACATTTCTGTATAATTTCATGTTCTTCAAAATTTAGATACAAACTATTGCAAGTAACCATACGTGCAACCAGACAGCCACGCAATAGCATCATGAGCATAGCGCGAGTATCAAAACACTTCTTGGGGGAATTGTGTAGGGCAATATTTGAAAAACATACTGTACAGCACGCACCAGTAGGTTTCGGTTTCCAATGCGAATTTCGGCCACCTGGGGTTCTTTAACATGCACTGATATGGCACAGTGCAAGAGCCTCTAGAAATTCGCCTCCATAGAAATTCGGCCACCGCCGCCGGGATCGAACCCGCGGCTCCCAATAGATACCAAACAAAGCACAAAATAATTTTGACTTACGCATATATTGTCCGCGTAGGGTATAACGGAGATTATGGTATTTGCAGTACGCGAAGTTGTTCTAATGCACAAGACAAGAGTTGCTCTTCACGATTGCCTAAGATGAACTGGAAGTTCCCAAACACTTGACTACAGCCTTCACTGAGTATGTCAGGTGTATCAGGGAAGACCTCATTGTCAGAAATAGGTTTTTTTGAGGTAAAAATATCGCTTTTTCAGAATAGTGTTACCAGGGCTAGCGGACCCCAGAAAACCAGTGCATCATTTCAAGCAGTAAGCGAGATGACTAATGCTTAAGCTTTTGACTGTTACAGTTACGCGCCTAATGGAAATTGGAGGTTTTTAGCTGGTCGTTAGTAATAGCCGCATAACTTTTTTAAAATTTAGAAAATGCGATTACCCTTTACATTGTGGGTACACAAAATTTGTTTTTTGACTAGGTAAGCGCCATATTGTCAACTTACTAGTTAAGACAATTCCCCGACTTTCCTATGTCCGCCAATACTGGTAATACTATGCCGCAAAATCCATATTTTTACCCCAAGAAGCCTATTTTTACAAGCTAATTAAGGTCTTCCTGAAACAATATGTATAGGACCGTCCCCCTCGTCGCTTGGTAACGAGATGTCCAGCCTACCTCCAAGCTACCGTAATGACTCTTTAATGCTACCGCGTTATTCCGTTAAGGCCAACTTCAGCGCCCGCAAGTGTTTTGTCGCATTTAAGTTCACTGATACACGGGTATCCATATTTTTCCGGCAGGAGCTGTAAGAATGGCGAATTGCTCATTCTCCTGGTACCAGGAATCGAAAAACAAGACAGGAGCCCAACTTCAGGACATAACGCTAAACGTTGAACCCGGCTCACTGGTGGGCATCGTGGGCTTCGTGGGCAGCGGAAAATCTTCGTTACTGTCCGCGATTCTCGGGGACATGGAGCAGGTGAAAGGAGCGTCCATGTCCACTGTGAGTATGAGATATAGTGAGAGAACTAGTCGACGTTTCGCCCACTTGCAAGAAGAAGATATGGAAATAGTAAAACCGTGCTCCTGCCCCGCTGCTACAAGTGTGTACCGCCGGGAACAGACGTCTCTGAGCCGGGTGCGCCGTGAAAGACGGCGATAACTTTATTCTCAGCCGCCTGCTGAAGACCACACCTGTTGGTCAAACGTTTAGGTGAATCCCCCAAGGTTGAGTAAGTTTGTAGTAAGTGAGTAATTACTCTTTGACATCCACCCGAGCGCAGCCATAGGACTATAAAGGAACGTCATACAGCATTCTCAGAAACTTCGTAGTTGAAGAAAAATTTGTCGTGGTTCTGAGTTCGAACCCAGGACCATCGCTTCACCAGAACAGTCGCTATACCAACTGAGCTAACCGGGACGGTAAGCTTATGGAAGGGTAGTGCGAGCTGGTCAACAAGACCACACCTGTGGAGGTGAAAGTAAAAATTCTGTTCTTCACCTCCATAAGTGTAATCTAGAGCGGGAGGCTCATAACAGAGCTATCGGTATCGCTTACAGTGCACGCGGTGCAGAGACTTTTGTCCACAACTGTACGTGATCGGACCACATCCTTCAAAACCTACACCACACATTCTTTAAACGCGCACAGCCAGGGCCACTCGGAGTAATGGTGTAATTAGACGCAAGGTGGAGCGAATAGGAAAGCGGCAGCGCTTCTATTGAGAGGGGAGGGAGAAAAAGGCAGTAGAAACGAAAGGCACTGAAGTTAATCAGGTGGAATGCCTAACTGGCTGACTTAAAATTTAAGTGAGCGATGGGAGCTAAACATGATTGCGAACTAGATGTACACTCCGTTTTTTAGAGATACAATAAAATGCCTGGTTTCCTTGTAGGTGGTTGCTCAAGCCGGTGGCTGATAAATTCTTAAGGTGAAAAAGAATTCGTGACCGAAGACCGCGGTTCCTCTATTTAGCTCTCCTTTTTATGGCAACAATTAAGCGACAAATATTTCATAATTCATGGAAACGCGTTAGTTCAGACTTGAGATTCGCCAGTTGAGTCCTCATTAATTCCAAAAAAAAAATTTCTGTGCTCCTCACTTCACACCGATGCTGGCAACCCGTCATTTAAAGAAGTCTTTCGAGCACACTGCTTGAGGCGTCAGGGGTGTCAGTGCACTTATGGCTGCTGCAGTTTGTGGCTTAATTAGTAATGCGTGAATGGCGTTAACCAGACTCCTCTTGATCCCGATTACTAGCCGTTCTTTTCTTGGCAGCTTACAAAAGGCAGTGCTTGAGCTCACTGAGGTGAGGTCACACTAAAGTTCTTCTGGAATGCTTAACTTAGGCTATGCCGGCGATCGTTCAACACGTGATCATTTCAGCGCGGATGACGCTCAGATTAGACAGTAAGGAAGCGGTTGAACAAGATATGGCGTAGTGTGACCCTCGTGCTTGTCCTCAGCAGTAGCTCCACTGACGCCACCTGTAAAAAGGTCGCTCCCATTTAATTGTGGGAGTGGTTTTGCGAATTGTCTCTCGGCATTAGCTGAAGAACAGTGAATTTAGGGAGAGGATGGGTGGACGACAGCCCTCAGACGAGGCGTATTGAGGCGTCTGACCATTGGCAGAATTCAGCCCTCTCGCCTTCCAAGTACTGACAATATGGGGCTCACAAGGGACACACCACCGCATTGTCATGAATATGTCTCACTAAAACGCAAAATCTATTTGTTGCTATGGTGGGCTTTCAAATGTACGCGTCACAGCGTCCCGAAAGAGACCTACCTCTGGCATAGTGATAGACAGCTGCTTCCAAAGCGATTTTGTCTGAACTTGAGTTTCCAGTGAGTGAAAAGTGCCGAATATCGCTTGCCTTCGCTGCCTCCACCGGCAAATTAGAACGTCATTCTTCATGGATCGGCCAGTGCAAAATATCGAGCGGAATAATGCACCTTTTTTGAGTGGATTTGATCAAGGTGCGAGCTCTTAAATTACAAAGCTCGATGATGTTGCGCGCGGTGAGACCAGCCAACCGCATGATGCATGTCTAATACGACGACCCTTTTGCACGCGTTCGCTTTGCCGTTTTTAATTTCGTCTCAAACAAAAGCCTCGAGCATCAAGACGCCATCCCACTTCCTTCCTCCCCTACAGCTCTCGGAGCAATGTATATTCGCATGTCCTTTCCCTCTCAAAACTTTCTTACTTATCTTCCCTGCGGCCAAAGAGTGAAATCAAATTTCTGGAGCTATGCTCCGATTGGGAGGGCCCACTGTAAGTACGCCCATGTCTATTCCGATCAGGAGGAAATGCTCACAAATGGCGCAGA
Source organism: Amblyomma mixtum (assembly GCF_055824585.1). NCBI lineage: Eukaryota > Metazoa > Arthropoda > Arachnida > Ixodida > Ixodidae > Amblyomma > Amblyomma mixtum. The sequence continues at coordinate 101,670,364 of NC_143018.1, forward strand.
CTTTGCGGGATACCTCTGTGAGCTCACATGCATCTTGTCGAGCCACAGAGCGGAGAGTCTGCAGCAGTGAAGTAACCTTCTTATCCACACGGCTGTGGCGTTTGTAGCAGAGGAAGTGTCTTCTGCTGCCGTTGATGCAAAACGCTTCATTACCTGGCATCCTGCTATCACAGTATCGCAGCCATAGTAATGTTAACTTCATCTACGTCATTAAATAGACAAACGTTGTCTACATTTGCTGCGCTAGACATGGGAGCAGCGCCATTTTTGTAAATGTGCAACGTGGAAAAGCCAGCTCAACGACCTTCCAAACACGCATTTTTGGCATTGGTCATTTCAAACCAGAATGCTGCTTTAGAAAAATTGAAAACTAGGCTCACATTTGATATTGCCAGTCTCTAATTTCGCAATATAATCTTTGCGCTAAAGTAAAAAAATAAAACGGCAATAAGTCAATTTTACTTAAGCGTCTAATTATTGAGCTCTATCGCTTAATTTGCTTAAGCAGGGCGCAAAAAAAGGCGAAACAATGTCTAGAAGAGGACGTGTAAGGGTAGCTATAACATCCATAATGTCCGCCTTGCTGCACAGTACATCTACACAGACCGCATTAAATCATCTTACGCAGTTTTCAAAATAAACATCTCTAAACATTGATAAAAAACATCTGCAATAGTTGGTGCTTAATTATATCTATGTAACTTTTAACATGGAAGGCTGGTGTACGATCCAACGGTGCCCTTTGTGGGATAATACCGTATAATATAACATGGGACGGTCACATGAAGTTTTAGCATCAAGAGGTTTAGTTCGTTTCGGAGGCCCGAAATTGCGCACCTTTATTGAGTACCTTTCACAGATGATGGCGCGTAGCATGGTTTAAGAAGTGTGTACACTGCACTCAATTCCAGATTATTTTCTCTATGCTATACAGACCGGTTATAAAACATGCCATCTTATACTTTCATTTTCACTTTCACTTTGAAATAACCATAACTACTGTTGCTGCGGTCAGATCTCAGTGTTGTTTTGGCAGTGAAGAAACTAACAATACGATCGCCTCGCGTTCCAGGGCCGGATAGCATTCGTGCCTCAGCTTGCGAACGTGCACAACATGACCATTCGAGACAACATACTCTTCGGCAAGCCCATGAACACACCACTTTACCACCGCGTCGTCTCTAGCTGTCAGCTGATGAGCGATTTGAACAAGCTGCAGTCTGGAGACATGACGGAGGCGGGCGAAAAGGTACCGCAGTCGTTCATATGCAGCAATCAAGTGCTGTGTATTTCCTTGGTGGTGTGGGATCTTTTTTGCTCACTTTCGAGTATTGGCGTTGCTGGCAGCCGAAGCGCGCTATTCCACATTACCAGAGCAACAAATGACTTCTACTTGTGTTCCGTAAATCACTTCTAATTTCTGTCTATTTCTGCTTACCACGAAATCACGTGCATTCACGGCAAGCAGATATAAGCTAGAATACATGGTAGGCAAGCTACCACGGCTGCTATTAGGGCCTGTGGGCAGATGAAGCTGATGCTTGGAGCGTTCCCCAGGCCTTCCTTATTACTTAAATTGGAAAAAAAAAACTAGAAGCGCTAAGCTACTGCTTAAAGGAAAATTCAGCTAAAAACTGTCCCCGCGGGTCCCTTCCTGCTGTTGGTCGTCTTTGCGAGCTGATTGTTCGTCCGTTATCGCGCGTTCAGCAGCCGGCGGCTCCGCTGAGTGTCTGGGCAGGGCCAAAGGGCAGTTTCTCCAGAATATATGCTGTGTTCATCTGGGAAAGTTGCCTGGTACGATCTTGACGCCTAGTGGCTTCGCGTTCCACGTCACGTACTGCCGGTATCTCGCCTCATGTAGGGCCTTTGCCGACGATTCTCACATTGGCGAGGCCACACTCGGTTGCTGAAGGCGGCTGACCCCATGGTCCCGCGGCTGGTAACGCGAGAGAATGGAATGGCCCGTGGGCCTCCGCTCCGCTCTGAACCGCAAAGACGAGGCAGCTACGGGTGCGTGAAGTGCACTCAAGTGCATGCTTTCGTGGAACGCGCCTCGTGCTACCTTCGTGCTCTTGACATTGAGGCGTTTGGCAGCCTTTCTTGGTGCAGCACTGAAAGAGAAAACGCAGAGTATTTCTCTTACCCGAGCTTACCCGAGTTACTCGGGTAAGCTCGGCAAGTAACTCGGGTAGGTTCGGGTCAGTTCGGAGAAGCGTCGCGCCAACTGCGCAAGTGATTGCTCCGGAAAAGCAACATGGGTGGCGCAATTCCTACCATCTAGCAGAACTTTCTAGCAGCGCTCTTTCCTGTCACTTCCTCGTTTCGCCTTCGGGCTTCTTCTTTCGCGCTGTTTTCACTAATGCCTACCATCAGGTATGAGAGAAACGGCCCCTTGAAAGTGCAGTGGCGCAGCGGTTAACCGCTGCGCCACTGCACTGGTATTAGTATATGAGGACTCGCCGCTATGTATGGTGGTTAAGTAGAGAATGACCAATTCCGCATATATGAGCATTAACCTATTAAAGCTATCTTGTCATACCCTTAAGGCAGAGCTTAATCCCCTCCAATTGAAGAATGAAGACCTGATTTGTCACGTCTACTGGGTTTAACTACGTAAAAGCCCTAGCATTTTTTCTCACCTGTGGTTGGGCGTTAGCAAAACGTTATCGCCGAATCTACTACATTCTGGCGATTTATCGTAGAGTCCTTGCAGTAATTTATCGGGCTCATCAGCGTTTATATCATTTACCTTACTAAACACAAAGCCTGTCGGCTTCTTTGCAGCTAACTTACGTTTGCAGACCTGTAGTAGAACTACAAATGCTGCAACGCACCTGTACCTGTAACTGCCTGGGATACCTGTAGCCGACGTATGAAAAAAGGCCATGTATTACAGTTTTAAGGACAAAAAGTTTGTGTGAAAAAAGGTCGTTTTGGGCGTCTTTATAAGGTACTTTGAGTTTCAAAACAGACGATCAGCAAGCTTTTGTATTGTTTCATTAAAAACAGCAAAACAACTGCACTTTCCTTTGCGCAAACCTGCAATGATTCGTATTTTCGTCTATTAATGGATTTATGTTAACTCTTTAAAACGATGGCTGGGGGAGCGCTTCTATCTGCGAAACGGATTTATGCACAATACAGTGTATGTTGTTTTCGTCAAAAATTAGGCAGTGGCATTGCTCTGGTTAAGCCTGGATATACAAGCGAAACGCTGCAGTTATGCTTGGTTTGACGTCATGGCCGGGGAAGTTCGCGCACAATGCACTGGGAGCACCACGATAACGGTGGAGGCGTTCGGCCGTCCACACACTGCCTGTGCGGAGGAGGAGGCGGTAATCGGCGCGGCTAAAATTCAGGGGGAACTTTGGCTCTCTAAAGTGCTGGAAGGCGAAAACGTTTCCTGGCGCACCGTTTTTTTATTTGTAATATTTTATTTTTTCATTCTTTTTGTTTCTGTTTCTTTTCTTATTTCTATTGTTCTGTTATTGTTTTATTTTTAATATTTTCTTTTTTCATTTAAATTTTATTTTCGGTACTTTCCTTTTTTTCATTTTTCATATTTTAGTTCATCATCTTATTTTTTATATTTGTTTCTGTTCTTATTGTTATTGTTTTTTTAATCTTCCTTTACTTGCGTTTGCCGGTTCTTATTTTTTCTTATTTTTACTTTTTATTCCTTATATTTTATTTATGAAACCCATGCTTGCACTATATGCGCCTTTATTTATGCTCAAACCTTGAGCCTTCGTGGCGGAGTTGTAGCGTCTCCGCTTCAATGCCGAAGGCCCTGGTGCAATTCGCAGCCTCGACGCAGTTTCTTTTTTTTTAAATAGTAACGAATCGCCGGCGACTGCTGCGGCCACCTGCGCCGTGGGTGACGTCACTCGGTTTCGCACATGCGCAGAAGTGGCAGATCTGGACTCCGGCTCACGCGAAGCGCGGTGTCGACTAGCCTAGTGAAGCTTTTCGCTTAAAAAAAAATTAGTACTTAGTTCCGCTCTCCCTCACAAAATTTGTCGCTGAGAATCGCAGGAGAGCGCGGTCATCACTCCTTCCACACCATGAATTCTATCATGGCTTAACGGAATTGTCGTACAGCATGTGCAATTCCTTTAAATCAGCAAACGAGAGATCCGAGCGCTTCCTTTAAAGATGTATATGTCTCTGAAGACGATTTCCTACAGGTAGGACAATTAGTGCGGCAGCATTATTAGGCCGATTTTTCGATTTAAGGAACAGATGTGTGCAGCTTCCGTTAAGTTCACAGCCCAAGCAGTTTCCTTCTACTCTGTATATCGAGATTCCCTAAAACATCTAGCAATTCCAAAGCTTGGGAGGATTGAGGACTCGAAGCCATTTATCGTTCGAGGGTGTACCTGGCGGAAGGTCTTTAAGGTGAAAGCCACCAGAGAAAGGCATTTAGGCACAGTGCATTTAGGTCAAAGGCTTCTCACTAAAAGCCTTAAGGTAAGTTCGTTTAGGGTAAAGCCTTTATGGTAAACGCCTTCCGGGTAAAGTTCTTCAGGGGAAATACCTTTGGCACGTAAGAACCTTAAGGGCTCAGTGTAACTTGTTATACTACACGATAGTCCCCTCAACCGTCTGCTATTTTTTTATAGACTCAGCTGTAGGCGCGAAGTGCTCATGATGGCGCCGCCGGCTTATACCTATCATTGTGCCACCGCAGAAATTGTCACTTCAAGACATGCGCTTTCACACCTAGGACGTGTCGTGAAGGGTGGGCAGGAAAGCGATTTAGGGGTGGAAAAGTAAGACAATGTCGAAGAGTGACAGTTTTTTGTATGGTTGCCGCCATTGTCTAGATTCTAGTCAGTTGGGCTGAAAGCAGACAGTAGCAACAATTTTCGGCTTTTGGGTTCGATGCCGTAACGAATATTACGAATATTTACGACTTTGTGCCTCAAGCAGTGTCCTTAAAAGCGAATGGAAAGTCTTGATTGGAGGACAGCGCAAAAAAAGACCAGAAACTCGAAGGAAAACACGACGAGCGCTTACTAACAACAAATGCGTTTATTAAAAACGCTCGGAATACATACGGGATAAGAAAAAACAAGACAAAGAAACTAAGGAACAGATGAAATGTTAGCTGCGACACTCTAGAAAAAAACATTCTTTCTCCGTCAGCGCAAGGGATGGCTCACTGATACAGTGATATGTCTTAGCAATGTGGTATGCGTCAGCAATCTCCCGAATCTCTTTATGCCGATTAGTAAAGATTACTGATGTTTGGTCCGGGAGGGCCTCACAAGCTTTATTAATTTCCCGGTGTTTTCGCACATGACATGTGCGGTGAGTGCCTGTGCCATTATTTATATCTCTACGGTGTTCACTGAGGCGCGTATTGATGCAACGGCCTGTTTGGCCGATGTACACCACACCGCATGACACAGGAATCTTGTAGACAACATTCTTCTTGCAGGCTACCATCGGTCTTACATGTCTTATGTCGCAATGGAAAGCTATGACGTTTAAATGGTTTCACGGGCTCCTCTCCTCTTTGGGTGTACGCACGCCATAGTGATCATCCGACATATGATCCAGTCAAAGCTACGTAGTTACACGTAGCATTAGGAGCTTCATTAATATACTTTTCTAGTATGGGTCGAAATCCTTGAATAGAAAGGTTAAGACAGTTTTGGGCGCAAACCTGGTGTGGTTCAGGCCTCATTCGAAGAACACTTGATGCAGGGCACCAACCTGAGCGGCGGCCAGAAGCAGCGCATCTCCATCGCCCGGGCCGTGTACAGCCAAAGCGATGTATACCTTCTCGACGACCCGCTCAGCGCCCTGGACCCCGTGGTTGCCGCCCGCCTATTCAAAGAAGTCATCGGGAACGAAGGCCTGCTCAAGAACAAGGCGAGTTTAGTCAGCTGCTGCTGCCGACGTAGATCAGCAGGCCACATGTGTGCCGCAAGTAGGCGATTTTATTAAGCATGTCTAAGTGTCACCAATGTAGATTAATTGCCAGAAGAATGATTGGAAGGCCAACGCTCCTAGCAGCTAATTATAACCTAAATATGCAGGCAAGTTTACAGTCGTTTGTCGTTGCATCAAATCTATTCGGTCTCAGTGCTTAATACGAATAAGAAAAGAAGAAGCTGGAAGGCATAGCTTCCTGTCAAAGTTTGCAAACAATACAAGAGGTAGAAACCGGCGGTCCTTGGTTTTCAGTTAGAGAACTACGTGCACTCCGCGCAGAGACACCAGTAAATGAAGCTGCGGCAGAAAAAATCAAAAACCTTGGCTTTTTGCTCACTTCGGGATGAAGCGACAGGGATGGCTCTATAACCTTCGTCACGCATGTGGCAACGCTCGTCACAATCACGTCTTCGCGTAAAACCATAAAGATGGCGTTCTACGCCGATCGTAACGCACCTAGTGATTTGCCTGCTAGAGCACACTGATTGTCATTGATGACGATAGAAATTTTGTTTACTGGCGCGGACAGCAACTTACATAAAACATGGTGCTGGGCTAGTTGGTATTCTTGGTTGGTGTCTTGTCCTCCCCTGTGGTGTCGTTTTTTGCGCTGTCTTCCTACCAAGCAGCAACTTAAATTTTCGTAAATGCTAGTAAAAATGCCGACTCCCTCGCCATTGAGAGTACATGTAAGCAGGGGATGCTTTCAGGTGTATGTCTGACACAACCTAGAGAAATGGCTCTCGTTTCAAGGTCCCCTACCGGCCAAACTCAACGAAATCATCCTTAATGCAGTTCGGGCGGCGCAGCGGACCATGTGTAGTCCGGAGCAGACCCTTTCCTCTGCCCCCGTTTTTTTTAAAGCAGGTACCGCGGCACGCCGATGGATGGCGTTACAACTACGCTAATTGCATAAATTGAAAAAATCCGTAAGCGTGCGGAATACTTCACAGCGGTGCTAACAGCGCCTTGCGCAGCTTCGTTTAGACGTGACTAGGACGGCGCGTGCGCAGCTCTGGCTGCGTAAGCGCTGCGTGGGCAACATGTACACACTTTCATCCCACGCGCTTGTTTCGTTCACCGCGTTACCACGACTGCGCGGGCGCCATTCGGCAGGTTGGACCCACAGTTTCGCCAAGTTCGCTTTAGGTCTTACTCATATTCTTCCTGCGTTTACCAGATTAGGGTTGTGAAGGTCACCCTGTGTGTTGGCGTCAAGGTCCTTCACCGGCTCGACACCACTTGCCGTGAACGGCAGCTAAGGGCATTCCATACTTAATGATTTACACCCCAGAGAAATTTACATGTTCTTTAAGCAGCTGGAATGTAGACTCATGTGGCACTAGCAACGCTGGGATTGTTGCAGTAATGGTGGTGTTTATTTGTAGGGAACTAAAAGAAAGGGGTCGGGAACAGTTAATCACAAAAGATAATAAAGATGCCAGTAAACTCCGATTCGCTTGCGAGATTGTCTTCCTTAGTAACTGAACCAGCCTATTGCAAAGCATCATCGAGGAAGTCGACAGGTGAAGCAGAGCGGTGGCTCAAATATTAATATGCATAAAAGAAAAAATGTGCAAGTCTCAGAAAGAAAGGGCAGTTCACGCTTGGTAGACAGGCGCAGGACGTGATAAGGGAATGAGTCTACTTAGGGGAGGTAGTGACCGCAGATCCAGATTATGAGAGAGGAATAACTAGAAGAATAAGAGTAGGGTGGAACGTATTTATCAGGTACTCTAAGATTATGAATGGAAGTTTACCAATATCCATCAAGAGAAAAGTACAAAACAGTCCTACATTAACCGTACTCATCTGTGGGGCAGAAACGAGGAGAGAAAAACGGCGTTTTACTTAACGTAAGAACAACACAGCGAACTATGGAAAGGAAGATGATAGGTGGAATGTTAAGGCACGTACAAGCGCAAAAAAAAAAACACGGACAGAGAAAGAGGCTTGGACAACACGAGTGCTCAACAAGAGCTGAGTGGGTGAGGGAACAAACGCGGAATAATGACGTCCTAGTTGAAGTAAGAGCGAAGAAATGGGCATGGACTGTTCACATAATGCGAACACAATATAACCGACAGTCGTTCAACCTGACAGAGTGCATTACAAGGAAAGGAAGCGTAAGAGGGAGTGGCAGAACGTCAAGTGAGCTGACGAAATTATGAAGTTCGGGGTTAAGTTTACCGCAGCTTGCACAGGACTGGGTAATTGCCACAACACTTCGCTTTTATATACCATGTCACACATTGCAGGTTAGCCTTTAAGTGCCGAAGCCGCAATGCTTCTATTTCGTTACGCCAGTCCACACTCTGCAGTGTGGCCTATCGCCGCGGCTGCCCTGATACTTCTAGTCTATACGACATTCCACAGATTGCAGTTTCTACTGCTCGTGCCACTGGCACAATTGTCCTCTTTCCTAATGTTAGAGATAATAAGTTTCTCTTACTGGTGTGCCTGACTGTCACCCACACTTCGCGCACTTTTAGTGGGAAGCTCCCAGACACCCTTAGAGCGTGTGGGGGTAGTGGTCTCGGACTCAAAGGAGATGCCCTCGACTCAGCGTGGCAAACTCAGCGGAGACCAGCCACCAAGTGACAAGAGGTTTTTGGGCGTTCGGTGCCCAGCTTTCGCTGGTCGCAAGCCAGAGAATGGATCGGAGCCAAAGGTTTACAAGACAAAACAAGGTTTATACAGCAAAGAGACGATACAGAGGATTTCACAATCACTAGTACAAACACATACAAAGTGATTAACAGAACAATGCAACTCGTGCAAAGTTAAACTCGAGAGAGAGTACAATACAAAGGTAATATTGCACCTAAAGTGCACTAACACTCGAAAGAGAGGTAAACAAACAAAACACAATTTGTTCACCGGGCACTGCGGCAGTCCGACGACCAGAGTTCCACGACGATGCCGTCCCGCAGACTGGCGACCGTTGCCTCGTTGGTCCGATGCTGGCCGAGTGGAGTTTCCCCGGGAGTCAGACGGGCGCGCTTCCATGAAGCTTAAACGGCGGTCCGGACTGACTGATAGCGGTCAACGTCCTTCATTATAGGCTCGCTCTCCCGTCTGTTTGTTGTTCGCGCCCGAGTAGGCGCGCACATACACGCAGCATTGGCAGTGCTGTCTCCCTTTCCTCTTCTCACCGGCCGCGCGTCCCCATTGGTCAGAGGTCGGGGGTCGCATCTCGAAGTTTCGAGCGTGTTCTTGAGTGGCGCCGACGCCGACGGGCGAGGGGGTCGTGTCTTAGTGCACGCTAGGCTACGCCCTTTCCCCCCGTCAGCTGTAGAACCGACTCGCATGTTCGAGAATCTTCGGCGTGGATGACTCATTCCTTCGGCGAACGCCGTGGCGGTGGAGAGAGAGGCACGCGCTCGGCGGGGTCTTTCCCTCTCTCCCGTTGGGCTCGCGCCGCGAGACGCCGTGCGCGCGGCGGTTTTTTTCTTTGTTTGTTTCTAAAATACGCCGAATTTTGTGACACTGACCCAACAATTCAGGTTTGTGTGCATTTGCCCACAGTACAGTTTTTCCTTCGTTATGGCTGGCCCAATTCTTCTCTTTTGTACGCCATTTCCACCATACGGTATCGCGTATCAGTGCGGCCGCGACAATACTTCTCGTCTCTGTACCAATGCAAATCGTACATTTCTGCTTAATGGTGCTGCTGCTACAAGATATACGTTTTCTACACCATTGTATATCTTGCAGTTCTGCCTATAGGTGGGTGCGCCTTCCGGAAGCCCTAAAGGAAGAGAAGGAGGAAGATGAGGAGGAAAGGCGGGGAGGTTATCCTTTAGATGAAGCCAGTTTGCTACCGTGCACTGGGGGAAAGGGATGAGGGGATATAAAGGTGAGGGAAGGAAGAGAGAGATGAGAAAAAGCACAAGGCGAAAAGGCTTAGCCAAAGTCAACTGCCTGTCGTGCAGGCCCGACACTCACAAGAACCGCAGGAGGGCCTGGTAGGCCCTCACCGCCGATGATCTCCGCGGCCAGTGCCCAAGAATCTGGAACTCCGTTAGCGGGCGTAAAGCGGTGGGCTCCAGAGCAAGGCGGAGAAAATGGCTTGCAGAACTGTACGCTGGACATTCACAAAGAATCTGAGATATGGTCTCACCACGGCCACAGATGTCACAGGCAGGGTTATCAGCCATGTTGGGGAAGTGGTTTGTGAATGCGACATTAAGCTACAGGCGACACAGCAAAGTTGCCTCACGTCGTGGTAGTCCGAGTGCAAACCGTAACTTCAGGTCAGGGCCTCGGGATAACAGACGCCGGTTCGAATACTGGGCGGAAGTCTACAAAGCAGGCGCGATTTCTCGCGCCAGTGTTCGAAGGCTACCCGCTGCATCGGCTCTCGAGATAGGGATGGACACAAAATCTCCCTCGTGGTGAGCAGTTCGCGCCCTCGTCCGCGTGGTGGTTACCTACGATGCCGCTGTGTCCTGGTAGCCATTGGTAGATAACACCGTGCCCTTTATTGATGGTGGTGTGGTGTAGTTGGTGGATTTCCGCGACCAGTTGTTCATGGGACCCACGGCGAAGAGCAGGTTGGAAGGCTTGGAGGGCTGCTTTGAATCAGTTCAAACGGACCATTGCTGGGGTGTTTCTTCATTAATATGTTTACTAGCGACGCAAATAGCAGTAAATCCTACTCTAGTAGATGAAGTCTGGTGTTATTCTTGCACTTTCTTTACTATGGTCCTTACGGAGATGACCACGGAGCCCGAGGAACTCGAGATGGTCACAGAGCCATCGGTGTTTGCGTGCAGGTGGTGTCCGTACTTCTTATCCAGATATTCAAGAGTGGTCTGTTTTAATGCTGCTGGCTATAAAGCGGCCTTCTTTTTGATGCCTGGTATGGAAAGAAGCACACGAAGTTGATGCAAGCTCCTTAATGGAGAGGACGGTGCGGAGGCTGGAGTAAATTTGGATGGTAAAAAGTCGCAATAGGCATCTATATTTTTCTCAAAGGATATACGCAGCCGGTTAGCTGGAATACTGGCAAGATGGCGAGCGGGAATCTGAAAGAGGTGTCGAGTATGCGCTCTCAAGGCGTCAATTGTTATATAGTTAGTCACTGGATTCTCCTGAGCGATGAGTACTGTTGCGGCTGCAGGCGCGCATTTGGGTAGTCCTAGGCACGTCCCGAGAGCTTGATCATGAATGTTTTGTAGACACCTATGTTCGTTTTCCCCAAGTTTCCAAGTGCAAGGAGACTGTACTCAAAGAAACCCATCAATAACGCCGTGTACAGCTGGAGCAACTTCTGCACTGATGCGCCCCACGACTTCCCTCCCAGAAAGGAGAGAACGTGAACGATCGACGTCAGTCGCCATTTCATGTACGGGACATGTGGGCTCCATCATAAGCTGCGATCAATAATTGCTCCAAGGAAGCGATAGCTTCTTTCACAGGGTGTCATAAATATCTAGATCAGTGACGTTATCGTACGCTCCTTTAACATCCAGAAACAACGCCACGGTCATGCGCTTCCGATGTTACTGATGCTGAACTGATGAGACCAGGTCAAGCACATTAACAATACACGAACGACCACGTCGAAACCCGGACATTACATCTAGATGTATTTGGCAGCGCTCTAGATACCACTCAATTCGTGTAAGCGCCATCCTTTCCATCAGTTTTCCTACGCAACTAGCCAACGCAACTGGACGATACGATGCAAGGGCAAGCGGTGGTTTTCAGGCTTTAAGCACTAGAACCAGTCGACTTGATTTCCACGCATCCGGAACTGTACCCGCACTCCATGATGAATGGAAATGGTCTAAAAGAGTACGTCCAGCCTCCCGACCAAGGTTTGCAAGTGCAGAGCATGTTACTCCATCCGTCTCCGGCGACGATGACTGCGTGGAACCAGCGATGGCGGCGTCTAGTTCTTCCGTGGAGAAAAGGAGGTCCATTCGCAAGTCCCTAGATCTGGGCCCTTCAGCAATTCAGAGTTGTGGATGAGTTCTTGGGACCTGCTATTCGTGTGCAAAAATCTTCACCAATCTCCGCTTTGCTGCGTCTTTGGTAAAGTGCCTTAGGCTTGAATGTGTGAAGCTGCTGAGGAAAAGTTCGTAGACAACGCACCACCCTGCAAATGAGTGAGAGAGCCTTCCGTGGATCCAGGAATTCACATAAAAGCTTCCAAAGGTCAGCCTGCAAGATTTCAATTCTGTGCTGAATTTTCTTCTGCATGCGCCTTGCATCCCTGAGGTCAAGCAGCGAATTTGTGCGCCTGTGTCTTCGTTCTGCTATGGAAGACGCGAGATGCTTCTTCACTCCACTGTCAAAGTTCACAGGCTTCAATGGGGAGCTGCAGCAGAGGCCCGCAAATTTGGTGAACTTTTAACGCCCACTGGAGATTTAAACTGTACAGTTATTTCTTGAACTCCTTATTTGGTCCTCTATTGAGCAGAGAGCCAAAGTGAGGAGTTTCATAGGAATCGTTATTGTTTCTAATGCCAATCCTATGCGCAGAGAAGCGGGTGCTTTCCCAATGGGTGATGTGAACAACTGAAAGCAGCTGTTATCAACAAGTTTGAACGGAGTGTTTGTTTTTCTCTTCTATTTTAAGGGCCATGGCTTGCTCACGCACCCTTTTTCAGAAATGTTCGAAACATCTGCGCCAAGTAAATAGCGTAAATGAATGAAGATGCATTTTTATCCACGCCAGTGGTTTTAAAGCGATAACCACTTATTTTTCCATTGCTTTCATTTTTTCAGACTCGAATCATGGTGTGTAATCAGGCGAATTATCTATGTCACATGGACAAGCTTGTTTTGGTGCACGACAGACGGATCCGGAGTTACAATAGTTTAGAAGACCTGGTTCAAGACCCGCAGGCACCAAAGAATTTAAATGATTGTTTACGGCACAGTCCGTCGGAAGATACCTCAAGTGTTCGGTGAGCTTTTAAAACTATGCAGTGCAAATTCTGCACTGTAAGTTTTTGCATGCTTTCAGGAAGTTCTCCGCATGTTAACCTGAGAAAAACAAGGCAAATAAATGCAAATGGGGAAGGAAAATTAAGTATAAAAAAATTAAGTATAAATGACACTGAACTGCAGCGAGGAGAAAAATGGCAAATATTACACTTTTTATGTTGATTTTAGTTCCTCTTGTTTGAAAGCAACCGAAAGCAATGCAGTACCATTTCCACCTTCGTTGGCAACTCGCAAAAGCTCCTGCTAGTTCGAATAAGCTGCAGTCAGTTTGAATGGTAACAATAGACTGTTGATTGTAGAAGTGCGTCCACACTTTTAAAATGTATGAGCGGAGCGATGTCTTCCTAGTATCAATAAGCACTGTTTATCAATCCATCAATAACATTTATTTCTATCTAATTATAGACTTTACGCATCAAGGCACTATATGCTACTCCCAAAGTTGAAAATTACAGCCAGTACTGCGCACATAATTGTGTGCACCAGGTCGAACTGAGACTTCGATTACTGATACGCCTCTCTTGCTGTGAACATGCCGTCTAGTCGAGCAGATGTTTCCCGCGATATTCCCTCTACGGTAGTGCAAGCGTTAGAGACCATATGCAGCTGGGCAAACGAAATTCTAAAATAGCTTAAATGGGTCTTTATGATTGATCTGCTCATTTGTAATGCGGGAGCGGGAAAAGGCAGCCTGGATGCAGTGGATGCAAATCCTAGCAGTGCGACCAAAAAGGAAGAGCACTATAGAACCTCGTTTCACGGGAGACTTTCCGCTTTAAAGTATAGAAACGAGAACGGAAACAAGAAAGCGGTCTTCAACAAAAAGCTGTGAAAACGCCCTGTGGTGTCGTACGAAGTGCGTGTGACGTCACATTGATAGCGCATCGCTATATCGGTATATAAGCGCTGACAGCTGGGCTTTCCATGTTCTTTCCGCTACGCACTGACGTGCTAATAGACCGTCTACGTTGGTCGTCATTCTGGTTCTGCCTCGTTGTTCGCGGCTACAACAGGACTGCTTGTCGCCTGGTGGCTATTGCATTCATACCACTACCCTGAGTCCTTCTGAACGCATCGTATTCCTCTTTTTCATTGCCTAGTGCAGTGTATGATGTTAAAAGGACCTTCCTAAGCGCTGTCCCTTTGTTGGTATCTGCGTGCAAATCCACCGGACTTTACTGCTAAACGGCAACAGTGTAATAAAAAGGTGTTATGCGCTTATCAACCGCGCTTATAAAATGCGTTGTCACGCCGGTTGTGTTTTCTCCAAGGCATGACGAAGTCGCGAGAATTTACAATGGGGCAAACCTGAGGTCTCAGCGTGGGAGTGAACACACAAAACTTGCGGTTGCTACAAGGAAGTTGTTACAAGCAGATGCCGCCAGCTGAACTTGCGACGCATAGGCTCGGCAGAGATAGGGGAGAAGCTAGTTTACACTTCTTTTTATAACTTTCTTTCCCTTTTTCTTTATGCCTAATGGCAAACAGCTCGAATAAAAAAAAAAGAAGCAACAGCGAGCAACGCGGCGAGCACTGCGGCGCTCGGCCGCTGTGTTCGGCCTCGCCCTCAATTAAACATAATGAAGACGACGACTGACGTTACACAGCGGCGCCTCTCAAGCTGCTACGCAACATACTCATCTCTCCATTCTTCCTAACCACACCTGTGTAGCCTAGACTAAAAATAATTCCTTACTTAGTCATCACCTTTCTATATAAACCTGTCCTGTGCCAGCTGCGTCCCTGCAAACGTTTTGATCTCATCCTCCCATCTAACTTTCTGCCGCCCCCTACTGCACTTGCCTCCTCTTGGAATCCCGTCCATTATTGTTAACGACCATCGGTTCTCTTACTTTCGCATTACATGCCCTGCCAGAGCACATTTCTTTTTCTAGATTTCGACTTGGATGTCATTAATCGGCGTTTGCTCCCTGATCGACTTTATCCCCCTCCTGTCTCTTAACTTTACACCTATCATTTTACTTTCCATAACTAGCGCGTTCTCCTTAACTTCAGATGAACCCTTTTGTTAACCTCCATGTTTAGCCCCCTAAGTGAGTACCGGTAGGACATGTTACTTATTCCGTTAGCTGCTTATCCCCAAGGAGTCATCAGTTCATTGAGCCATGCAATATTCAATAGGCACGAAATAGCGGCATGTGGATAAAAATTTATGTGCTTTTCTTAGTTTGATTTCATATTACGTTGATGCGTCTAGCTAGAATGTAAGAGTACGCATTCCAGATGGAGAGCATAGAGCAGTCTTTATATAAGGTGGTGGAGACCGGCGGTGTTTGGCAGTGTACTCAACTTTCCAAATATTTCTTGTGATGCGCGCGAAGCTGAGAGTTAGACGCCAGTGTGTGCCTTTTTACTGCACTGCCATGCGCTCTTCATATTTTAAACTATTCACAACTGCTCATTAAGACTAATATGCTTGGCAGATACTGCTGACGGTCGCGCGCGCATTCATAATGTGAGGCTTGTTTCTTGATTTTTCTCGTTCAAATTTCACATATACGCCCAGATTCATTTGCAGGAGGTATTTATTTGCACCCTCTTGTATAATGACATTTTGTCTGATTATCGTCTCATAGAGGCTGAAAAGAAACATTGGCGAGCATTGTTACGGAAAACATGCATCTACAAATCTTTTGTGCTGCCACTAACCTGCTTGGCGCTCTTTTCCACCACATCCCTGTACTCACCTTAAACAAATGTTTCGTGCTTTTGTGATTTATATATCATAAAGGCCATGTTTTCGAGCATGTTGAAAGTTAAATGGCACCGCAATTAGAACTTTTTCATAATATAGCGTTATATTTATTTGCGATATATCACATATCTTATAGTACACAGAAGAAAATATACTAAGGTCGCATGCTCCTGTGTAACAATGATTCATAGTCGTTCAGTAAAAACAGGAACGCACGTTTTCGTAGTGCTACGACTGATTTGACAACTTGTCGCCTGTGTATACAGTTCGAGACACACGCGATAACATGATTGTCTTACTGATATTTTAGATCTGTTTGACAACTATGGAACTATAGCATTGTTGCATGAACCCTTAAGTTCATCCCCTTATATACCTATCTGAATTTTTCCAGCATGCGCGATGATCTCGAAGACAATGATTCAGTTGGCAGAGTGACGGTGGACGAAACTGGAGTGTTTAAAAAGGTAAGCGACATGCGGCAAATGTGGAACATCCACGGCTAATAATATTCAACAATGGTGACTAAATTAAAGTGATGGAAATCGACTGGCACCCCATTTTTAGTCTTTCGAGGAAATTCTACATGGGATCGTTTGGCTGCTTGCAGTTAGTGTGACTCAGCAGGCCTTAAATAGAAGAATTGCTGAGACCCCACGTCGTTGAGGTAATTCAGTCACGCCCATTAAAAACAAGACCATCGTACCTGTCATGTAAAATTTGTAATCACTGATTTTTCTACGGTATGTGTTATATAAATATTAGACTCCTTTAACACAAAGCGTTTTTTGCTAGCGTTACACGAGTATCGGTGACGCGACTGCGCCAGCGTGAAGGTGAAAGCCAACGGGCCTCAGGGCCGACGCCTTTCGCCTTCAGACGAGTAAAAATTCGCACTTGTTGTTCGCTCGGTCGCTTAATTGGCCACGACAGCAAGCGTTTCCGACGAGCTGTGACCTACGCTCGTATCGAAGACACTACATATATCCGTCTTGTGAATGCGTCGCGTGGACGCGTCACGTAAAAAAGGTACCGATGTCTAATTTAGTGCGAAGGCTTGTCAGCGACTGACCCCCAAAATTTGCACTTGAAACCAGATTCGCATGCCCACATGGTAGAGTGACATATTTAGGCAGTCTCTTATCGAATCACTATACTCACAGGCCTTAGTTATCGTAGAGTGTAGTCATTTGAAAAAAAAATGAATTCAGAACAAGGCAATAAGCTCCGAAAGTCGCAGTTGGCACGGCCTGACTGCACTGTCTGTATGTACTCCGATAGCTCTTTTTAGAAGTGAATGCGTTTGCACAAGGCCGATAAGGAGGTTTGATGGAAAAATTATGTGAACTGAACGACAAGTGGCTCCTGCACGGGCTGAAATAAAACAAACACCTCCACAGTGAAAGCATATGACCTGCGATTACAGTAATTGACGAAAATATGGAAGGCATTTTGCCCTAATGTTGTCAAGGGTTGCAGTCTTCGTCTGCCGCTCAAGCGTTTGCAGTTTGATTCCCTCTCTCGCGCATTTTTTTTGTTTATGCTACCTATTGCTTTTCTTTTTGAACTTGATGCATTCCACAGAATGAATACAGTCACTGACTACCTCGCAGATAAGGGGCTGGGGAAAGAACTAATACAGCTGTTTTATGTCCAAAGAAAAGGCGTAAAGCCTTCCCGTCCTACCCCTTTCTTTTATGTATATTTTATGCCCTACCCTTTTCTTATATCTATATTTTTGCCCTACTGCTTACATATATATATATATATATATATATATATATATATATATGCTCCACTTGCAATAAAGTTTCAGTTGTCAGTAGCGCTCTTGTTGTCGTCTCTCTTCTGGTCCCATCTTGTGCGCTGAATTCTTGCAGTGGCGCAAAATAAACGGGGTTACAAATGACATAGTTAAGTTCTCTCTCTCTCCGAGTCAACGACTAACTCCCCTGAAATACTTTAGCGCCAAAATTATGTCATTTCTGAAATGTTCGTGCAACAGCTCCCCCCCCCCCCCCCCCCCGCAAAAGCAAACAAAAAATAGTATTCTTGAGACTTTTCTCGTTTGAGAAAAATGCAACTATAGCCAACACCAAAAAATAAGCAAGCTAGCCTTCAGTGACTTTTTTTTTTCTCTATGGAATCTCGACCCTGCTCTTCTTGTTAGGCTGATTCATCTCGTTATGTGTAATTTGCTTACTAGTATTGAACGAAAAGGCTCTCAAAAACCCTCTATGTGTGCGCAAGAGCCCTCCAAGGCTCCCCAAATTCAAGCCTCGACACGGTCCATGCCTGGCAAGAGTGGGCCTTTTCTAGCCCAGCCCGGGTCATTCTTTTTCCTCTCCGGGGCACTTACGACCTCCCCACTCAGTAAGCCCCTAACCTTTCCTGCACATCGTCATTCAGGAGACACCAGCGCTGTCCTCCTTTGCACTTTCCTTTTCATTATCTCGCAGGCACATGCTCTGAGTCCCACGAACCTCGTATTACATGTACTGATCTTCTGCTATTAATTCGTACTCTTTAGAGCGCTTTAACTTCACCCACTGCTTCTCAGACATATCCTTCATGTCCTCCTTCAGGCGGCGCCGACATTGCTGTATTCAAGGAGCGGCAGCCAAACAGCTACCCTTTGAAATGTTCGCAGATAGAAAATACACTAGTTTATATGTCTGTGCACATGAGTGTGTGTATATTGACGTGTTTATCTCTGCATGTTTAGTGAGAGTTAAAATGCAAGCGTGGTATGTGCGCCATATTTATTTCAGGAAGTAAAAAATAATAAAGCGCGATGGCTAATTCAGATGCTGGCATTAGCTTAATCTGTGCCTCTATTTTTGTGTCGGTGACATGATATTTTTACGAAAAATAAACCAAAATATCATTGGTTTATTGATTGAGTTATATCATGTTGGGGTTCTTCTGGACAGTGCTACGACGATATTGCTGCTTTTATTCATAATGCTGATAAGGCGCCACAGTGGAAGCGCATGGTTGACCGAAGAGTCTTTAGGTTTGTTACTGATGCGCACCAATTTCAAGTTCACGTACCCATAGTTTTTGAGCGTTCTGCAGCTAATTAATTGTTTTGCCTTGTAGGGAGAACATTTAACGCCATGAAATAAAGCTCGCGCTTGAAAGTGAGCACATTTCGTCATCCAAAATACAGCAATTTTCAAACAATGCATACGCAGGAAATGAAGCAAGGAACGAATTTACTCAGGACGAAGTGGTAGGCTAGCTGGTTCCACATGCTAAATGATTCCCGGCGCACAAGAAAGAGATGACACTGACAGAAAACACACAACAAAGCTCCGTACTTAAACTAGTTTATTTTCGCGCAGTGCGCCTACATTATAGAATACAATACAGCGCATGAGCGCACACAGGAAAAATCACAAACATAAAAGCGATACGCCAGGCCCCTCTTTGATAGCGGCGATGAACAACGTGTGGCACGAGGCGACTTCACGAACTAAACACAAATACATTACTGCACACCGAGCGTGAATGGACAGCCTTGGAAGAACCGTTACTCTGTCATTCTGCAAGAGAGATGAGGCTCCTTGTCAGTTAGCAGTACTGAAAGCGTGTTGACGCAGTTTTCTTGAAGCTCTGCAATTTTCCCAGTCTCAACAATTTCAATTGTTGTCTTTTCTGCGCACCTGCGCAGAACTGTGATCTGCCAAAAACAAAGGCTCTTGTTCCTTCCCAGTAAAAAGAAACCATTGGGAATTCCAGTTGAAACCAATTGTAAACACACTCCTAAAGAACTTCTAATTGCAATTTTTCAGTTGCATCTTTTCCAATTTAACTTTTTTATGGTACAATTTCCAGTTGGTTCCAGTTGAGATCCGCTGGGAATTCAATTGGCCCCAGTTGGTTCCAAATGGAACCACCTGGAAATTGTTCCATACACCAGACAAACTGGTCAAGATTTGCACCTAACTGGCACTCAATTTTTTGTTGTTGTGGTTTACTGGTATACCATATGGAATACCAGGAACCATTTGAAATGTACAACTGCAAATTCCTGTTGGTTCAAGAGAGCACGTTGCTTGGCGCTCGGTCGTACATACTTAAAGAAGGGAATTGCGCTAAAAAGACACGGACGAGAAAGGACATGGACGGGCGCCTGTTGGTTCCTAAGATTCCAAAATTTTGTGTCGTCTCTCCCAACTGGATTATCTAAATAGGCGACGCGACACCAATTGGAATAGCTAGTTGGGATCTGCAGAACCAGTTGGATAATCCCACTGGCCCAACAAATTGGATTGCTATTTCCTATTGAATTCAATTGGGTCCAAATGGATCTCCAATCAGACCCATTTGGATCTCCATTTGTATCCCATTGGAACCATTTGGATCCATTTGAGATTCTAAATTTGTCCCAATGGTTTTTTTTTACTGGGTTGCACTGTTCGCAGTCACAGCATTGTACGCTTAGGTGTCGGGAGCCAACCGCGACGTTTTAAATCGGCTCTTTGAGCCTATAATTCAGACATCGGCAAGCCTGGCCAACGTAGGCTCGCGCACAGGGCAAAAGAATTCATGTTCGCTTTTATATTTGGGGTTTTTCCTGCTCGAGCTTATGCGCTGTATTGTATAAATGTATACGCATTGCGTGAAATAAAAAAAAACTATTTGAAGTACGGCGCTTTGTGGTCCGTCTTGTGTCAGTCCTCAGTCTCTCTCTTGTGAGCCGGCAATGAGTTTAAACGAAGTAGTGCATCTCATGTGACCGTGTCCCGTGCAGACCTCCTGGCAGCTGCTGCGTGCTCTCCTGAGACTGGGCGGGTGGCAAGGGCCCTTGGCTGTGGCCGTGTTCTGCGTGGCGGCATGTGCCCTGGGCTGGGAGCAGGTTTGGATCAAGGAATGGACGGACGCCGCGGTGACACCACAGGCGACACAAGCGCCTTGGGTGCAGGTGCTGCTGGGGCTATGCCTTCTCGATGGTAGGCGTTCCCGCAAACGCTGCACTTGGTATTTTTTTCGGTTAGAGGGAGGAGTTAGTGTTCGGCAGCAGAAAGGAAAGTGAACAACTCAAAAGCTGATACTACCAGAATGCAGCTTTACTTCCGCACATGCTAAGTACCTTTCAAGAGTTCGCAGGTGAGCCTTTCCTTCCTTGGGCACCGCCATGTGAGGAGGTGGAATCTGTCTACCCACGCACCCTCGTCTACACCCATTACTTCAGTTCGAAATCGTCACGTGCCACTAAGCAGTCCAAATTTATCCACCAGAAGCTTCGGCCGCCTCCAACTTGCAAAACGCCTTCACCCAATGCCCCTT